>NC_060190.1:32868817-33220622 GCF_021184085.1 Oncorhynchus gorbuscha
CATCTCATCCCAAAGAGGTCTGGGGATTGCGCAGACCACTCAAGTAAACTGAACTTGGTGTCATGTTTCATGCAAAGTTTTTCAACACCTCAATTGTCCAGTGTTGGTGAGCAAGTGCCCACTGGATAAACTTCTTCTTGTTTTAATTGATATGAGTGGAGTGTGATCGCCTGCTACAATAGCCCATCCATAATAAGGATCGACGAGTTGTGCGTTCTGAGATGACGTTTTGTACACCACTTTTGTACTGCACCGTTATTTGTCTATCTGTCGCCCGCCTTTTAGCTTGCAGGCCTTTTGCCATTCTCCTTCGACCTCTCATGAACGAGCTGTTTTTGCCCACAAGACTGCAACCGACGGGATGTTTCTTGTTTGTATCACCATTCTTGGTAAAACCCTAGACACTGTCATGAGTGAAAAGCCCAGGAGAGCCGCTATTTTTTTTATTCTGGATCCGGCACGCTCAAGTGACTTACAGTAGTGAGTGCATACTGGTGGCCCCAGTAGGAATCAGACCTCCCATCCTGGCATTGAAAGCACCATGCTCTATCACACTTTTTTTTTCACAAAAACGCTTCTGGAATTCTGATGGGTTAGCAAAGGGGTACGTGATGTCATCTTAAGAACCCAGGAGCAACACACTGGAATGCATTTCCTGCCTCAAAGCAGAGAGGGACAGAGGAAAACTGAGGCTATTTATTTGATTTATTTAACCTTTATTTCGACAGGGAGTCATGCTGAGACCAAGTTCTCTTTTACAGATGAGCCCTGAATCAAACATACACATCAATACACTCAATACACATCAATATACATATAGAAATACATATAGAAATACACAAAATGTAAAACACGATAAACACACCATATAAAACAAACACGTTCTTCAGTATAAAGGCCCTCATTCAGCCATCTGAATAGCCCCAGAGACACCAACGCTTCCAATTGCAAAGAAACTACAATCAGATTAACCTAACTCAGCGGATATCGAAGGGGTCTTCAGAGTTAGCCATCCTTGAGATCGAGTCTGGCAGCTCGTACGTCTGTAACAATGAAGTAAGGTACAGCAGAAGTTTATGCAAGTCAAAAGGGCCTTATAAACAAAAAGAGTGCAATGCATCAATCTACAAGACTTCAAGTAGGGCCAGGCCTACTTTCTGATACAGAAAGCAATGATGTACAGAACCTGTCGCCTGTAATAATGCGTAGTGCGTTATGATAAACAATTTATCAAAGTTACGAAGTTTATTGTGCTAAGCATGAACAGCACTTGGCGGTGGTCCTCATACATTGTTATTAATAAAGCTTTCATGGTGACATACAGTGGCCTGTGAAAGTATTCACCCCCTTGGCATTTTTCCTATTTTATTGCCTTACAACCTGGAATTGAAATATATATATATTTTTAGGTTTGTATCATTTGATTTACACAACAAGCCTACCAATTTGAAGATGCAAAATATGTTTTATTGTGAAACAAACAAGAAATAAGACAAGAAAACTTGAGCATGTGTAACTATTCAACCCCCCCCCCCCCAAAGTCAATACTTTGTAGAGCCACCTCTTGGGATATGTCTCTAAAAGCTTGGCACATCTAGCCACTGGGATTTTTGCCCATTATTCAAGGCAAAACTTCTCCAGCTCCTTCAAGTTGGATGGGTTCTGCTGGTGTACAGCAATCAGATTCGATTAAGAATTGGATTGAGGTCTGGGCTTTGACTAGGCCATTCCAATACATTTAAATGTTTCCCCTTAAACCACTCGAGTGTTACTTTAGCAGTATGCTTAGGGTCACTGTCCTGCTGGAAGGTGAACCTCCGTCCCAGTCTCAAATCTCTGGAAGACTGAAAAAGGTTTCCCTCAAGAATTTCCCTGTATTTAGCGCCATCCATTCTTCCTTCAATTCTGACCAGTTTCCCAGTCCCTGCCGATGAAAAACATCCTTCACTGTGGGGATGTTGTTCTCAGGGTGATGAGAGGTGTTGGGTATGTGCCAGAAATAGCGTTTTCCTTGATGGCCATAAAAATCCATTTTAGTCTCATCTGACCAGAGTACCTTCTTCCATTTGTTTGGGGAGTCTCCCACATGCCTTTTGGTGAACACCAAATGTGTTTGCTCATTTTCCTCTTTAAGCAATGGCTTTTCTTCTGGCCACTCTTCCATAAAGCCCAGCTCTGTGAAGTCTACGGCTTAAAGTGGTCCTATGGACAGATACTCCAATCTCTGCTGTGGAGCTTTGCAGCTCCTTTGGTCTCTTTGTTGCCTCTCTGATTAATGCCTTCTTTGCCTGGTCTGTGAGTTTTGGTGGGCGGCCCTCTCTTGGCAGGTTTGTTGTGGTGCCATATTCTTAAAATTTTGTAACAATGGATTTACTGGTGCTCCGTGGGATGTTCAAAGTTTTGGATATTTTTTTATAACCCAACCCTTCTCCACAACTTTGTCCCTGACTTGTTTGGTGAGCTCCTTGGTCTTCATGGTGTCTCTTGCTTGGTGGTGCCCCTTGCTTAGTGGTGTTGCAGACGTGGGACTTTTCAGAACAGGTGTTTATACATGTATACTGAGATCATGTGACAGATAATGTGGCACTTAAATTGCACGTAGGTGGACTTTATTTGACTAATTATGTGGCTTCTGAAGGTAATAGGTTGTGCCAGATCTTATTTAGGGGCTTCATAGCAAAGGGGGTGAATACATACAGTGGGGCAAAAAAGAATTTAGTCAGCCACCAATTGTGCATGTTCTCCCACTTAAAAAGATGAGAGAGGCCTGTAATTTTCGAAATAGCTACACTTCAACTATGACAGACAAAATGAGAAGGAAAAAAATCCAGATAATCACATTGTAGGATTTTTTATGGATTTATTTGCAAATTATGGTGGAAAATAAGTATTTGGTCACCTACAAACAAGCAACATTTCTGGATCTCACAGACCTGTAACTTCTTCTTTAAGAGCCTCTGTCCTCCACTCGTTACCTGTATTAAGGGCACCTGTTTGAAATTGTTATCAGTATAAAAGACACCTGTCCACAACCTCAAACAGTCACATTCCAAACTCCACTATGGCCAAGACCAAAGAGCTGTCAAAGGACACCAGCATTTTTTTTTACCTGCACCAGGCTGGGAAGACTGAATCTGCAATAGGTAAACAGCTTGGTTTGAAGAAATCAACTGCGGGAGCAATTATTAGGAAATGGAAGACATACAAGACCACTGATAATCTCCCTCGATCTGGGGCTCCACGCAAGATCTCACCCCGTGGGGTCAAAATGATCACAAGAACGGTGAGCAAAAATCCCAGAACGACACGGGGGGACCTAGTGAATGACCTGCAGAGCTGGGACCAAAGTAACAAAACCTATCATCAGCAACACACTACGCCGCCAGGGACTTAAATCATGCAGTGCCAGACGTGTCCCCCTGCCTAAGCCAGTACATGTCCAGGCCCGTCTGAAGTTTGCTAGAGAGCATTTGGATGATCCAGAAGAAGATTGAGAGAATGGCATATGGTCAGATGAAACCAAAATATAACTTTTTGGTAAAAACTCAACTTGTTGTGTTTGGAGGACAAAGAATGCTGAGTTGCATCCAAAGAACACCATACCTACTGTGAGGCATGGGGGTGGAAACATCATGCTTTGGGGCTGTTTTTCTGCAAAGGGACCAGGACGACTGATCCGTGTAAAGGAAAGAATGAATGGGGCCATGTATCGTGAGATTTTGAGTGAAAACCTCCTTTCATCAGCAAGGGCATTGAAGTCCTTCAGCATGACAATGATCCCAAACACACCGCCCGAGCAACGACGGAGTGGCTTCGTAAGAAGCATTTCAAGGTCCTGGAGTGGCCTAGCCAGTCTCCAGATCTCAACCCCATAGAAAATCTTTGGAGGGACTTGAAAGTCCGTGTTGCCCACCAACAGCACCAAAACATCACTGCTCTAGAGGAGATCTGCATGGAGGAATGGGCCAAAATACCAGCAACAGTATGTGAAAACCTTGTGAAGACTTACAGACAACATTTGACCTCTGTCATTGCCAACAAAGGGTATATAACAAAGTATTGAGATAAACTTTTGTTATTGACCAAATAGTTATTTTCCACCATAATTCGCAAATAAATTCATAAAAAATTCTACAATGTGATTTTCTGGAAACATTTTTTCTCATTTTGTCTGTCATAGTTCAACTACTGACCGCACCGCAACTGGCACTGTCATAGTATTCCACCTTTCCAACAAGTCAGTTCATCAAATTTCTGCCCTGCTAGAGCTGCCCCGGTCAACTGTAAGTGCTGTTATTGGGAAGTGGAAACGTCTAAGAGCAACAATTGCTCCGCCGCAAAGTGGTAAGCCACACAAGATCACAGAACGGGACCGCTGAAGTGCATAGAGCATAAAAATCGTCCTTGGTTGTCACTGGTTGCAACACTCACAACCGAATTCCAAACTGCCCCTGGGAGCAACGTCAGCACAAGTACTGTTCATTGGGAGCTTCATGAAAGGGGTTTCAATGGCCGAGCAGCCGCACACTAGCCTAAGATCAATGCCAAGTGTCAGCTGGAGTGGTGTAAAGCTCTGGACTCTAGAGCAGTGGAAACATGTTCTCTGGAGTGATGAATCATGCTTCACCATCTGTCTGACGGACAAATCTGGGTTTGGCAGATGTTAGGAGAATGGTACCCGCCGGAATGCATAATACCAACTGTAAAGTTTGGAGGAGGACGAATAATGGTCTGGGGTTGTTTTTCGTGGTTGGAGCTAGGCCCCTTCATTCCAGTAGAGGGAAATCTTAACACTACAGCATACAATTGTAATGGCGCCGGGGAGGAGAGTTGGACAAGAAGGATTTACTCCAGACACCCGAACAGGCCCTCATCCCCGTCATTTGCAGGAGAAAGAGATGGAAGAGTTATCACGGAAGGAGATTGTGGTGCCTTGTGAGGATCCGCCAATGAGTGACTAATTTGCCTTTGTCATCGTTCCTATTGGTCAACGTTTAATCGCTGGATAATGAATTGAACGAACTAAAAGCACATATATCCTACCAACGGGACATTGAAAAATGTTAAATCTTATGTTTCACCTGGACGTGGCTGAACAACAACATGAATAACATACAGCTGGTGGGTTATACACTGTATCGGCAGGATAGAAGAGCAGCCTCTGGTAAGAGAAGGGGTGGCGGTCTATGTAGATTTGTAAACAATAGCTGGTGGACGATATCTAAGGACGTCTCAAGGTTTTCCTTGCCTGATGTAGAGTATCTCATGATAAGCTGTATACCGATTCTCTACCTAGAGAGTTTTCATCTCTATTTCCGTAGCAGTCTACATACCACCACAGACCGATGCTGGCACTAGGAACGCACTCAATTAGCTGTATACCGTCATAAGCAAACAGGAAAACGGTCATCCAAGGGCGGTGCTCCTAGTGGCCGCGGACTTTAATGCAGAGAAACTTAAATATGTTTTACCTCATTTCTACCAGCATGTTAAAACCTCTTGTAACTAACCATCCCGGATCCGGGGGAATTGTCATCAACTGACACTAAGTAACATAACGCAATGACAAAAAATCTTACTAGAAAATGTTCATATTCATGAAATCACAAGTGAAATATATTCAAACACAGCTTAGCCTTTTGTTAATCACCCTGTCATCTCAGATTTTGAAAATATGCTTTACAGCCAAGGCAAGTAAGACCGGGTGGAAAAATGGCTAACCCTGTCTTTTGCACGAGAAATACACAAAGAGCCATCAGATGGACACTGACGCAATGTAGTCGCTCCGGCTCATTTTTCAAAATAAAAGCCTGAAACTATGTCTTGTGATACTAGACACATTAAGGAAGCCATAGAAAAAGGAATCTTGTTGATATCCCATTCACTGCTCAATGGGGAAGTATAGGAAGGGACTCTTATTTAGAAACCGCTGCGTTCCTGATTGGATTTTTCTCATTCTTTTGCCTGCAATATCAGTTATGTTATACTCACAGACAATATCTTTACAGTTTTGGAAACTTTAGAGTGTTTTCTATCCCGAGCTGTCAATTATATGCATATTCTATTTTCTGGTCCTGACAAATAGCCTGTTTACTTTGGGAATGTTATTTTTCCCAAAATAAAAAAATGACCCTTAGATTCAACAAGTTAAATGTGCAACCAGTGGGAAAAAAAACTCTAGACCACCTTTACTTCACACACAGAGACTCGTACAAAGCTCTCCCTCACCCTCCATTTGGCAAATCTGACCAGAATTCTATCCTCCTGATTCCTGCTTACAAGCACAAATTAAAGCAGGAAGCACCAGTGACAGTCAATAAAAAAGTGGTCATATGAAGCAGATCCTAAGCTACAGGACTGTTTTGCTAGCATAGACTGGAATATGTTCAGGGATTCTTTCGATGGTATTGAGGAGTACACCACATCGGTCACTAGCTTCATTAATAAGTACTGTGACAGTTTGCTTGGTACTGGGTCCTTGCGGCGGCACGGAGAAGAGCGGCCCTGGCCTTCCTCCAGGTGCGATGACAACGGCGCATTTGATCAAGGACAGAGGGGACCGCAACCTCAACCTCTTGGATGGGGAACAAGGTGGGTTGGTAACCCAGAGCACACTTGTAAGGTGACATACCTGACGAGGCATTGGTGAGGGTGTTGTGGGCATATTCAACCCAGGGTAGCTGAGGAAAGGGTTAGTAGAAGTCACGCAGCGTAGGGTAGTCTCCATCTCCTGGTTGCCACGTTCGGTATGGCCATTGGTCTGGGGGTGATATCCAGAAGAAAAACTGACATTGATACCAAGAGCTGACCAGAAGGATCTCCATATCTGTCAGAGGGAATGCCTTGCAGACAAAACACATGGGATACCAGCAGGTCCTCAGTTTCCCTGGCTGGGAGCTTGGAGAGGGGAATGAAGTGAGCCACTTTGGAAAATCTGTCAATAATGGTGAGGATGACTGAGTTACCATTAGATGGGGGAAGGCCAGTGACGAAGTCTCAAGCTATGTTTAACCAGTGGCAACTGGGTGTGGGAAGAGGGCGAAGCAGACCGGAAGTGGGTTTATAGTGGAGGTTTTGTTCCGGGCACAGACCGAGCAGGCTGAAACAAACCCCCAGGCATCTCTCTCCATAGTGGGCAACCAAAAGTGCTGATGCAGGAAGGTGAGGGTTCGGTTTATACCAGGGTGACAGGTGAGGCAGGTAGAATGGGCCCACTGAAGAACATCGGAGCGAACAGAATTAGGAACAAACAGAGCACTTCTAGGACCGGTCAGGCTGGTGGCAACAATGCAGGTGGATGGCACAATGGAATCTGGCTGAGAACCAGTGTTGCCGGTGGTGAACTGACGGGAGAGGGCGTCAGGCTTGGTATTCCTAGAACCGGGGCGATGAGTGTGAAATTTAATCTACCGAAGAACAAGGCCCACCTGGCTTGTCGGGAGTTCAGATGTTTGGCGGTCTGGATGTAGGACAGGTTTTTGTGGTCTGTCCACACAATGAAGGGGAGTACAGAGCCCTCCAGCCAGTGACATTACTCCTCAAGAGCCAGCCTAACTGCCAGGTGTTCCCAGTTACTGATGTCAAAATGGTTCTCTGCAGGTGAGAGTTTACAGGAAAAGAATGCACATGGTTGGAGCTTCTGATCAGAGGGGGAATGTTGAGACAGAACAACATCTATCTCGATGTCAGAGGCGTCCACCTCCACGTTGAACCGGAGTTCTGGGTTCGGCTGAGTGAGGACTGGAGCGGAAGTGAAGTGGCGCTTGAGTTCCAGGAACGCTGCCTCTGCCTCAGGGATCCAGTGGAACGGAGTGGAGGTGGAGGTGAGAGGGGTGAGAGGTGCTGTCAGACGGCTATAGTTGCAGATGAAACGTCTGTAAAAATGGGCAAACCCCCAGAAAACGCTGGAGCTGCTTCAGGTTAGAGGGCACAGGCCACTCTGTGACTGCCATGACCTTGGCAGGGTCCATACGTAACTCCCCCTGTGCAATAATATATAACCCAGGAAGGACACAGAGGAAGCAGGAAACTCACATTTCTCAGCTTTGACAAAAAGCTTATTCTCCCACAGCCGCTGGAGAACTTGGTGAACGTGTTGCTGTTAAGCCCCAGGGTCCTTAGAAAAAATATGAATGTCATCCAAATAGACAAAAATGAAGCGTCCAATCACATCCCTCAGCACATCATTGACTAAGTTCTGGAAAACAGCAGGAGAGTAAGACCAAAAGGCATGACCAAATACTCAAACTGGCCAAGTGGTGTGTTAAACGCAGTTTTCCACTCGACCTCTCTCTGATGGGGACAAGGTGGTAGGCATTCTGGAGGTCGAGTTTGGTGAACACCATGGCACCATGGAGGGGGACAAAAGCAGAACTGATGAGTGGCAAGGGACACTTGTTTTTCACTGTGATATTTTTCAGCCCATGGAAGTCTACGCATGGCCTCAGTGACGCATCCTTCTTATTTACAAAGAAAATATCCGTATCCACCAGAGAGTATGAAGGCCTGATAAGTCCTGCAGCCAGGAAATCCTGGATGTACCTCTCCATAGCCTTGTGCTCGGGGCAAGAGAGGTTATACGACGGGCTACTGGGGAGATTAGCTCCAGGCAGGAGGTCAATGAGGCAGTCATACGGCCATTGAGGCGGCAGCGGCAGGGCGTGGTGCTTGCTGAACACAGGAGCTAGATTGTGATACTCGGGAGCAACTGTTGACAGGTCCGAAGGTTATGGAATGGACTGGGGCACAGACAAGGCAGGAGCAAGGGCAGAATGTAAACAATTAGAGTGACAAAATTAACTTCAAGTGGTTACCCTTCCGTCTGTCCAGTCGATCTGAGGGTTGTGCAGCTTTAACCATGGATGGCCAAGAACCAGGGGAGAGTGAGGGCAGTCGATTATGTGGAAACTGATCCTTATCTGGTGGTTTCCAGAGAGATGCAGGATGACAGGGACGGTCCTCTACCAGACACTGTCCCAGACTCTCCCAGACACTCCCAGACAGCTGTCCATTGAGAGCGTTGACATCGAGGGGTGGATCGAGTGGAACATTGTCCAGGCCCAGCTGAGTAACAACACCACGGTCCAGGAAACTCTTGTCGGCGCCCCAGTCGATGAGAGCTGGCAGAGGAAATGCCTGGCTCTACTGCATGAGGACGCCGTCAAGCAGGGGTCTGGGGGGAGATGGGCAGGCAATTTGGCTCAACAGACGCAGGGAACAAGTGGAAACAAAGTGACCAACCTGGTCACAGTATAGGCAGCTCCTAGTGCTGATTCGCCGCTGCCTCTCCTCTGGAGAGAGACAGGCCCGGTCGAGCTGCATGGGTTCAGGTTCTGGAAGAGACTTGGGGAGGGAGGCATTCGGGGAAGGAGAACAAGGCAAGGAAGCAGATGTTATGGGGCATGCAACCTTACCTGCCCTCTCCCTCTGACGCTCACAGACATGGTTGTCGAATCGGATGGCGAGAAAGATGAGTTCAGCGAGTCCATCAGGCTTATTCCTGGACACCAACTCGTCCTTGATGGTCTCAGTGAGAGCATTCTGGAATGCTCCCTGAAGGGCCTCCTCATTCCAGCCTCTCTCAGCGGCAAAAGTGCGAAACTCGATCGCCACTTCAGCGACACTATGGGAGCCTTGACGGAGGGACAGGAGTCATTTAGTGGCATCCTTAGCATTGACAGGGTGGTCAAAGACTATTAATCTCCTCCGTGAAGCTGGAGTAGGTTAAGCAGATGGGAGACTGTCTCTCCCACACCGCCATGGCCCAGAAGAGTTCTGCTCCACGGAGGCAGCCAATCAGGAAGGAAATATTGGCCCATTCGGTGGAGAGGGGGGGGGGGTTGCATGCCAGGGGTAGCTTGGGTGGGTATCAGGGAACCAGGAACTGAGGCTGTGGCCGCAGCCGGGGCAATGGGAGTAGGGCATGGTAAGCAGGTCCGAAGCGGAATTCAAGGAAGCAGTAGAGCGGGATCCAGGGCTGGGAAGCAGGACTGACGAGACAAGGGACTGGAGACAGGGACCAGAGTCAGGACGGACGGAACTGTAGCAGAGAGAAAAGCAGTGTAAGGCTAGGGAAAACAGGCACCACATGATAACACTATCTATGCAGGAACAAAAGGCTTGAAATGCAGACTGACTGAGCAGAGGCTGAGCAGCGTGGGAGTGGCAGTCCTGAGTATGAGGTCTTGATTATGGAACAGGTTGCAGCTGGTGGGGATCTGCTCTGACTCCAGCACACCTGTCTCCACTCACACAATCAGACACACCCACACAGCGAGAGAGAGGGAGAGAGCACTGGGGGAGTGGCGGCAAGTTAGGGAGACACATGATGAGAAGTAGAGGGCGGGGCAGGGGCAGATGTAACGCAGGTATAGTGCTGCTAGCAGCGGATTGTCAAAGCTGGTGAGATAACAACTTGCCAGCTTTCTATCCGTGTTCGTATAATTTTTGCCTCGACATAAACAGCTGCTGCGTTTGTTTGGTGGAAAGATTGAAAAATTCAGATAGCAGTCTCTGTTTGTAGAGTTCAAAAGTCGGAGGCACATCTAGAATGAGTTGAGATAGCTCCAATAAGCGTTGGGTGCACTCTTTGTTGTCATATGCTGTGTATGAAATAATTTGGTCCCTCCGACGACTCCCACATGGTAGAGTGAGACACGTCAGGGGTGCAGTCTATCTGTAAAAAGACATCAATGTGAGTTGATATGTATTTTTTAAAGGCACTACAGGATAGTAGTAGTGGATCAAGTTGCCATGCGCGTAGTGACACAGTACTGTCTGGAAAGCGGATATCTAGCTGGACAGGGCTACGGTCTGAGATAAAGATGCTGTGTTATTGGCTATTAGTTACAATAGGAATAATTCTATTGTCCAGCAGGAACAAGTCAATCATAGAGTTTGAGCGGTGGATTGGAGAAAGAAAAGAGTACTGTTTAGCAGTGATATTGCTCCTCCTCCATGGATCAGATACATTTTAGGATTCCACAAATGAGTTTATTACTGCATCTGATTTTGAAATTACATCGTTGGGCTTAGGTCTGAACCTGTCTAGACATGGATGCACTACACAATTGAAATCTCCGCCCAATATCAAATGATGAGCGTTAAGTGTTGAGATGAGGTCAGAGAAAAATGAGCGTCATCCCAATTAGGAGCATAGAGGTTAGCCAGAATAACCTGTGTGCTAAACCATTTCCCCATCACTATAATATATCTGCCATTAGTATCTGAAATTACTTTGGAGAAGACAAATGGGGTGCCTTTTCTGATAAGGATGGCTGCCCCTCTGGCCTTAAAACCAAAGTTGGAGTGAAATATTGGGTCTACCCATCCTCTCTTTAGTTTATCATGGTCGCTGGACCGGAGATGGGTCTCTTGGAGAAAAACAATGTCCGGATTTAAGGTCTTAAGATGAGCACACACTCGGCTATGCTTGACCACCTGGTTAATTCCTTTCATGTTTCAGCTGATAATGCATGTGGAGCCTGAGTATGTGAATTAGACATAGTCACAGTAATCAGAAATGAATGTTAGTACGATCTGAAAGGTCAGAGTAATAAAACATAAAGAAAATAAAAAACAGCTAAAAATAACAAAATACCCAGAAGAAAACCTTGGACCCCTATGCTGGCCTTCCCCCTGTCGGAAGGGAGCATCTACCTCTTAGACTAGAGCAAAATGCTACCATGTTAAACTGAACCTAAGTAGAGCTTTATCCAGGGCAAACATAATACAATTTACACCTAGGGAAAGGGATTCTGGAGGGAACCAACTCAGCCATCCATGGTATCTTATGCAATATGCATATTTCAAGGACAGTAAAACAATATATAAAAAGGATGTATAGGTATATGTCCCCCCCCCCACCAACCCCACCCACTTGGGATGATTTAAAACAAAAATATGTATACAGTTGAAGTCAGAAGTTTACATGCACTTAGGTTGGAGTCATTAAAACTCATTTTTCAACCACTCCACAAATTTATTGTTAACAAACTATAGTTTTGGCAATCTATTTTGTGCATGACACAAGTAATTTTTCCAACAATTGTTTACAGACAGATTATTTCACTTATAGTTGACTGTTCCAGTGGGTCAGAAGTTTACATACACTAAGTTGACAGTTCCTTTAAACAGCTTGGAAAATTCCAGAAAATTGTGTCATGGCTTTAGAAGCTTCTGATAGGCTAATTGACATCATTTGAGTCAATTAGAGGTGTACCTGTGGATATATTTCAAGCCCTACCTTCAAACTCAGTACCCCTTTGCTTGAAACATCTGACCCAAGTTAAACAATTTAAAGGCAATGCTAACAAATACAAATTGAGTGTATGTAAAATTCTGACCAACTGGGAATGTGATGAAAGATATAAAAGCTTTAAAAAATCACTCTCTCCACTATTATTCTGACATTTCACATTCTTCAAATAAAGTGGCGATCCTAACTGACCGAACACAGGGATTTTTTTACTGGGATTAAATGTCAGGAATTGTGAAAAACTGAGTTTAAATGTATTTGGATAAGGTGTATGTAACCTTCTGACTTCAATTGTATATACTGTATTTTATACCGTCTATTGCATCTTGCACATGCCGCACGGCCATCGCTCATCCATATATTTGTGTGTATAAGGTAGTTGTTGTGGAATTGTTAGAATACTTGTTAGATATTACTGCACTGTCGGAACTCGAAGCACAAGCATTTCGCTACACTCGCATTAACATCTGCTAACCATGTGTATGTGACCAATACAATTTGATTTGATTAGATTTTTATACATGACCCAGAGCATGATAGGATGTTAATTTCTTTGGAATTGCTCAGGAACCACACCTGTGTGGAAGCAACTGCTTTTAATATACTTTGTATCCCTCATTTACTCAAGTGTTTCCTTTATTTTGACAGTTACTTGTACATGTAGTTCACTACTCCCCAACTCTGGCGATAAATATGTTGATTGCGTCAACCAGGATGTGTAAACTAAGCTATGACATACATGGACATACAGCACATATTTGACATGTCATAAATACCTCAGTAATTGAATGTCATTGCATGAATCAATCCAAGATGGCATAGCAGTCAGATGTCCTGTCGTGTCCCTTGTATATATCGTTTTACATCTTTTTCTACGCATATCTTTTAAAATGTTTTGCTAAATCCCAACATCTAAATACTCTCCTGCAACCTGCCTCACCCAATGTAGCGTGGATCTGCTTTTTTTCTCTAAAGTATTAATATTTACTTCGGATCTGGAATCCCTCAACTGAAGCTAGCCAGCTAACTACCAGCTATCAGTCAGCAAACCATTGCCAGCGGTCATCAGCTAACCTTCAGCTCGGAAAACTCTCGCCAGTTCGAACGACATGACTCTAACCAGAGCATAACGGACCTTTTATTTTTATCCCCGGATTCCTACCGCAAACTGAACATTTTCATCTGGATCTTCACAACTAGCTAACCGCTATCCCGGATGACTACTCGTGGCTAGCGTTTCCATCCCACAAGCAAGCACCAATTAGCTTGAAGCTAGCCCGGTCAGGGCTCCTGTGCTACCACCGAAGCATTCTCCTGGGCTACAATATCCGGACCCCTTCTACAGCCGGTACGGGGCATGGAACCCCGCAGTGTCAGGACCCGGTTACGAACCCGGGTCTCCAGAGTGAGAAACAGTCACTTAACCAACTGAGCCACGAATAGTCGGCAGAACCCAGAAGATGAGGCAGACACAGCAGTACTTGAGACGGTGTATTTAATGAAGTAAAAAGTGAAGTTCTTCAGAAAAACATGTAACTCCACAACCTCAAAAGGAATTCCACAAGAACAAAGGTAATCCTCCAAGACAAAAAGGTAAATCCACAAGGTGGAAGGTATAGCACAAAAAGCCTCAAAAGATACTCAAAAAACAAACAAACAAGAACAAAAAACAGAATTCCACAAGAGAGTCCACCGGGATCAACAAGAGTTCACAGAGTACTAGGGCTAGGTGCTAACATACAAACACAGAGCAAAGAACTGAGGAAAACAAAGGGTTTAAATACAATCAGGGGAAACGAGGCACAGGTGCAAATAATAATGGGGATCAAGGGAAAACAAAAGGTCAAAAGGCACAATGGGGGCATTTAGTGACCAAAAACCGGAACAACCCTGGCCAAATCCTGACAGAATCCCCCCACTAGGAACGGCTCCTGACGTTCCTACCAGCTCTCTCAGGGTGGAGGGCCCTGAACTGACGAATGAGGTCAGGGTCCAGTATGTATTTGGCAGGAACCCAGGAGCGCTCCTCTGGACCGTAGCCTTCCCAGTCCACCAGATACTGCCAGGACCGCTGCACCCGGCGGGAATCCAGTATCCGATGGACGGTATAAGCCGGCTGGCCTCCAATGACACGAGGCGGAGGGGTAGGTCTGTCTGCCGGGACAAGGGGAGAAAGAATAACAGGTTTTAATAAGGAAATGTGAAACGTGGGATTAATCTTAAGGGATCTGGGTAAGTGTAGGCGATAAGAAACTGGGTTAACTCTCCTGGCAACCTTAAAGGGACCGATGTATTTTTGGGACAGCTTGCGAGACTCCACCCGTAGTGGTAAGTCTCCTGTGGAGAGCCAGACTCTCTGGCCGGGGCGCAGGGTAGGCCCGGGACGGCGACGTCTGTTGGCTTGTTGTTGGTACCTCTGTGAGGAACGCATAAGATTAAGATGGGTCTTCCTCCACATAAGCCGACAGCGTCTGACGAACTTCAAGGCTGAAGGCACTCTGACTTCTGCCTCCTGGTCCGGGAACAATGGAGGGGCATAGCCAAACTGACACTCGTGCGGGGACATACCAGTGGAGGAGGAACGCAAGGTGTTGTGCGCGTATTCGGCCCAAACAATGAAGGACGACCATGTGGACGGGTTGTTACGAGTCATACATCGGAGGGTGGTTTCCAGCTCTTGATTCATCCTCTCTGTTTGGCCGTTGGACTCCGGATTGTACCCTGAAGATAGATTGGCAGAAGCCCCCATGAGTTGGCAGAAGGCCTTCCAAAACCTAGAGGCGAACTGGGGACCTCTGTCAGAAACCATATCTTGAGGAATGCCGAAGACTCGGAACACATGATTAATTATCAACTCAGCCGTTTCCTTGGCAGAAGGTAACTTAGTCAGAGGGACGAACCTGGCCGACCTTAGAAAACCTGTCGATTATGACTAGGATAGTAGTATTGCCATGGGATGGAGGAAGGCCAATAATAAAGTCCAACGAGATATGGGACCAGGGTCTGTGGGGAACAGGTAAAGGGTGAAGGAGTCCTTGCGGGCGGAGGTGAGAAGATTTGCCCTGGCAGCACACGGGGCAGGCATTGACGAAAGTGGCAACGTCTTCTCTTATGGTAGGCCACCAGAACTTACGCTGGATGAACTCCAAGGTGCGACCTACGCCCAGGTGACAGGTGAGGCGAGAGGAGTGCCCCCACAGAAGGACCTGAGTCCTCACTGCCTTGGGGACAAACAACCGATTGGCAGGACCTCCTTTCAGGTCCGGTTCAATAGCTTGAGCTCGTCTCACGGTATCCTCAACTTGCCACGAGATTGGAGCCACGATCTTAGCAGCAGGAAGGACAGGCATGTACGTGTCATCTCGAATGGCAGGAGCGTAGACTCGGGACAGGGCATCCGGTTTGAGATTCTTCGACCCGGTCCGATAGGTGAGGATAAACTGGAATCGATTGAAGAAAAGAGACCATCTAGCTTGTCTAGAGTTCAACCGCTTCGCCTGCTGGATATATTCCAGATTTTTGTGGTCCGTAAGCACTTGAAACGGGTGAGAAGCCCCCTCGAGCCAGTGTCTCCATTCCTTCAATGCCATCTTAACCGCTAGGAGTTCACGATCCCCCACATCGTAGTTCCTCTCAGCCGGGGTAAGCCGGTGTGAGAAGAAAGCGCATGGATGAAGCTTCTTGTCTTCACCCCTCTGAGACAGGACAGCTCCAACACCAACCTCTGAGGCGTTTACCTCCACCACAAACGGTTCATCCGTAGTCGGTAGTATCAGGATGGGAGCAGAGAGGACACGCTGCTTGAGTCCTTGGAAGGCCGTCTCAGCTTCTCTTCCCCACAAAAACCTTGCATTGCCACCCTTGGTTAAAGCTGAGAGAGGGGCTGCCACCAAGCTGAAGTTCTTGATGAACTTGCGGTAAAAGTTAGTGAAGCCCAGGAAACGCTGAACTTCCTTAACGGATTTGAGGGTGGGCCAATCCGCTACCGCCCCTACCTTCCTGGGGTCCATTTGGACTCGACCGGGTACCACTACAAATCCCAGGAATTGTACTCGGGATGAATGGAATTCACATTTTTCCGGCTTAACGTACAGATGGCTGTCTAGGAGGCGTTTGAGTACTTGTCTGACATGCTTAGTGTGTTCTTGAAGAGAGCTCGAAAAGATGAGGATGTCATCCAAGTAAACGAACACAAATATGTTAAGCATATCCCTAAGCACATCGTTTATGAGCGCTTGGATCACCGCTGGGGCGTTGGTCAGGCCGAAGGGCATCACCAAGTATTCATAGTGACCAGTAGGCTTGTTGAAAGCGGTCTTCCACTCGTCACCAGGTCTGATCCGCACAAGATGGTATGCGTTCCGCAGGTCAAGCTTAGTGAAAACAACTGCTTCCTGGAGCAGCTCGAAGGCTGTGGCCATAAGGGGTAGCGGGTAACGGTTACGGACGGTTATGGCATTGAGTCCCCGGTAGTCGATGCAAGGACGTAATCCACCGTCTTTCTTGGCCACAAAGAAAAACCCTGCTCCCGCCGGGGAGGTGGATGGACGCATGATGCCTGCTTCCAGAGCGTCCTTGATGTAGGTATCCATAGCAGCTCGTTCGGGTGGAGATAGGGAAAAGATCCGACCCCTGGGAGGGCAAGTGCCCGGAAACAGTTCGATGGGGCAATCATAAGGTCTATGGGGTGGTAGCATGGTGGCCCTCTGTTTGCTAAATACCAGTTTGAGGTCATGGTAACACTCGGGAACTCGGGACAGGTCGATGGATTCTAAAGACTCGGGAGTAGAGCTCGGGGAATTCGGGAAAATACAAGTAGCTTGGCACGTAGGACCCCACTGCTTGATAGTGCCCACAGACCAGTCGATGTGAGGGTTATGGCTGTGAAGCCAGGGGTATCCAAGGACGAGAGGGAACTCGGAACAGGAGATCAAATGAAAGTTCATCAATTCCTGGTGTTGTGAAACTGAAAGTCGCAAGGAGGTAGTGACATGAGTGACAAGTCCAGATCCCAAAGGGCTTCCATCCAATGTAGTAACCCTCATGGGGTCACTTAGAGGTTCAGAGGGAACGCCATTCTCCTTCGCCCAGACACCATCCATGAAGTTACCTGCGGCTCCAGAGTCTACCAAGGCTTGAAGGTGAAGCTTGTGGTTGTCCCAGGAAAGGATGACTGGAATGAGCAGACGGGAGTTGGACGGATGGGAGGAGGTTATGTTTCCCGTTACAGTTCCCCCCGGTCTGTACGGGACAGAGCGTTTCCCTGGAGCCCGGGACACGTGGAACGGAAATGGCCCGGTTTGCCGTAATATAGACAGCGTCGCTCCCTCATCCGGTGGTCTCTCTCAGCCTGGGAGATGCGTCCAATCTGCATGGGTTCCGGTGGAGCCAGCGAGGATAAAGGTGGGGACTCGGAGCTGGGACTGATAGGGGCTACAGGTCTACTGGTTGGCTGATAGGGGCTAGTGGTCTTGCTGGTTGGCCTGATATGCCAACCAGCAAGGCTTGCTAGCTACCTAGAGCTACTTGGAACCCTACTAATTCCACGACTGGTCTATCGACATCAACGCAAGAAGAGGCAAAAACAGACTTACCCCCATTGCGACGTCCCCCAAAGGTTAACTTTCTAGCCCCTGCTTGCTTGCTAACCCGGTCTGCTAACTGCTAGCTCGCCGGGCCCGGTCTGCAAACTGCTAGCTTGCCTGCCCGGTCTGCTAACTGCTAGCCCCTGCTAACTGCTTGCTTGCTAACCCAGCCTGCTAACTGCTAGCTTGCCCGGTCTACTGGCTGCTAGTTTGTTTAGCCCCGGCCTACTAACTGTTAGTTTGTTAGCATCGGCCTGCTAACTGTCTGAATCGCTGTGTCCCCAGCCAGCCCAACCACTCACTGGACCCATATGTTCACTTGGCTACGCATGCCTCTCTCTAATATCAATATGCCTCATCCATTACTGTCCTTGTTAGTGAGGTGTTGTTCCACCTCCGACATGTGCGATGACATCACCTGGTTTAAACATCTCTAGAGACTATATCTCTCCCATCATTACTCAATGCCTAGGTTTACCTCCAATGTACTCACATCCTACCTTACCTTTGTCTGCACACTATGCCTGAATCTATTCTATCGTGCCCAGAAACCTGCTCCTTTTACTCTCTGTTCCGAACGTGCTAGACGGCCAGTTCGTATAGCCTTTGGCCGTACCCTTATCCTACTTCTCCTCTGTCCCTCTGGTGATGTGGAGGTTAATCCAGGTCCTGCAGTGCCTAGCTCCACTCTCACCCCCAGGTGCTCTCATTTGTTGACTTCTGTAAACGTAAAAGCCTTGATTTCATGCATGTTAACATTAGAAGCCTACTCCCTAAGTTTGTTTTACTCACTGCTTTAGCACACTCTGCCAACCCAGATGTCTTAGCCATGTCTGAATCCTGACGTAGGAAAACCACCAAAAACCCTGAAATCTCCATCGCTACCTATAATGTTTTCCGCCAAGATAGAACTGCCAAAGGGGGAGGTGTTGCAATCTATTGCAAAGATAGCCTGCAGAGTTCTGTATTACAATCTAAGTCTGTACCCAAACAATTTGAGCTTCTACTTCTAAAAATTCACCTTTCCAGAAACAAGCCTCACACTGTTGCCGCTTGCTATAGACCTCCCTCTGCCCCCAGCTGTAGCCTCCATATGTTAATTGATTGCCCTCCATCTATCTTCTGAATTCGTGCTACTAGGTGCCAATTTGTAAGTCGCTCTGGATAAGAGCGTCTGCTAAATGACTTAAATGTAAATGTAAATGTGACCTAAACTGGGACATGCTTAACACCCCGGCCATCCTACAATCTAAGCTTGATGCCCTCAATCTCACACAAATGATCAATGAACCTACCAGGTACAACCCCAAATCAGTAAACACGGGCACCCTCATAGATGTCATCCTAACTAATTTGCCATCCTAATACACCTCTGCTGTTTTCAATCAAGATCTCAGCGATCACTGCCTCATTGCCTGCATCCGTAATGGGTCTGCGACCAAACGACCACCCCTCATCACTGTCAAACGCTCCCTGAAACACTTCTGCGAGCAGGCCCTTCCACTCGACCTGGCCGGGGTATCCTGGAATGACATTGACCTCATCCCGTCAGTAGATGATGCCTGGCTATTCTTTAAAAGTGCCTTCCTCACCATCTTAAATAAGCATGCCCCTGTCAAAAAATGTAGAACTAGGAATAGATATAGTTCTTGGTTCACTCCAGACCTGTCTGCCCTTGACCAGCACAAAAACATCCTGTGGCGTTCTGCATTAGCATCGAATAGCCCCCATGATATGCAACTTTTCAGGGAAGTTAGGAACAAATATACACAGGCAGTTAGAAAAGCTAAGGCAAGCTTTTTCAAACAGAAATTTGCATTCTGTAGTACTAACTCAAAAAAGTACTGGGACACTGTAAAGTCCATGGAGAATAAGAGCACCTCCTCCCAGCTGCCCACTGCTCTGAGGCTAGGAAACACTGTCACCACCGATAAATCCTCTATAATTGAGAAGAGAGAGAGAGCTGCAAAATCTGGACCCCTACAAATCAGCCGGGCTAGACAATCTGGACCCCCCCTTTCTAAAATTATCTGCCGAAATTGTTGCAACCCCTATTACTAGCCTGTTCAACCTCTCTTTCGTATCATCTGAGATTCCCAAAGTTTGGAAAGCTGCCACGGTCATCCCCCTCCTCAAAGGGGGTGACACTCTAGACCCAAACTGCTACAGACCTATATCAATCCTAACCTGTCTTTCTAAGGTCTTCGAAAGCCAAGTTAACAAACAGATTACTGACCATTTCGAATCCCACCATACCTTCTCCTCTATGCAATCTGGTTTCAGAGCTGGTCATGGGTGCACCTCAGCCCCGCTCAAGGTTCTAAACGTCATCATAACCGCCATCAATAAGAGACATTACTGTGCAGCCGTGTTCATCGACCTGGCCAAGGCTTTCGACTCTGTCAATCACAACATTCTTATTGGCAGACTCGACAGCCTTGGTTTCTCAAATGATTGCCTTGCCTGGTTTATCAACTACTTCTCTGATTTGTCAAATGCCATACAACTCTCCTTCCGTGGCCTCCAACTGCTCTTAAACGCAAGTAAAACTAAATGCATGCTATTCAATCGATCACTGCCCGCACCTGCTCACCCGTCCAGAATCACTACTCTGGATGGCTCTGACTTAGAATACGTGGACAACCACAAATACCTGGGTGTCTGGTTAGACCGTAAACTCTCCTTCCAGACTCACATTAAGCATCTCCAGTCCAAAATTACATCTAGAATCGGCTTCCTTTATCGCAACAAAGCATCCTTCACTCATGCTGCAAAACATACCCTCGTAAAACTAACCATCCTACCGATCCTCGACTTCGGTGATGTCATCTATAAAATAGCCTCCCAACACTCTACTCAGCAAACTGGATGCAGTCTATCACAGTGCCATCTGTTTCATCACTAAAGCCCCATACACTACCCACCATTGCGACCTGTACGCAATGGTTGGCCCTCGCTTCATACTCGTTGCCAAACCCACTGGCTACAGGTTATCTACAAGTCTCTGCTAGGTAAAGCCCAGCCTTATCTCAGCTCACTGGTCACCATAGCAGCACCCACTTGTAGCACGCGCTCCAGCAGGTATATCTCACTGGTCACCCCCAAAGCCAATTCCTCCTTTGGTCGTCTTTCCTTCCAGTTCTCTGCTGCCCATGACTGGAACGTATTGCAAAAATCTCTGTAGCTGGAGACTCACATCTCCCTCACTAGCTTTAAGCACCAGCTATCAGAGCAGCTTACAGATCACTGCACCTGTACATAGCCCATCTGTAAACAGCCCATCTATCTACCTATCTCATCCCCATACTGGTATTTATTTATTTTTATTTTGCTCCTTTGCACCCCAGTATCTCTACCTGCCCATTCATCTTCTGCCGATCTACCATTCCAGTGTTTAATTGCTATTTTGTAATTACTTTGCCACCATGGCCTATGTATTTCCTTAACTTACCTCATGTATATAGACTTTGTTTTCTTTTGTTCTACTGTATTATTGACTGTATATTTTGTTTATTCCATGTGTAACTCTGTGTTGTTGTATGTGTCGAATTGCTAAGCTTTATCTTGGCCAGGTTGCAGTTGCAAATGAAAACTTGTTCTCAACTAGCCTACCTGGTTAAATAAAGGTTAAATATATATATATTGTTTTAAATGTGTCCCAAATGGCACCCTAAATCCAAGCATACCTGATTCAAGGTGTCAACTAATCATCAAACCCTTAATGAGTTGAATCAGGTGAGTTTGTCCGGGGCTACAACAAAAAGGTGTGCTGTTGGGGGTACACGAGGACTGGAGTGCCCTATTAGGGGTACTCAAGGACTGGAGTACCCTACATGGTGCAATACTTTTAACCAGGGTTCATAGGACTCTGGTCGAAAGTAATGCATTATATAGGGAATAGGGTTCCATTTGAGACGCAATCATCACTGTGTGTAAATGCTTGTCTTCTTCATCTTCTCCTCTATACAGGGTCTCCCCTTTACAAAACTCTTTTCGATCCAAGGCCCTGTCGGGGAAATCTACCAGGGTGCATCCTTCTCCCAGTCGGATTGGAGCCAGTATCTGGGGACAGCAACCTGAGCAGGTGGACCGGATATTTCAGGCCTTACGGAAAGGCCTCAAGTAAGTAGCTCCAATCATATGAATGTCCAATGGAGTAGACAAGAGTGAAGTTGCCCCTAGTCTAAGGTTTTATGTTTGCCCCTTTAATTGGTAGGGGGGGTGCGCATGGGGAAACATAAGCTGACCTTCGATCTGTGCATCAGGGCAACTTGCTGTTAATTCAGAAGTCTCATGTACTGTACTGCACCAATCAGCATCACGCACAGTGCTTGGTGGCTGATATTGAGCTTTGTTGGCAGGGAGTATCTAGATGGCCATCAGACGGAGATGGACTTCCTGTCCTCCCAGCAAAGAGACACCAAGAGGAACTCCAGACTGGTGAGTATATAGTAGTCGAGGTTGTTGGATGGGACAATGGGAAGTATGGGTTCATTGCATTACACTCCTAGATAAACAAAACGTTTATTTGTTTGTCACCATAGGTGAACACTTTTTGGTTCCAGGTATAACCATTTGCTGGTGAAAACGGTTCTACTTAGAACCTTTTAGTGGACAAACGATTCCACGTAGAACCTTGTATTAATGAAAGGATTCCACTTATAACCAAAAATAGTTATTTTCAGAGAGTTCTCCTACGGGGACAATTGAAGAGCCCTTTATGTTTCCAGATATTCCAGATATAACCTTCTTTTCGAAGAGTGTAATGAGTGGAACTGCAGTAAACACATGGAATAGAAAGCCTCCTCTATAGTACACAGTCCAGTCACAATGAACAATTTAGGCTCTTTATCAACAGTCTTTTCTCAATCTCTCACATCCACTCTTCTCGTCTCCTCAAAACATATTGGAGCAGAATATCTGAGGTTCCTCATCTAGGATCTCTTCCTCCAAAACGGTTTGAGAAAGAGGCGAGGAAAGAGAATGTGAGGAATAAAGAAACAACTTTTAAGACATTGCTTTTGTATCGAGTTCATAAAACATATAGATCTCCCAGAAATAAACCTAGACACTCCTCTGTTTTCAGGCTTTTCTGTATGATTTGGAGAAGGTGAGATACCGATTTTTGCCTGCTCTCTTATTATTTTTCGAATGGTCAAAATGAATTGTCATGGGGCTCCTGAGTGGCGCAGTGGTCTAAGATCCTGGTTCGAGTCCAGGCTCTGTCGCAGCTTTCCGTGACCGGGAGACCCATGGGGTGATGCACAATTGGTCCAGCGTCGTCCGCGTTATAGGGGAGGGTTTGGTTGGCAGGGATGTCCTTGTCCCATCGCGCTCTAGCGATTCCTGTGGCAGGCCGGGTGCATGCACACTGACACGGTTGCCAGGTGTACAGTGTTTCTTCCGACACATTGGTGTGGCTGGCTTCCGGGTTAAGCGGGCATTGTGTCAAGAAGCAGTGCGGCTTGGTTGGGTTGTGTTTCGGAGGATGCACAGCTCTCGACCTTCGCCACTCCCGAGTCCGTATGGGAGTTGCAGCGATGAGACAAGACTGTAACTACCAATTGGATACCATGAAAAGGGGGTAAAAAAAAGAAGTTTTTATTTATTTTTTAAATTACATTTAAAAATTGTTGTCATAAAATGTACCACTTGATTTTGCGATGTCAGGAGATCCGAGCATTGGAGAGATACATAAGAAGACTGGAGTTCCAAATCAGCAAGGTAACAACTTCCATAACTTTCCTAATGCATATTGCTGGTGTTTTTATTTAACAGACATGATAGTGAAGAGATGACAGGAAAGGTATGACATCTATGAGTCAGAGGGCCATTGGTTCAGTTTCGAACACGTTCTGTCTCCGGTATACATGCATGCCAGGATCAACAGCACAAACCGCTAGATAACACAGGCCACACTTCTATGACCTCTATGTAGGTCTATGTAGTGTCAATTCTGTCTCCACCACAGTCAAACACTGAGGGGTTTTCCCACCAACCAATGTGCATCGATGCATCAAGAAGAATAACATGTGGGAGCAACAGCTTCATAAATAACCAGAGGGGGGCAAAATGGTTGCCTGTTTATATTTACATTTCTAGGTGGAAGAGCTGTACGAGACTTACTGTATTCAGTGGCGTCTGTGTCAGGGGGCGGTGAACATGAAGAAAGCCTTCGCTCTATCGCCCTCTTCACGGGCTTCCAGAGAGAGCCTGCAGGAACTCAACCGTAACCATCGCCACAGCCTGGAGGTATTGCAGTCACACGCGGTCGGGTGCCACACAACTTCGTTTACCTCAACAATTTCATGGGTTATCTCACACACCGTATACACAGATCCTCTGGTCAAACGTGTCCTTCGGTTTCCATGTTTAGAACATACGGGTGGATATGGGACAATGAACAGACAACCAAAAGCTTGTTCATCGTCCTGTTTCATGAGTTAATTCGCATGTTATACGCTTAGCAGCCAACCGCTGAGTCTGGAGTCACAGGTCACTGATGGGTACTTGAAGGACCATTACTCTTCATATTTCATGGGTTCTAATACACACTATAATTCTATGTACCATTGCCAGAGGGAAGGTATGGGTCACACGTGAGCTAGCGTAACCCCATTTACCACTGACATAGTGTGGAGGTATGGTTCACAGATGGACTTTGAATCTCCCATTTGTCTTCTCTTGTCATGGGTTCTCACTCACAGAATTTCACTATAAGATCTATTAGACATATTCAAGTATACATTGAAGGATTTTAAAAGTAGTTTATAAACAGGTTTGATTAATTCATAGATAGATTATAAACTAATAATAAACAATGTACAAACTACCTAGAAATACTTTATAAAGTTAATCTTTGTGTAAAGTGTTACCAAGACATTATAAGTCTCTGATCATGCAGACAACTCCTGTAGGTCCAGTTAGATCAATAAATCAATTGTGAAAATGAAGTACAGTAGCAATCCACTGCTGATCATAGCCTACACACATTTTCAGGATATGTGTGTCATGGAGGGGGAGTTGGAGATTCTCTTGGGAGAGCTTCACATCAAAATGAAAGGTAAAACACATGTTCAACCTTCATCATTCTAGTGAAATGGAATACGAAAAATGGCACACCTCAGTGGCAAGCTTCAACTTTGTCTGAAAAAATCTATTCCAACAGGATTGATCGGCTTCGCTCGACTATGCCCAGGCGACCAATACGAAGTGAGTGCCTCTATCAAAACATATCCCGGTGAAAAACGCTCTGAGGAACCACAACTGAGGAAAAAGACCCAGGCTGCAGCCAAAATGGCACCATATCCCCATAGCTCTAAGGACCTTGGTCAAAAGTAGTGAGCTTTCTAGGGAATAGGGAGCTATATGGGACACGGTCTCAAAGATGTATGCTTTTTTCCATCCAGGTTGTGATCCGTCTGGGGAGGCAGAGGTGGAAGATCCGGGGAAAAATCCAGACGGATGATAGGCAGTCATGGGATGTGGAGGAGATGATCTTCCTCGCTCACATCCACGAGAACTTTGATATAAAGGTGAGCTTTTTTGGGGGGGGCGGCTTCCCAGACACAGATTAAATCTAGTCCTGGACTGAAAACCTTGCTCAATTGAGAATCTGTATTGAAACAGGCTCTTAATACGGTGCTAGTTTTAATCAGTGCCTAGGAAACTGGGCCCTAAAGATTTAGACTGAGCTGCATCTGAAATGACAGTCTGACTCGTACATAGTGTAAAACTTTTGACTGGAGCAACGTGTGGTCACATAGCACACTACTACAGAGGTAATGAGGTGACATATGAGATGGAGAAGCAGTTGAAAGCGGTTGATTTCCCCCTGTGGAAACTTCATTTGTGTGTCTGTCAGGTACATCCAGGCACATCAGGATCACACATGACAATACATTCAGATGCTCTCCGGGTGCAAGCCCACACACCAGTGTGAACGTCACATCCTGTCAGGGACGACCATGTGGGTGGTGATGACAGGCGTATTCCTGTCCTTTGTGTGCGGAAACGCAGTGGCAAACAGTGCACAATGTGGATGAAGTTACATTCTCTGTTGATGGGGAAAACAACATCCCTTCTGTGAAAGAGATATGAAGCCCATTTTCTGGCTAAGTGAGGTATCTTTACAAAGGCCAAAGAATTTCCAGTCAAACTAAGTCCAATTGAAGTTGCAGACGTTCAAAGCTTGAAACAGTAGTCTTCAAGTGCATGATAATACATCTTGAAAACCGGAAAAAGTAAATGGCTGTGAATGAAAAGGATTAGAGAAAGAAGAACGTTGTATTGTTAAGAGTCGACACCTGAAGAATGAGGAGTAAGACAGTTCTGACCTTGCGTGACGTTTCGACTGACCAATCATGTGTCTCTATTCAGGTAACAGAGGTCAAGGGGCTGGGCTCCCTGCTGGTTGGCGTGGTAATGTGTAAGAGTGCTGACTTCTTCATGTCTCGACCCCAGCTCATGGTAGTGGACATCACTGAACTAGGCACCGTCAAGCTCCAACTAGAGGTGGTGTGGAAGTAAGTACACCAGTTAGCCATTTGGAAAATGATTTACAAGGTTTATGTTTATATGCAGAGTATGAATTATACCGTGACATTGGGGGTGGGGTCTCTATTTTTTTTCAAAGGACTCCAGGTGAATGCACAAAAGCATGTATGGGTTCGACATGTATTATAAGACATGTATTATAACGGTCATCATGTATTACCTTTTAATGTGGCATTAACACAACCAGTCCTGATGTTTTCATCTGAGTGTCAAACAAATCACTTCAAAAAGTAGGCTACCTGCTCACGTTCGTCCACTCAAAAATGATTCCAGCATCCAAACCAGTGCACTGTGCACCGGCCATTTGATGAATGGAAATAGACATCTGTTATAAAACACCAAAACGTGTCATTACATTCGCAGATTGTCATTAGGCGACCACTTTTGAAGGCTGAATTAATTGATGCATCTTGCTGACAAATTGAAATGTTTTTGTAAAAAGAAATGTTGGGACACCTGAAAAGGGGCTGAAATACAGGAAACAAATACAGTTGTGTCTGTCCTGAGCTCATCGGCATAGGAAAGTGTGAGGGCCCAGTTTGCTAGCAAATACTCAAGACAGACAGAGATGCAAGAAAGTCAGAGTAGAGAGAAGAAGGCAATTGAAAGAACCTGCACCAACTGTCATTGGTATAAACCATGACAGAGAGGTGGTGGTGTAGGTTTCATTTGAAATAAACTTTCATTTTAAAATTTGTATCAGTTTCAGTACACTGTTTATATGGTTATAGGGTGCTGAATTATTCCTGATTATACTGAGAAGTTAGTGGTGACGTGTGCAGGTAGGAATTCAAAATAGTAAAACATAAAAATATCTTCCTTATAAATAAAACTATACGAAGGTTACATGGTCAGGGAAATCTGCTGGTTCTTATTTATAGGTCATACTGTAGGTCATAGGTTTGGAAGTTAAGTCTTTTTTCTCTCTGAGAATTGAACGTAAGCATGTATTAGATCAATAGAAGGACATTTGCAGCTGCTACTCAGACAGTGCTAGACAGATTTAGATCATTTGAGTATTTATCTCTGCCAGTTTTTCATTCATTCCTAAGAGAGGGAGGACTGAAACTGACTGAAACACAGACCAGACCATTACTGTACCTCTCCTCTAACATGACCCAGCTGTGACAGAACAGCTGATCCTATCCCCTTCCATGGACACACAAACATACACAGAAACACACACACACACACACACAGATCAGATTACAGTGGGTATATAGACTCCAGGTGGAGGACATTTCATGGTTTCTCTTCACAGTGCTGGTAGTTTAAACCTCGGCCATCAATAAGTGCCTTCTGATTGCTCCGCCATTCTGTCATGATGCTATTCTGACCTGCTTTCTCAGTCAGACGACCAGCCATATAAACTACCTTTTGGTTTACTCTGAGAATGAGTTACACTAAAATAAAAATAAAAATGGAGTACCCGCAAAACACCAGTCTCAACGTCAACAGTGAAGAGGCAATTCCGGGATGCTGGCCTTCTAGGCAGTGTTCCTCTGTCCAGTGTCTGTGTTCTTTTGCCCATCTTAATCTTTTATTTTTATTGGCCAGTCTGAGATATGGCTTTTTCTTTGCAACTCTGCCTAGAAGGCCAGCATCCCAGTTGCGCCTCTTCACTGTTGACGTTGAGACTGGTGTTTTGCGGGTACTATTTAATGAAGCTGCCAGTTGAGGACTTGTGAGGCGTCTGTTTCTCAAACTAGACACTCTAATATACTTGTCCACTTGCTCAGTTGTGCACGGTGGCCTCCCGCTCCTCTTTCGTTTCTGTTTAGTCAGTTTGCGCTGCTCTGTGAAGGGAGTAGTACACAGTCTTGTACGAGATCTTCAGTTTCTTGGCAATTTCTTGCATGGAATAGCCTTCATTTCTCAGAACAAGAATATACTGACAAGTTTCAGAAGAAAGTTCTTTGTTTCTAGACAAATTGAGCCTGTAATTGAACCCACAAATGCTGATGCTCCAGACTCAACTAGTTTAAAGAAGGCCAGTTTTATTGCTTCTTTAATCAGAACAACAGTTTTCAGCTGTGCTAACATAATTCCAAAGGGGCTTTCTAATGATCAATTAGCCTTTTAAAATGATAAGCGTGGATTAGCTAACACAACGTGCCCTTGGAACACAGGAGTGATGGTTGCTGATAATGGGCCATTTCCCAAAACATCTGCCATTTCCAGCTACAATAGTTATTTACAACATTAACAATGTCTACACTGTATTTCTGATTAATTTGATGTTATTTTAATGGGCAAAACAAAACGTTTTTTTTTCTAAAACAAGGACATTTCTAAGTGACCCCAAACATTTGAACGGTTGTGTACATTCTTTCTCTTTCTCTTTCTCTTTCTCTTTCTCTTTCTCTTTCTCTTTCTCTTTCTCTTTCTCTTTCTCTTTCTCTTTCTCTTTCTATTTCTCCCTCCTCCTCTCTCTCTCTCTCTCTCTCTCTCTCTCTCTCTCTCTCTCTCTCTCTCTCTCTCTCTCTCTCTCTCTCTCTCTCTCTCTCTCTCTCTCTCTCCCTCCCAAGTCCGTTTGACAGTGGGGAGATGAGGCCAATCACCACTGCATCCAGCAGGCAGTCCATCCACAGCAGGAAGGGCTCAGTGTACAGCTGGATCCCTCCCAACACACCCAGCTTCACAGAGAAATACTTCATAGTGAGTGACCCAGACATAGCTTCGTTCCATACTGTATGTGCTATAGCCAACTCTTCTATCCTTCATTGTAATGCTATTGTATGCTTTTACAATGAATGATAGAAGAGTTGATCACTTTGGAAATAATAACTGTATTTAATGTTTTCGTGTGTTATCCTCTGGGATTGGCACTGTACAGGTGTTGGATCTTAATTTGACCCCTTTCGCCACAAGAGGAAAATAATATTCCAGCAGGAGGATTTGAATCGCTGAACAAATATTTAGAATCGCCACCAGGGGGCAGCCGGAAGCGGTGTTTGTATACAATGCAGGACCGTACCTACATTGTACCTTCTGTAGGCCATGTGCAGGCTACAGCATGTCTTGTGTGATTTCTAATGTGGATTTCATCAATTGCTTTAGTATACTGTATGTTGATACTTTTAGTTTTAGTATCATACTTTTAGCTTTAGTATACTGTATGTTGATACTGTATGTTGAAGGCAAGCAAGAGGCAGAATAAACTATTGTTTCTCAGTGCCTATGTGGTCCAGTGGTTACAGTCACTGACTCTGGCATACATATTCCAGATTTTGTTTTTAGGCATTCACTCTGCGTGGTTACTGGGTTAATTGTGTGTGGTTACAGGGTTATAGAAGCAACTCAAAGGTTATCAGTTTAGGTGTTAATTCCAAATTATTTAAAGTTAGGGCTATGGTTTGGGGAATCCTTAAAGAAAATAATCCCAAAAACGTTTTGCCTATGTATCCATAGTATTGTTAACGCTTGCTAGAATGGTCTAAGTTACGTGCTCCATCTCTGAGCCTCCTGAATTGCTGGGCGACATAGTGATCAGCCTGAGCAGACGTGAGGGCCCACAGGTTCATTTAGTTTATTAAAATTTTTCCTAGAAGTAAAATTAATAGTCTGATCACTGACACAACATGTCTCGGCTCAACGAAATCATCGTCGGATAGGTTCAAATGCATATACATCTTGACAGCTTTACGAAAGTAAACATTAAAGCCACACAATATAGGCTTTCAATCCACACCAAAGGTCAGAACTATATTGACAAATTACACATGACCTAATTATAAAACGTGGGCGGGCATCCCTACTGCAGAAAAGTGTATTGTTCTACATTAGGCCTACATCTGTCAATCAACAGATGGCCCAAATCAGCTCATCAACTCGGCCAGGGAAACACAGTAGCCTATTATTGGTTAAATTCACACAGCTGATCACAATTGCAACCATTATTGGTAACCTCATTACCACTCCCTGAAAGACGATGTCGGTGTTACCCTTAGTCCTGCTTTGCAACCAAAGTCTTTCAAGATATGTTTGACTTCTGGTTGGTACTGTAATCTGAATAATTTAGTCATTTTATAACAGACTATGGGTGATATACAGTGGGGCAAAAAAAGTATTTAGTCAGCCACCAATTGTGCAAGTTCTCCCACTTAAAAAGATGAGAGAGGCCTGTAATTTTCATCATAGGTACACTTCAACTATGACAGACAAAATGAGGAGAAAAAATCCAGAAAATCACATTGTAGGATTTTTAATGAATTTATTTGCAAATTATGGTGGAAAATAAGTATTTGGTCAATAACAAAAGTTTATCTCAATACTTTGTTATATACCCTTTGTTGGCAATGACAAAGGTCAAACGTTTTCTGTAAGTCTTCACAAGGTTTTCACACACTGTTGCTGGTATTTTGGCCCATTCCTCCATGCATATCTCCTCTAGAGCAGTGATGTTTTGGGGCTGTTGCTGGGCAACATGGACTTTCAACTCCCTCCAAAGATTTTCTATGGGGTTGAGATCTGGAGACTAGCTAGGCCACTATAGGACCTTGAAATGCTTCTTACGAAGCCACTCCGTCGTTGCCCGGACGGTGTGTTTGGGATAATTGTCATGCTGAAAGACCCAGCCACGTTTCATCTCACGATACATGGCCCCATTCATTCTTTCCTTTACACGGATCAGTCGTCCTGGTCCCTTTGCAGAAAAACAGCCCAAAGCATGATGTTTCCACCCCCATGCTTCACAGTAGGTATGGTGTTCTTTGGATGCAACTCAGCATTCTTTGTCCTCCAAACACGACAAGTTGAGTTTTTACCATCTGACCATATGACATTCTCCCAATCTTCTTCTGGATCATCCAAATGCTCTCTAGCAAACTTCAGACGGGCCTGGACATGTACTGGCTTAAGCAGGGGGACACATCTGGCACTGCAGGATTTGAGTCCCTGGTGGCGTAGTGTGTTACTGATGGTAGGCTTTGTTACTTTGGTCCCAGCTCTCTGCAAGTCATTCACTAGGTCCCCCCGTGTGGTTCTGGGATTTTTGCTCACCGTTCTTGTAATCAGTTTGACCCCACGGGGTGAGATCTTGCGTGAAGCCCCAGATCGAGGGAGATTATCAGTGGTCTTGTAAGTCTTCCATTTCCTAATAATTGCTCCCACAGTTGATTTCTTCAAACCAAGCTGCTTACCTATTACAGATTCAGTCTTCCCAGCCTGGTGCAGGTCTACAATTTTGTTTCTGGTGTCCTTTGACAGCTCTTTGGTCTTGGCCATAGTGGAGTTTGGAGTGTGACTGTTTGAGGTTGTGGACAGATGTCTTTTATACTGATGACAAGTTCAAACAGGTGCCATTTAATACAGGTAATGAGTGGAGGACAGAGGAGCCTCTTAAAGAAGAAGTTACAGGTCTGTGAGGGCCAGAAATCTTGCTTGTTTGTAGGTGACTAAATACTTATTTTCCACCATAATTTGCAAATAAATTCATAAAAAATCCTACAATGTGATTTTCTGTTTTTTTTCTCCTCATTTTGTCTGTCATAGTTGAAGTGTACATATGATGAAAATTACAGGCCTCTCTCATCATCCCATCACATTTTTAAGTGGGAGAACATGCACAATTGGTGGCTTACTAGATACTTTTTTGCCCCACTGTATCTATTTGACAAGCATTCTCTAAAATAGAAATAAAGTATTTCATTGTTTACCATGGCAAATGTACTGTGGCATTTTAGCCAACACTTTGTATGGATGGAAACTGTTGGTGTAGTCTACTGTTATTATTTTATTTGTTTCCTACTTATGTTATCAAAAAGTGTCTAGCACGGTCATTTCTTATCGAGATAAGGGGTAAAATATCCCTGGACTCTTCATATTTTAAATGTGTGTAACTAAATCAAGTCAATCGAGTTATTTGTGCCGAAAGGGCATGGCCCGGAATCAAACCAACACCGACACAGTAGGCCTATACAGTATTGCACTCTGGAGGCAGCAGCCATAACAATTGAACTCAATTTTGACCTTATCATACACTTGACACTTGTATGTCGTAGCCTAGTGAAGACCAATATCTAACTTGTTTTATTAAGGCTATAGAAAATGACGGTTGTTGATGTGTATGGCTGCATTTCAGTTTTTTTTTAATTACATTTGAATGTTGCAGTAATAGGACCTAAGGCTGAGCGTTTGAGCGAGAGAGAGAGAAAATAATTTTGATAGCAAGCCCTGATCCCAATGACTCAACTGCTCCCGCATGGAGAGAAAGGGAACTGGTATTTTTCAGAAAGCAATATTTGATCAAATAATACATTTTAAAAAATGTTGATACCTAGGGGGTGGTAATGTAGCTATTTGATTTAGAATTTTAGGACCCCCTGTAGATATAACAATATGTACAAAAATTATTTTAGAAAATATTGAATTTGTCCTTTACTGCTATAGCCCATAGAAACGCATTGAATAACACATTCATAAATAGCAAAACAAACCGTCATAAAATAGGAATATGGTTTTGAAGAGTCTGTTCTATTTCTATGAGATATAAGAAAGCTCAGGTAATATATAAAAACATTTGGGACACATTTAACCCCTTTTTTGTCGATGCAAAACTACTTCCATACTTCCATTCCATTTAAACCAGTACTGGGTTACTTTCAGACAAGTCCTGTGATACTTGTGAAAAACGGAGAACACCATCGTGTTTGTGAGAGTCTCCCCTTTTCCTAAGCTTATAGGCTATAAACATTTATAAATGAACATTTATTTCATGAAAAGCAGTCAACATACACATTGTTTCACATTCTTTAGTCACAGACTCATAAACACAATCACACAATGGGTACAGCTTGGTTCACAGCATCCCCAGGAAAGTAAAGTATTGTAGCCTCATGCGGAAGTTGACACATCGGCTGTACCGACTTCAGACGAGTCCCCATCGTGTTAGTGAGAGTCTTGTTTTTCCATGGAGTGGTGAAATTAGTTTGTAGGCCAAACCTTTCAGATGTTTTCGTGAGAAGACCGATTTTTGGGGATGTCTCCTAATCTGAGAAACAGCGCTGTAGTTCCCACCGTAGGTGCGGAAGGTGGACATAGGCAGATGTGGTGCATTGAGACGATACAAAAAAAACCAGCTATCTCTAGCTTAAACAGACAGATTTTGATGGGGATTTTTTTATTGTGTTACTTAGATTGCGTCAATATACTATTTTTTACATTATTATTATTAGGAAATAATTCCTTACAGGCAACTTCAGTTAGTGCAAATGTAGGAGACTGAAAATAGAACATATGCTTAAAGTATTTTGCTTCCACTTTCAAAATATATTTTAGTGAATCGTGGATGACTCAGTCATTTGTAACACGTTTATATGTAAATTTGGGTGCGTCAATCGACTAGTAAGGATTAAGATCTGACATCTGTATAAATTAACTATATGAATTTTTGACGCCAAAAGGAATGTTGGCTATAGCACAAGAATATGGGACTATTCTAACCTACCTCTATTAGGCAATCTCACACACACTACTCTGTATGGTATGCCTGCACACCTCATGGTCCCTATCTGTTAAGTCTTACCAAAGAAAACCCTGTATTTTGTATATTTTAATTCAATTATGGATTCTGCTCAACAAGCTGTAAGGGCTATTGTATTAGAGGAAATGTATTGTAATGCTTTTGTAGGTTGGTGTTTTATTCTGTATTTGTTGGGCTTTGATGTTTTTCCAAGCATGTCTCCCATGTACCTGTGCAATCCAGGAATCTGGAATGTGTCTCCAGTCCAGATGTCAGGCCTGGACGTATGGATGCAATACTTTTCACACCAAAATACTTATGTTTTTCATGCTGTCTCTCTCCTTATCCTCCCTCTCTCTTTATACTCTTGACAAAGGGTGCTGCCTTGCACCATGAAGGTTATTTGTCTTATCCTTATGTAACAGTTAGCTTCCGTCCATCTCCTTGCCCCATCCTGGACCCTCTGAGCACACTGACAAATGTCACCCAGGAAGCATCGCAACCTGTCATTTCACAAAAGCCGCAGCTCTAGCAAAGCAAGGAAAACAATTGCTTCTAGGTTTCAGAGTGGGTGACGTCATCGACTGAAAGTTACTAGCGTGCACCACTAACAACCTAGTCATTTCACATTGGCGACACATATAGGGGGCTGCTTTCTGGTGCTCTTTTCCATAGAGATCCTAATAATTATATGGGTTTTTCCAAGAACTACCCTTCAAATACATCTCTAAAGAACCATTTTGAAACATGGCTAAAATATCTGTGGTCTTCTATCTAGTCCATGGTACGACAGCTCCAGCATGACCCAGAGGGCTCCTTCTCCCTGGTGTCACGGGAGTCTCGAGGGGTGTCTCTACTCAGCTTCCTTGCTGACACCTCCCAGGCCCTCAACCCCACCCCCACGTACAGCCAAGGGGGCAGCCAGACCCAAATCAGCCTGACGGAGGACCTAGTCTCAGAGAGCAGCCCACCAGAAGAGAGGACGTCGAGGGGACTTCCAGGGACTTCTGAGACAGGGGACGAGTGGCCCCCGACCGACCCGGACACGGGCCTCTCCTCTCCCTCAACACCCGGGGAGACGAAGCGGGGGTCCATGCTAGCCCAGCAGCAGCGGTACAGCACTCCGGACATCCTCAGGCAGAATGGAGGGGGCCCCAGCTCCAGATCTAGCCCAAGTCCTGGTAGAGAGACAGACACTGAGATTGTTCCAATAAGGAGCAGCAAAGGGGGGCCAGGTGTGGAGATGGAGGTGAGGCTTGGGTACGAGGACATTCAGGAGCAGGAGAAGGAGGCTCTAGCCAGGCCGGTGGTGACCAGTAACCAGCACAAGGCTCAGGCTCTGAGGATCGGTGCTCTGTTGGGGGAGCTGGAGTCGGCTCTACAGAGCCAGGAGTGCAAAGAGAGAGAGCTGAGGACACTAGAAAACCAGATCCTGCACCTCAACACCATCTTAAAAGTGAGTGCTTAGGGAATGCATTGACACATGCTGTAACCTTTTGTACCCCTTTAACCCTTGGAACCAATTTCCCCCGACTTTCACTCCCCTAACAAATATTGTTTATGATATTCTAATCCCTGTGAAAAAGCACTTACAACAGAATGTATGGACAGAATGTGTGGTCAGAATGCATGGTCAGAATGAATGGACAGAATGAATGGACAGAATGTATGGACAGAATGTATGGTCAGAATGTATGGACAGAATGTATGGACAGAATGTATGGTCAGAATGTATGGTCAGAATGTATGGACAGAATGTATGGACAGAATGTTGAAGCCATTTACTGTAACACACTATCCCCTCCTAAAACAAAGTGCTGAATGAATTAAAGTTGGAACTAATCTGAGTTCACAGCAACTGATGGAGTTGTTTAATACATGAAGGTGTGTGTGCATGTGTGTGTGCTCATGCGTGCCTGTGTGTGTGTGTGTCTGCACATGTGTGTGTTACCCTCTCAGAATGACCTTTCCTTGCTGAAGAGCTCCTCTGCCAAAACACTTGCTGTGGAAGAGAAGGAGGTGCTGGAGAGTTTTGACTTCCTCTCCACAGACTTCAATGCTGATGAAGACGTCTCCTGTATGGGCAGCGTGCGCCTTAATGACACAGGGTGGGTTGTGAAAGAGTTTTCATGAACATACTCCCATTCAGCCATAGATGAGACTGTAGACAGTGGTGTAGTGGAGGGTATATGCAGGTATACACCATATACCCACTTATTTTTCAATGGGCATTGCATATATTCACTTCTTAATCCCCATGATGCGTATCAAAGTCGTGTTGTGGAGGTATATACCGTATCAATTAATAAGGCTGATGGAACAGATCAGAATATTTAGCTTTTTCTTTTACATTTACATTTACATTTATGTCATTTAGCAGACGCTCTTATCCAGAGCGACTTACAAATTGGTGCATTCACCTTATGACATCCAGTGGAACAGCCACTTTACAACAGTGCATCTAAATAATTTAAGGGGGGGGGGTGAGAAGGATTACTTTATCCTATCCTAGGTATTCCTTAAAGAGGTGGGGTTTCAGGTGTCTCCGGAAGGTGGTGATTGACTCCGCTGTCCTGGCGTCGTGAGGGAGTTTGTTCCACCATTGGGGAGCCAGAGCAGCGAACAGTTTTGACTGGGCTGAGCGGGAACTGTACTTCTTCAGTGGTAGGGAGGCGAGCAGGCCAGAGGTGGATGAACGTAGTGCCCTTATTTGGGTGTAGGGCCTGATCAGAGCCTGGAGGTACTGAGGTGCCGTTCCCCTCACAGCTCCGTAGGCAAGCACCATGGTCTTGTAGCGGATGCGAGCTTCAACTGGAAGCCAGGAGAGAGCGGAGGAGCGGGGTGACGTGAGAGAACTTGGGAAGGTTGAACATTTTAGGTGCAGCAATGTGCATACAGTTGTTGGCCTATAAGTGCAAATGTTCCAAAATGCAATGTGCGGGAAAAACACTGTTCTAAAATGTGCAACGCACAGGCAAACGGTTTCATGGACAGAGACTGAAGTATCCATTTGAAATCAGAATCAGAGAGGTGTGGGGGGCTGCCTTAATTGACATCCATGTCTTTGGCGCCTGGGGAACAGCGGGTTAATTGCCTTGCTCAGGGGCAGAGCGACAGATTTTTACCTTGTCAGCTCAGGATTGGATCCAGCAACCTTTTTTGTTTTTTTGCATAAACCCAGTGGCCATTTGTTTCACAAACTCCATCTCATGTGCTACAGAAACACTGCTAACCAAACAACCGTGCTATTTGAATGAAAGGGTAACTACACAATCAAATAAAATAAATCTTAGATTGTTCCCAGACCTCAAAAGTGGTCTCCTGGTTTGGTTTAAGCATTGTTATGCATTTAAAATATATATATATATATTTTTTAAGTGTGTATAAGAACAAAATCATGAAAAAAAGGGAAAATTCTGAAACCTGTGAATTCTGTCTCAGTTGACAGCCTCATTTATCCTTTTACAGTACATAATAGGTTGGTCTGACAGTGAGCGACCAATATGGGATTTATATTTGTAGGTTATTCACACAGGGTGCCTTTCCTTCGCTGGGAGGGACATTTGGTGCATTTTTGGCAAATTAGAATATACCCACTTCTCTAGGCACCACCACAGCACTGACTGTAGATGAGACTAGCAGAGTAGCTACATGGAGAAATCTCCAACCCGCCCCCTTGTGGATGTGTAGCGCTATTGAATATATGATAGACCTAAGCAAATATCGGAAATATATCATGACATAGAGTAGCATAAATCCATAATTCCCATTTCAATCATACACATTTGTGAAATGTGATTTTAATACTATCACATTATAATAACGTAGATTAATGTGTCGTCTGTGGACCACCCAACCTGAGATAATTAAGTACAGCAGGCCCACACTAGTATTTTTAGTCCATACTGTATTCCACTATGTCTCTTTCATCCAATATTTTCATGTCTCTTTCATCCAATAGAATCAGCTCATTCCAGGAAAGCACGCTGAGGAGCCTGGGGCTTTTCTATCAGGAAAGCCAATCACGAGACAAGCTAGATGTTGCCACGCTGACCACTGGGAACTATAGTCTGGACCATGCTCTGGAAACACACCTGGGCATCTGCACTCTACTGCTGGAGGTATGGGGCCTGTCCAATACTGTCAAACACAAGACAGCCATTTTGGTTGTTAGTCTGTGTTTAGTAGTCTGTATTTGTCCTTTCTCCTTAAGTGTGAGATCATGTACTTTTCACCGCAAATGTACAAGCATTGGATTGGTGTAAGCATGGTCCAGCAATCATTTTCTTTTAAATACAATGGGGTAAGTGAACAAGTGCACTCTTCAGGGGAAAGGACAGAGAATAGGGACACGGGGAATAGTTTTAATTAAAATAACAAAGGAAATCGTAATAGAAGTCGTTATAACTGTGTAACTATGCAGCTTGAAATTGAAAGTGTGTAACCAGTGGCCCTGATTTACAGGCAATGAGGAGTTCAGAGTCAGTGGTAGTTCACAGGGACATTTTGGAAGAGATGTCACTCCAAGCAGAGGTACTTGAAAAAGTGAGCAGGTTGATGTTGGAGACGGCAGACATGCTCTCTGTCAGTAACAGTAAGTAGCCATCTTTTCTATCTTTAATGCTTTGTTTTAGAGACTGGTTCAACTATTTTAAAAAATGGAGGAAAATGACAAAAATGTATGTGTCACAGTTTGGGTTTGTAGCCAACGGGGCTGCTTCAGGACCATACCAAAAGGTTACTGAATCAAATTCCTGAGCTGACAAGGTAAAATTTTCTCATTCTGCCCCTGAACAAGGCAGTTAAAACCTGTCTAGGACTGGGGTTCTGCTAACTTTACTGAAAAAGCAAACCATGCAATAATCTGAGTACAGCGTTCAGACAACAAAGCAGCCAAAAAGATATCCACCATATTGTGTTGTCAACATTAGTCAGAAATAGCATTATAAATATTCACTTACCTTTGATGATCTTCATCAGAATGCACTCCCAGGAATCCCAGTTCCACAATAAATGTTTGATTTGTTCGATAACGTTCATCATTTATGTCCAAATAGCTTCTTTTGTTAGGGCGTTTGGTAAACAAATACAAACGCGCTTTCAGGTCCAGCCGAACGTTGACGAAAAGTTCAAAAAGTTATATTACAGGTTGTAGAAACTTGTCAAACTAAGTATAGAATCAATCTTTAGGATGCTTTTATCATAAATGTTCAATAATGTTCCAACCGGAGAAAAGCAATGTCTGTAGAAAAGCAATGGAACGAGAGCTACCTCTCATGTGAATGCGAATGACTGAGATCGAGGCTGCTGCCAGACCTCTGACTCAATCAGCTCTCATTCGGCCCCCCTTCGCAGTAGAAGCCTGAAACAACGTTCTAAAGACGGTTGACATCTAGTGGAAGCTTTAGGAAGTGCAAAATGACCCATATCCCACTGTGTATTCAATAGAGGCTGAGTTCAAAAACTACAAACCTCAGATTTCCCTCTTCCGGTTTGGATTTGTTCTCAGGTTTTTGCCTGCCATATGAGTTCTGTTTTACTCACAGGCATCATTCAAACCGTTTTAGACACTTCAGAGTGTTTTATATCCAATGCTAATAATAACATGCATATATTAACATCTGGGACTGAGTAGGAGGCAGTTTACTCTAGGCATGCTTTTCATCCAAAAGTGAAAATGCTGCCCCCTATCCCAAAGAAGGGTCCCTATCCCCACTGTTCCCCGGTAGGCCGTCATTGTAAATAAGAATTTGTCTATCCCCTTCTTTCTTAAAACACAACTTTTTAGCGTTGCTTTTCTTTTGTTTTTTATCCTCTTATGTTTGTTGTGTAGTAAATATTTAAGTTTTTATTTTCATTGTTTTTTTATTTTTTTTTCCTGGCTCTGAAATGTGCTGTATAAATAAAGCTTGATTTGATTTCTGTCTCTCTTTCTCCTGTCCCGCTGTAATTGTTTTAAATCAAATGTATGACAGGGAAGAGAAGCTCCATTTCCCTTTAAAAAAGAAGCTTTGCATATGACTAATTAACTTATTATCCTAGATACTGGATATAAATTATCATGGTTGCATAGACAGAATTACACAACTCTGTCAATAGTGGTCAGTGTGAGGCCTCTGATCTGATTTAACATATCAATAAATGTACAGGTGTACGCTCTTAATTTGATGACTGTTGTCGCAGACAGGAAATGCAAACTTGTAGTGAATGCAAGGTTTAAAAAGGCTTCTAAAGTTTGATTTGCCCACCCCAAAAAATAGACCAATCCCTAAAAAAAGGTCAATTTAATTATTATCGATATAATAATTCACAATTCTTGTTGCTGCAGGATTATTTTCTTGCTGTGAGAAACTGGTCAAATTAACATAGTACATCTGTATAACTCTTCCTCTGATCTTCCCCTAGTTCTCCCAAAGGCACAGAGACAGAGGGAGTTGCTGGTGTTTTGGGAGGAGTGTACAAGCACCGAGTCGCCCCTCTGCTGCCCCACTGACATGTTTGTCCAGACCCTAAGGAAACGCTACATCCACAAGGTCAAAGCCAAGCAGCCCGGCCAGCCAGACGCAGGTCAGCACCGTAGCACAACAGCTAACTCAATGGAAACAATAAAAGGGCATGGCTTCAGTATAGTTGCTAGCCTGGTTGCTAGTCTTTTACTGCTTTGGCCACCTACTTGTTGTCTTGGCAGGCCAAGGCGTATATAGTGTCATTGAATGCAGAAGCAGGTAATCAGGCTAAAAGTGATATGTTCCAGTATTAGTCACAATATCAAATATAATAATAATAATAATATAATATCAAATCTGTTGACTGACGCAAAATGGCCCAAATGGCAGCTGTCATCCTCCAACTGCTCCTTTCGGTTTTGTTAAAACAGCTATAAACAGCTAAGGTAGAAAAAAGAGTGCCAACAGAGCCTGTCAAATGAATTAGAGGTTTCATGGTGCTTGTATCTAAACCAAAGTAGATCATTTTTAAATTGTTCTATATATCAGTTGGGTTCTCTATAAGCTTCAATATGAGGTCATAACCCTAGCATGAATGTGCATCCTTGTAGCTATGTGGACTAATATAGTCAAAATTGGGTAAGCTGAGCCAATGGTTGAGCCAATTAAAGCAAGGCATTATTACTGGGATATGAGGTAACTACAGGGCCTATGTTAAACGTGTAAAAAGAAAACATACAAAGTGTTTGTTACAGTAGGTGTTAAGCCTGTGTTAAAAGATGCTTAACATTATTAAAAGACAAACAAGCGATTGTGATTGTGTTGAATTGTGTTTTGGAAATAAAGATAGACATGGTTATTACAAAAGTAGTGGTAATATTTCAATCAGTACAGACATTTGTAGGCAGCTTAACCACTTTTTTTCATGGACAAGCTATGTTTTCAAAACTGTAATGTTTACATGAATTCAGATTTTTAAAATTAAATTCAACAATAATTCAATAATTCTCTCCAAATTGGTGGAATGACCCAGAGGCTAGCTGGTATTTGACTGTAGTGGGTCACTGATACATTGTGTCGTCTGCAGTGTTTGCGCAGCTGTTGCAGCAGATCCAAGCTAGCTGTCGGATGGTGCCTATGGCCCGCTACAGTCCACAGAGGGTCACAGTTTTCCAGCTCTCCACCTACCTGAGCCGCTGGAGCTTCACAGACCTGGGAGAACACATCTCCCGCCTCTCCAAAGAAGGTATCCTGTCACAGGACTCATTCACACTATCAGGCTGACCTGACCTGAACCAAACTGTGCTGGCTTGGTTTACATGGCAAGAGGATCATTTTACATGCAATCCAGGCAAAGCTCCGGGGCTGTACAAAAAAGTAGCAAAGATAAAAAGAAAAAGGAGGGACATAGACACAACCGACGACAACCTTCAACATTGAAGTGTTTCACCTCATTCAGTTCCATGCATTTGAGAAAAGTTAGCTACAGTATGTTAATCTTAGGACCATAATGGAAGAGGTACAGGAAGCAGAGGCAAAGACAATGTAGTAGACCACAGCATAAATACAGTTCAAGTCGGAAGTTTACATACACCTTAGTCGAATACATTCAAACTCAGTTTTTTCACAATTCCTGACATTTAATCCCAGTAAAAATGCCCTGTTTTAGGTAGGTTAGGATCACCACTTTATTTTAAGAATTTGAAATGTCAGAATAATAGTAGAGAGAATTACTTATTTCAACTTTTCTTTCTTTCATCACATTCCCAGTGGGTCAGAAGTTTACATACACTCAATTAGTATTTGGTAGCATTGCCTTTAAATGGTTTAACTTGGGTAAAACGTGTCGGGTAGCCTTCCACAAGCGTTCCACAATAAGGTGGGTGAATTTTGGCCCATTCCTCCTGACAGAGCTGGTGTAACTGAGTCAGGTTTGTAGGCCTCCTTGCTCGCACACACTTTTTCAATTCTGCCCACACATTTTCTATAGGATTGAGTTCAGGGCTTTGTGATGGCCACTCCAATACCTTGACTTTGTTGTCCTTAAGCCATTTTGCCACAACTTTGGAAGTATGCTTGGAATCATTGTCCATTTGGAAGACCCATTTGCGACCAAGCTTTAACTTCCTGACTGATGTCTTGAGATGTTGCTTCAGTATATCTACATTATTTTCCTCCCTCATAATTCCATCTATTTTGTGAAGTGCACCAGTCCCTCCTGCAGCAAAGCACCCCCACAACATGATGCTGCCACCCCCGTGCTTCACGGTTGGGATGGTGTTCTTCGGCTTGCAAGCTACTCCCTTTTTCCTCCAAATATAATGATGGTCATTATGGCCAAGCAGTTCTATTTTTGTTTCATCAGACCAGAGGACATTTCTCAATCTTTGTCCCCATGTGCAGTTGCAAACCTTAGTCTCACTTTTTTTATGGCAGTTTTGGAGCAGTAGCTTCTTCCTTGCTGAGCGGCCTTTCAGGTTATGTCGATATAGGACTTGTTTTACTGTGGATATAGATACTTTTGTACCCGTTTCCTCCAGCATCTTCTCAAGGTCCTTTGTTGTTGTTCTGGGAATGATTTGCACTTTTCGCACCAAGGTACGTTCATCTCTAGGAGACAGAAAAGGTCTCCTTCCTGAGTGGTATGACTGCTGCGTGGTCCCATGGTGTTTATACTTGCGTACTATTGTTTGTACAGATGAACACGGTATATCCAGGTGTTTGGAAATTGCTCCCAAGGATGAACCAGACTTGTGTTCTACAATTTCTTTTCTGAGGTCTTGGCTTATTTCTTTTGATTTTCCCATGATGTCAAGCAAAGAGGCACTGAGTTTGAAAGGTAGGCCTTGAAATACATTCACAGGTACACCTCCAATTGACTCAAATGATGTCAATTAGCCTATCAGAAGCTTCTAAAGCCATGACATACTTTTCTGGGATTTTCCAAGCTGTTTAAAGGCACAGTCAACTTAGTGTATGTAAACTTCTGACCCACTGGAATTGTGATACAGTGAATTTTAAGTGAAATAATCTGTTTGTAAACAATTGTTGGAAAAATTACTTGTGTCATGCCGATTTCCTAACCGATTTGCATAAACTATAGTTTGTTAACAAGAAATTTGTGGAGTGGAAAAAAAGTTTACTGACTCCAACCTATGTATGTAAACTTCCGACTTCAACTGTATTTTAGATCCAGGAGAACGTGAGAGTCCCAAAAACATTCCCAAGACACACTATACATCTGGATGGAATCTGTCGACACTATTCCTATTCCATGTACACCAGAACTAAATTAAATCATAAACTGAAGCATGTGGGTGCTCTAGGACATGAAAAGACCCATCGTGTGAAACAAAGGACACGTTTTGTTAGAGGCCCCTACAGCTGTGTCTTCAGAAAGCCCAGGGGACAACTCACACCACACACTGAAAGATCCATACTACTGTAAATCTGCATGTGCAGAACGTGATGAGTTACCCTGTGAAGAATGCTGCAGAAAAGCGTAGATAATTGGGCATGTATGGTCTAGCCAGACCTGGGGTCAACTACTGTTTGAAATGCATTAGATGTGCTTGGTTTAGTGTGCCCGTTGCAATGTGGAACCAACAGAAAAATCCCAAAAGTGCAAAACCATCCACCTGGCACTTCAGCCATGCTCAATAAAGTGATCAAAGTATTTCAAATACTATTTGAACCCAGGTCTAGTCTGAGCTGCCACAGCAGCAGTTGGGGAACAGCCTAGAGTACTGTATTGGATGCATAATTTGTTTTATTATTGTACAATAGTCTATGCATTTTGACTGATAGGGGATGGTTCAGTCTTGTGGTTTTTATTGATAAGCCCTTTTGGGTTTCTGCTCAACATCTCAGAATGTGTGTTCTTTATCTCTAAATCTATTTCCTTTCCAACTGTTGTTGTACAAATATTTAGCCTGTCTATACCTTCCTTACTGTTTCTGCATTCAACAATACCTACCGAGTTGTTCGGCAAATTAATGACAAGTTGTCTTTAAGCAGACAAAAGCAAACTGGCACACAGATTTTTAATTATACACTGAGTGTGCAAAACATTAGGAACAGCTTCCTAGAATTGTGTTGCACCCCCTTTTGCCCTCAGAAAAGCCTAAATTTGTTGGGGCACGGACTCTACAAGGTGTTGCACGCGTTCCACAGCAATGCTGACCCATGTTAGCTCCAATGCTTCCTACAGTTGTGTCAAGTTGGCTGGATGTCCTTTGGGTGGTGGGCTATTAGTGATGCAAACAGGAAACTGTTGTGTGAAAAATCCAGCCGTTGCAGTTCTTGACACACTCAATTTTCCTGCCCATTTAAGTCTCAAGGCTTAAAAATCATTCTTGAACCTGTCTCCTCCCATTCATCTACATTGATTGAAGTGGATTTAACAGGTGACATAGGTAAGGGATTATAGCTTTCACCTGGATTCACCTGGCCAGTCTATGTCATGGAAAGAGCAGGTGGTTCCTAATGTTTTATATAGAAAGGTGAAAATAACTTACAATCTTTTGGTGTGTGTGTGTCAGTGCACCTGGTGTCTGCTCTGGAGAGTCCTAAGAGGAGAAAGGCCTTGAAGAAGCTGAAAGGGAGGCGCATCGTCGAACTGCTGCCCCTGGGCTATACCCTCCAGCGCCTAGCCAGCCTCCAGACAGATGTCAACCACAAGGTGTCCCAGGCTGCCAGCAACTGTCTCTGCAGAGCCGTGGGCTACAAGGCCTTCAGGACAAAGGTATGGATGAGGCCAATAGTTTTGATAGTTCGGTGAAACTTTTAAGTCATTACCTGCTTGGTAACACTTTATATGACACCCAGTATCATAACACGGTTATAACACTGTCACGACACATATATTTAGACCTGTGACATATATTGCGTCATTTTAAGGCTGGTTATGACACCTACAAAACCCACAAAACCTCCCACACAAGGCGAAACATTCCATTACACCATAGCCTACGTGTCAACAGTATGTTTATTTTAGATTTTTTTTAAATAATTGATTGACCATATTAAATTATCTTTGTAATTGCGCACACGTTGATGTCAGACATGCACCTACCCCAATGCTTTGCTGCTGATGACTGGGATGAATGGAGGAGCATATTTTAGGAGCAGGACGAGACATTGTTCTTTCGACTGATGACTGATATAATGGCATGTATGTGACAGGCCTTTCTGGCTTATATGATTATTGATGGTCATAATGCTTCTTGTCATTGTCAAAAGTGTAATTTCTTAGTCCAAGTAAAGTGACACAGGATGGTCATAATGCTTCTTGTCATTGTCAAAAGTGTAATTTCTTAGTCCAAGTAAAGTGACACAGGATGGTCATAATGCTTCATGACAGAGTCATAAAGTGTATTTTCTACAAGTTATTTCAAATACGATGACAAAAAAACATAACTGTATATAATTCATTACAACAACAAAGGATTTAAGAAACAAACTTTCAAATGGAAGGAAACTTCTTGGCAAGGAAAAAAATAAGTTGAATAAATATGGGTTTTGACACTCTTATGTCCATGTCATAACCAGCCAAAACATAAAGCAATATATGTCACAACAGTTGTAAATATATGGATCATGACAGTGTTATGACCAATTATGACAGGTGACAAGTTATATTAGTTGTTATGACAAATTATGACAGGATTATGACCGTGTCATAACGTCTTATGGCCCTGGGTTTCAAGTACAAGTTACAAAAAGCTTATAAATGTTTATAAATCCTTCTTTGTTTAAAATCTCTGAAATGTAACTGCATATAATCTAAAATGTAATCTACATCATCCCCAAAAGTAATTATTTATCATGAGAGGACCATAAACAATAACTAGTAATGGGCTCCTGAGTGGTACTGCGGTCTAAGGCACTGCATCTCAGTGCAAGAGGCGTCACTACCGTCCCTGGTTCGAATCCTGGCTGTATCACATCCGGCCATGATTGGGAATCCCATAGGGAGGCGCGCAATTGGCCCAGCTTTGGCCGGGGTAGGCCGTCATTGTAATAATAATGAGTTCTTAACTGACTTGCCTAGTTAAATAAAGGTTCAATTTAAAAAAGGTAAAATTGAAATATTCCAAGAAAGGTTCAATTGTCACCTTTCTGGTAAAAAAATAGTTATACATTGCTGAGGTGTAGTCACTTTTGAGGACACAAGCTGCATGTATACAGAACAAATATGATAAAAATATGAAAATATGAAACTATTCAACAAAAGTCTATGAATAACACTGAAATAACTTATATGCTTTCTAAATGTAGTATAAGAGCGTCTGCTAAATGACTTAAATGTAAATGTAATGTATAATCAAATTATAAAACCACTAACTATAAGATTTCACCTTCCTTATAACTGTAAAATACATATTTGTATGTTTCGTGTAAGAGAAAATGTGCATATTTTCTAAAGGTCTGTTTTGATCAAAATGTCTGCTCCCACCGATATGAATATCACACAGAGCTCTAGCTTCCTTACTTCTAGATTGGCTTCCTGAAGGAACTAGCCTTTCATCTCATATTAATCTTGTCCATCTATGACAAAGTGTTTTTTGTTTAGAATCTATTAATCATTTTAGATTAATAGCTATAAATCGATCTCTGAAAGTGCTATACTGCTGCGCTACAATGTAAGGATTGCAGGCATGTGCTTTGTCAGTGGCCGTGACATAGGGTTCAGCCAGGAGTTGGTGGACAGTCGGAAGAGCGAAGGGAGGGACATCCCAGCTTCAAGTGGTTTCAAATGTCACATCTTACGTCACACAGGCGGACTAAATATACTACTGTGTCCATGGGAACCAGGGCTACGCAAGCAATTTCGATCTACGGAGTCCACAGATCGATGTATAAGCAAAAATGTCAGTTGGAACCGGTACCAGAACCACACAGGTCTCCAGAACAGGGGACTTTACATCTAAGAGGATTTATTAAATGTTATAAATGCTAATGAATTGTAATGCTTATGAATGTTTTATAAATATAAATGAAATACTAATTTCTTTACATTTCTAAATTGTGTAATTATTGTCAAAGAGTCCTGGAATCCATAAGAAACAAATCCATTACCGAAGGACAACACAAGCATCTCATCCTACTATTTAGTCTTTACTGTAGCTCTAGTCTAGATCTATCATCCCTCCCTCGGTTGGGACGGTATTTATTACAGTTGATTAAACTGAGACTCTGAGCAGCAGTGCATATCATTGTCATATGATGCTTTATTAGTGAAGTTCTTCTAGGACTGGTTTTGCAGACACAGACTAAGCCTTGTTCAGGAGTAAAAAGCATTCAGAATGGAGATTTTTTAGTCGAGGACTAGGTTTAATCTGAGTCTGGGAAACTGGAACATAAAGTAGTTTATGTCCTTGTAATTGTGTTATCCTCCTAGGCTATCGTCTACTACACGGAAACGCTGAGGGACAGCAATGTCCAGCTCCAGCAGGCTGCGTGTCTGGCCCTCAAGTGTCTCAAAGTGAGTCCTCTTGGTGTGTGATGTCCTTGTGCCGAAGCCACAGGGTTTCACAAGGAGACCAAACCCAAATCCCAGAATACACAGATGATCTCTCCTCTGTCTGCCCACATGTTGCCATCCGCCACTCTGCGTCAACACATTCCATCTTATCCTGGACAAGAATGCTGTAGATTACCAGCCCGTTGGCTGCCAATGCTATAATCCTGTTTGTTTTGGCCTGGCAGTTCTCTCTACAACCCTATTTCATTGGGATTTTTGGTGGCATATTTGAGGGAGCCACTCAAGTGGTAGACGTTTGGCCCTGCTTGAAAATAAAGACACATCTTGAGATGTGTTGTGGTTATGTTTTGAGGAGATGGCACCCTAGTGGTTTGGTTTATATAACATGCTTTGAACTCTGAACTCCTGTGTTTGGCAGGCGACTGAGAGTGTGGAGCAGGTGGCTGAGTTGTGGCGGTCGGCTGACGAGGACCTACGCAGCGCTGCTAGAGAGACTGTGCTATCATTTGGTAATCAGTCAGATGGTGTTTTCATTAACATGTTAATTTGCATGCAATTACTTGATTACATAAATCATCTTAATAACTGTCCTGAGTTCAATTGGGCTAGATTACCTATGATGCATCATCTACCTATGATGCATCATTTTCTGAATTCTTATATTGTGTTCTTGAGTGAAGGATAAGAAACCTGGGCCTACATCACAAATCCTCTAAGTAAGAGTGCTAACCTAGGATCAGGTCCCCACAGTTATCCATTATGATTTAAAAGGCTAAACTGATCTGAGGTCAACAGTCATCTCTTGAGACGCTTTACAAATGTGAGCCTTGATTGTTTTTTGTAGACCTGATGCATTTTTTTCTTCTTTTAGGTAAAAAAGGTCACCTTGCATTCCAGCGAATGGACAAGATTTATTGTGAGTTGCAAGATGAAGCATATCAGAACTTGGATACTGAAATCACAATCCTTTAAAGTTGAGAGAAAAGTCATATGAATGTACCCCCCTCTCCCGGTTGGGCTGCCAAACTGCAGTGACTGGATCTGAGCCAGAGGAACATTTAGAATAGACCAGCAGCAAAACATAATGGGCCATAATCCCTGTACATACTCAAACTGTACAGATGTTGTACAAAGCAGTTGTCCTGACAGTGTATGGGGCCTTAAACAGTCACCCGGCTTCATGTACAGGCAAAACCTGTATAACCACTAGGTGCTCTGTATGATATAAAACACTTCAGATATTTATTCTATATTTTAGCAGTATCAATATGAAATGTACACAATACAAATAAAGTGGATACATGTACATATTTGCTTCGAACCAAGCATCTTTGTGTTGATAAATGTTTCTGGGGTGTGACCAAAGTTTAAACCGGCGGGAACATGTTGGGAAGCATTAATTGGACAGGTAACTCTACAAATAAACATTTTGTGTGGTCTGTGGTTCACTGGATAACCAGCTGCAAAATGGTGAACTTTCCCTGATAGGTATCACACCGTGCTGGAGTTAAAAATAATCCCAAAACATTTTGATTAAGAGCTCATTATCTTGTCCAGCAGTTTCTTTATGGCCCAACCGAAAATAATCAATGTTAATATCCCCCCAGCAGCAGACAGCATTAGTATACTGTACTTCACGTTTCAATGACTAGTTACAAAACTTTATAAAAGCAAACTTTTGTCTTTTCAAATATTATGATTCTGTGAAATCTCAAAAATCAAATCATTGTTCTTTTCAGCAAATTTGTATTTTCATTTTTCGGTCTTGGGCATGGGGTTCTCACCTTCTCAAATGCAGATAGTGGGCAACTGATAACACTTGGAAGACGATATGAAGCCTAGAAGAACTGAGAAAACAAGGCCACAGCATCATGCTCAGTGTGATAACACCTTCAGAGGGTGAACTTTATTAAATGAAAAGCAGTAGTAGCATTTGAACTCTGCAGAAGTGACATACAGCACCTTCAGAAAGTATTCATACCCCTTGACTTTTTACACATTTTGTTGTTACAGCACAATTTTTTTTTAAATACTTAAAAAATTTATTTAAAAAAAAGTGTGTCACTGGCCTACACACAATAGTAAAAATGTGCTTAACAATTCATATACGTTGCATGGACTGTATGCAATAATATTGTTTAATATGATTTTTTAATGACTACCTCATCTCTGTACCCCACACATACAGAGCATTCTGTATGCGTATGGTCTTTCAGTCGAGCAGTGAATTTCAAAACATAAATCAACCACAAAGACCAGGGAGGTTTTCCAATGCCTCACAAAGGGCACCTATTGGTAGATCCCTTTCAGCATGGCGACGTTATTAATTACACGTCGAATGGTGTATCAATACGCCCAATCACTAGAGATACGGGCAGCCTTCCTAAGTCAGGTTGACGGAGAGGAAGGAAACCGCTCAGGTATGTCTCCATGAGCCATTGACTTGAAGAGTTAAGAGTTTAATGGCTGTGATAGAAGAAAATTGTATTTACTCCACAATACTAACCTAATTGAAGGAAGGAAGCCTGTACAGAATACAAATATTCCAAAACATCTGTCATGTTTGCAACAAGGCACTAAAAGTTTGCCTGCAAAAAATGTGGGAAAAGCAATTAACTGTTTGTCCTGAATACAAAGTGTAACGTTTGGGGCAAATACAATACATTAATTTACATTTACATTTAAGTCATTTAGCAGACGCTCTTATCCAGAGCGACTTACAAATTGGTGCATTCACCTTATGACATCCAGTGGAACAGTCACTTTACAATAGTGCATTAATGAGTAACATTCTCAATATTTTCAAGCATAGTGGTGGCTGCATCATGTTATGGGTATGCTTGTAATCGTTAAGGACTGGGGAGTTTTTCCCGATAAAAAAATTAATGGAATGGAGCTAAGCACAGGCAAAATTCTAGAGGAAGACCTTGTTCAGTCTGCTTTCCACCAGACACTGGGAGATTAATTCAATAACCTAAAACAATAACAATAACCTAAAACAAGGCCAAATCTACACTTGAATAGCCTACCAAGACAGTGAATGTTTCTGAGTGGCAGAGTTACAGTTCAGACTTGAAAATCTATGGCAAAACCTGGAAATGGTTGTCTAGCAATGATCAACTACTAACTTGAAAGCGCTTGAAGAAATTAGAAAATAATTATGGGCAAATATTGCATAATATCCAGGTGTGGAAAGATCTTAGAGACTGACACAGAAAGACTCACAGCTGTAATTGCTGCCAACCGCACTTCTACAAAGTATTGACTCAGGGCTGTGAATACTTACGTAAATGAGATATTTCTGTATTTAATTAGCTAAAATTTCTAAAAACATGTTCTAACTTTGTCATTATGGGGTATTGTGTATAGATGGGTGAGGTTTTATTTATTTAATCCATTTTGAATTCAGGCTGTAATACAACAAAATGTGGAGTAAGTGAAGCGGTATGAATATTTTCTGAAGGCACTCTAGATAACAGATTCACATCACTCGCCTCTTGACGTCCAAAGCTCAACAGGGAAGCAGGATTTTCATGTTCACCTTCCTGCAACTGTAACTTATACTGATAGTCAGCATTTTCACACCAACAACACATTTGATTTCTACCCTTTGGAAACTTTCAGATTTCTGTATTAACACGACTTTTGAAAACTCTAAAAAAGGCAACCCATGCAAACGTTTAGATCCAATGAGGCCAGGGTAGGCGACATTCACTAAAAAACCAGGGGTGGAGGGCAGTAGTGAGGAGGGTAGGGTAGGCTATTCTCTGGGAAGTGTACACATGCCAACACATTTAAAAGCATTGGACTGGTGTATGCATGGGGGAGTAACCATATTTCATACAGCAGTCAATTCCTTTTAAATCCATTAAGAGACGTGAACAAGTGCACACGAAGGGCAGAGGGGATGAGAATCAGGATGAAGTCTATGTTTATCCACATGGACAGTGTCAGGTGGGAGATTTTATTCACAGCCTAGATACATATTGTCCAGGATCCATCTGCGCATCACGTCAGGGGGAATCCTCTTAGGTGCCCACAATGCTGGGATCGTGTGCACAATCTGGTAGTGCGGAGTCATGGCAGTGATAAAGAAAACAGTTCCCCCAGCAGCTGTAGCAGATGAAAAACAGAGCTGCCAGGAACACTAAGGCACAAATGGTACATGGCTTCCTCTCCAGCAGGAAGCTGAGCAGGTAGAAGCCCATGAACATTGAGTGGTTGAACCATAAAGCCGGGTTCAGAGGTTTCGGGATGAGGAGAACTGGGAGCAACCACTGAAGGCAGTACATTGTCTTTGAGGGGAAGGCAAACACACACCAAGCTCAATCAGGTGGCCACAGGGCTGGGTGGAATGACACAGTGGGGTTTCCTAACCATCGCAGTTGTGACGTCGGAGCAGATTGTAATCTGTTACCTTCAGGTCGGGCCTAAAAGGAGAGCATACAATTAATTAAAAAGGTGCAGAAACAACACAAGCCATCAGTTTCTCTTTGACATGACAATGAGAAACGTTTAGCGTAGTGTAGCTATTGGTAGTCTTAAAACGCTACAAAAAATTGACTCAACTCTACAAAAAAATGCAGTAAAATCGGTTTTCACTTATTGTCAATAATGTGGTTGTCAAAATACATAGATCATTTGAAAACAATGTGGCAGTTATCACCCATGTCTAAAACTCCCAATACTGTTCGTTACGATATTTACGCGATATGAGTCCAAATGTAAAGCATGTGCTGTGCTAAGAGCGTTCAAATCTGTGGGACAGCCGTTTTTGCAAAACCAGTGTCATCATATTTGCCCTTTGTGATGGGTATTCCTCAACTTATCAAAGTAAGATCGATGTGACATTTGAAGTATGGGAAAGTCCTCAGGGTGTTGCATGGTCATCGGACGTCTTTTGACTGAAATATAAGGTGAAATGTTTTTTCCTTCGGCTTCACATGTTTTCAGACACAAAACAAATAGCAGGTACAAAGTAGAACTTTGGTCCATGTCGTTCACTGAGGCAATGAGCCAGGTGAGAGGCAGTGCTGCACAGCATTGACTGTTTTGTGCCATCTGCAAATTTTTAGATAGATGGTTTTATTCATTCAAGTAAAAACTACCAGAATTCAGTGGCTTGAAAATAGGTCAAATCTCTCTTTCTGTGCAGCTGGCTAGCAGGTTAGCACTGTTTCTTCTGAGCTTAGGCTAATTATTTGCTGGAAACATTGCAGTGGAAACATTGCATCCTTCCTTCAAACTCATCAACACCAAAAATAATATTACAATCTAACCCAGCTAATGTGTAGGCATACCTTTGAAGTAGGGCTGACCCCAATTCGTCAGTGATAGGCTGCTTGTAGACCAGGATTTTTTTTGTAGAGCCATAGCTAGATATATACTGTACAAGTGAAAAGTTTGGACATCAAAACTATGAAATAACACGTATGCAATCATTTAGTAACAAAACTTGAAATATATTTTATATTTGACATGCTTCAAAGTAGCAACTCTTTGCCTTGGTCAAAACGCGTTTAATTTAAGAAACCAGACACGTGATTTGACGCCATTATTGACTCATGATTAACATTGATCTGTCTGCGACCTTTTCCGATAACTTAAAAATAAGATCTAAGCAAAGTCCTACCCTCACGAAGTGTTGTGTTCCTGAGAAGATTCTCTACAACGAAGTAACGTTACAACACCAGAACTAGGCTGGACAATAGAACGAGTCAAAACTCACCAAAGGCTTGAAAAATGGCCAAACAATGTTGGCTGAGCTTGGAACACTAGCGCAGGCCATAGAAATTTAATTGAAACAAACCGTCGCAGAGCCTCTGACTGAAGTGATGCTTAGAATTCCATTTCCCCTAAATGGCAGAATTTTTTTTTAAATTCCTTTCTATTTTACCACTACAATCTGTTCTTAGGATGAAACTGAAAAAAATTACTTGTGTAGAAAGTAAACAAATCGTACCTTGATGGTGTCAACTGAGCTCGTCTACGTAATGAGGAAGTAGGGAAAAAATGAGGAGATTGTCCTGACTAAAATGGTGTCTGACTTAAACTCTAAATATACACATTGTGTTTTCGTTTTTTTTTGTTATTATATTTTACTAGATCTAATGTGTCTAATCTACTACAGCAATTTCACATTTCCAAAAACTTCAACATCAGAGTTTCCTTTCAAATGGTATCAAGAATATGCATATCCTTGGTTCAGGTCCTGAGCTAGACAGTTAGATTCGGTTATGTAATTTTTGGCAAAAATTGAAAAAAAGGGTCTGATCCTTAAAACCTCTTTGGGATAGGGGGCAGCATTTTCACTTTTGGATAAATAGCATGCCCAATTTCAACTTCCTGCTACTCATGCCAAGAATATAAGATATGCATATTATTCGTAGATTTGGATATAAAACACTGAAGTTTCTAAAACAGTTTGAATCATGTCTGTTCCACATGCGTTTTGGAAGTGTCAATGCCAGAATGATATTTGCTACTAATCGGTCAGCAGGGGTCGCTATTTTAAAAGGCAACTGTAAGGGTCATATATTGAGTCATGAAGCAGGTAATACAGGGGTTATACTATTGGTATAAATGTCACCCACATTCAATTCATTGTTGTAAATACTTATGCTTCCAATAAAAAGTCAAGTAACTATTTTATTTAGAGACATTGAGAGGAAAATAAGTGAAACTATGTGTACATTTCCATTGGCCAAAATAATATGGGGTGGAGATTAATACAGTATTACATGATAATCTAGATAGATGGCCTCCTAAAGATAGCAATTCTGTTTGTGATATAAGGAATATATGTCTACGGTTAGGTGTTGTATATAATTTGGAGACATAAGAACCCAGATAACATTATGTTTAGACGGAGTACCAAAGATTTATCTATACAATCCCGTATTTATTTCTGGCTGATAACTGAAGATATGGCTGACAAGGTTGATACAGTCTCTATAGAACCATCAATTTTAACAGACCACGAAGGGATCTTAAAGATAAATACGCATGGTTTGTCTACAAAAAAAGTTACTGGAAAATGAACAAGACTTCACTCGAGAATTAAGTATTTAAGAAGGAAATAGCAGGAATTATTGCTAAACACTGGAATTGTGCCTGTGTCGTGAATACATTTGGGAGCTAATGAAATTTGATATAAGGCTTTTGGCTATTTCAATGGGGAAAGAAATTGCTCGTGCCAAGAGAGAGAAAGAAAATGTCATAATAAAGGGAATAATGGATTGGACTAAAAAAACTGAACTAACTAATCAGGAATTACTGGAGCTATCATCATTGCAAATGCAGTTAGACTGTACTGTATCTACGAGGAAAAGGCCCGGGGAGCGTTTGTAAGATCAAGAGGAAGACGGAAGGAAGAGGGAGAGACAAATATTTATTTAGAAAAAAAAGGGCAGGCGAAAAGATGCAAATTAATGATTAATAATATTTCCAATGAAAATCCAAAAGAAATCTCTCAGCATGTTGCCCAGTTTTATCAGAATATGTATACATCAGCCCAGTCAATTTCCAATTATGGATCTTTTTTTAGACAATGTAGCAAACATTGCTAAAGGTAGATAGATCATATTTTCAGGGATTTTTGTGATGTGTTAACTGAAATTGAGATAAACGACTGTATTAAAAGCCTTAAGGACAATAGGTCCCCTGGAAGTGATTGTTTAATAAGTGAGTTTTATAAATCATTTAATGATCAATTGATTCCTTTCATTCTTGCTATGTTCCAAGAACCAATAGAAAAAGGGAAGTTACCGGCTTCCTTAAAGCAAGGTGTAATTACTTTATATAGAAAACTGGAGACCCATTAGCCTGTTTAATAATGATGGGAAATGATTTGCCCCTGTATTTGCTAAGAGGTTGAAAAATTTTATTTTTATTTTACCTTTATTTTACTAGGCAAGTCAGTTAAGAACAAATTCTTATTTTCAATGACTGCCTAGGAACAGTGGGTTGACTGCCTGTTCAGGGGCAGAACGACAGATTTGTACCTTGTCAGCTCGGGGATTTGAACTTGCAACCTTCCGGTTACTAGTCCAACACTCTAACCACCAGGCTACCCTGCCGCCCCAAGGCTTGCATCATATAATTGATGAAGAACAATCTGGTTTAATGCATGGTCGACACATAAGTAATGACATCAGGTTGATCTTAGATATGATTGACTATAATGAACTCATTCTTGATGATAGTTTTCTTATGTTTGTTGATTTTTATAATGCTTTTGACACTGTAGAACTTGAGTTTATGTTCAAAGCAATACATTTTTTGGGGTTTGGTGACTAAAAAAAAAAAAGCAGTCCAAACTTTATATAGTGGTTGTACTAGCTCTGTAAAATTAGCTCACAGGACATCCTAAAGATTTGATATTGGCCGTGGCATTAGGCAGGGCTGCCCAATTGGTCAATTTTGATTGGTTACTCAAATTATGGCTCTTCATATCAAGAAAGGGAATTTAAGGCGTTTCAGCACTTGGCAATGAATTTAAACTATGTCAACTAGCTGATGATACCACCATATTTTTAAGAGATCGGAATGAGGTTTCTAATGCAGTTTCCTGTATCGAAGACTTTTTCTTAGTTTTGGGTTTGAAAATGAATATCAATAAGTCATTCTTATTTCCACTCAAGGATTGTGTTTTACAGGAAGTATATGGTATCCCAATTAAAGATAAGGATACTTATCTTGGAATTGTTATATGCAAGGATTAAAAACAAAAGAGGGAATTAAACTACAACCCCATTATTGAGAAAACAAAGAAGAAATTGAATCTCTGGTTGCTGAGAGATATTTTGTTATACGGTCAGGTTTTATTGTCCAAAGCTGAAGGGTTATCCAGATCAGTTTATGTCTTGTTATCACTTGAATTATCCCCTAAAATTGTAAAGGACTTAGATAAGATTCTTTATAATTTTATTTGGAGGAACAAGCCTCACTATCTATGAAAATATAGATTGGTTGTATCTTTTAAATTCCTCTGTGGTTGAAGTAAGTAACATACTTACATGAAAATATATTCAATGGCAATATTAACATTGAAGATAAATGTAGTAATAAACAGATTAGGAATATTATTTGTGATACTACAATTCCCTCAGCAAGATTATTTTGGTCAAATATCTATGGTGATATACAATGGGGGAAATCATGGAAAATTGCTAACAAATATTGTATCAGTAACAGGGTAAAGGAAGTTTGATTTATAAAGTTACATAGAATGTATCCTGTGAAACATGTTTTGGAAAGATTCAAGCTGAATATTGACTATAAACGTGATTTCTGTGGAATGAAGGAGACCATTTTGCATGTTTTTTGACTGTATTTATAGTAGAATCTTTGGGATTGACACATAATTTTGTAACAAAAAAAATAGGGCCCACTGTACTATTTAATGGTTTTTAAATGATTTATTTAAATTCTGACAGATAAAGATGTAGTATATTTAATTAAACCGCTAATAATAAGTAAATGTCCTATTCACAAATGCAAATGGTCTAATTCAAAACCTAACTTTTTCACTTTATAAATGAATTTAAAACAATATGGCACTACTTTATCTAAAATTAAACACAAAAAAAGCAATTAAAACTTGTATTATTAATGAATATGATTTGTTGGTTTAGGATTAATGGCAATGTAAATAGGTTGTATGTATGCTTGTTTGCATGTGACTATTTTGTTGACTCATTTGTTGATATTTGTTAATAAAATAAACCTATCCATTTGGTTTGCAACTCATTGAAGCTGTGCAGCATTGGCTCAATTAGAAGGAACAGATTGACACATATCAAATTACCCAGCAGTCATTTTTTTTATTTGACCTTTAACTAGGCAAGTCAGTTAAGAACAAATTCTTATTTTCAATGACGGCCTAGGAAGTGGGTTAACTGCCTTATTCAGGGGCAGAACGACTGTTTAAAAAAAAAACTTGTCAGCTCGGGTATTCGACTAGGCTACCTGCCATAACATTAAATCGAAAATATATATCTTTTTTAAATATGGCTTCTAGCTGTTTAAAATCGGCCACATCTTGAAAAATAGGACACGACATGTTTTGTTTAGGTTTACACCCTTTTATTAAAAAAAATATATGGTTAACCATGACCAGAAAGCTGTTTGTCACCACAAAATTCACCCAGGCGAAAAGTGATCTGACGTTACCACACCAAGTAGAGGTAAGAGATTACTTGAGGTAAATCTACGAAGTCAACGTGGGCTCATTGCCAGCAATAGCAAAACAGGCTTTGTGACGCAGAACAATAGGCTAGGAATAGAACACTCGGAAGATTGGTGCCACGGTGCTATATAACCAATAGGAGCTGGCAGGGTGAAAAATGCCCTAAAATAAGGCAGCTGGGACATAAGGTAATATTATTTAACTGGACTCCATGGCGGATGCAATTAACGAGTTTTTAAATCTGAAAAAAAAAAATCGTTAATGTCCAGCCTACCAGAACCATAGATTCACTTGGTCCCATTCACCCAGCTGCTTTAGCAAGTTTGTTGCAACATGGCTAATCAAGTTCTGAATTAGTCTATTTGCTTGTTAGCTCATAGAAACAAAGGATCACATGCACACAATTGTCTTATTAAATAGCTAGCTAGTAAAATGTCCCTGCAAATTCAAAAATAGCTACGCTAGTCTGCTAATACGTAGTGTCGAAGTGACTTAACATAGCTACTACTAGCAGTTAGCTAAAGCGGATTTGGTTAGCTAAGATTCAGGACAACAAATTGTATTTTTTTTGCATTCAAGGCCAGTTAACTATGGTGGGATTGATTTGGTTGACTAGCTAGCTACAGTCAGTAACGCTAACGTTGGCTAAAACATGTAGTCAACGTTACGTTTCCTTGTTAATAATTAGCTAGCTGGCTGGCTAGTGAGACACTAGCTACTTGCTTGCATAGCAAGAGTCAATAATATGTCACATTGAATCATACATACAAGTTAGTGTTAATAGCTAGCTAAGTATTTGCATAAACGCTTTAAAGAATAAAACTAGACCTGCCAATTTCCAGGTTCATTCTTGCTCGAGCACACTACTCGACTCCATTGCTGCTGCCTTAAGAGTAGACGACGGTCCGTACTATGATGGGTACTTGGGACTTCCATACACCCCCCCCCATTGCAGTTTAAAATGGTTACGCTTCGAACACACCGAACGTGTTTTACGCATAATAGTAGGCGGCATCATCTGGATATGTATGCAACAAAAGTTCAACATTCACACTGAACACAATGCATCTGCAACGTTTCAGTGGAAATGAATGTAATTCTGGTGTACCAAAATGCCAGACACTGTCGGTGTTTTCGAAGCATTAGGATATAGGGACGTCCCAAGGATACCAGATAGCACGGACCCCTAGACGACTGCGTAGCCACCAGCGGTTGTCACTAGATAACACAGCCACAAATGAATAATTATGGCGAAACACCGCACATTTCTGCAATTTATCTTCTTACATTTTGATTTTAAACCTGACCCTAAATTAAGACCGAAATTAAAAAAAATGTAAAGCCAATTTTGACTTTGTACTTGTGGAATCTGACTTTGTGGCTGTGTTGACTAGTGATGACCCAGTCTGGCGTAGCTTCAGTATTTCCATTGCAGGACTCTAAGAAATACACTGAACAAAAATATAAACGCAACAATTTAAACGAGTTTACTGATTTACAGGAAAACAGTCAAAATAAATTAATCTATTAGGCCCTAATCTATGGATTTCACAGGGGCGCAGGGGCTGGGAGGGCATAGGCCCACCCACTGAGGAGCCAGGCCCAGCCAATCAGACTGAGTTTTTACTCCACAAAAGGACAAAAGGACAATAGGAACTCAAACTGCTCCTTGGTGATCTGATACCGCCTTCCCTCCAAAGGGTCTTGATAGGCTCCAAAAATAAAATACAATAAATTGTTCAAACATACACTCCTACAAACTTTTTTAGGTTAAAAGACTATAAGAGCACCATATAGAATTTAGGAACAGCATTAGAATGTTTTTTTATTGACTGACTTCGCAAGATAGAAGTGCACACAAAATCCCAGACTTGACACAGGAGACAACACAGGAAGGGTACAATGATACAATATCAGCCTTTGCCACGCATGCCTTACAAAAAAAATCATACAAATGTAACAACTTGCCATCTTGGTAAGGTTCCTGTTGTTTATGTCTTTTGCCTCTTGCAGGAACTCCTCTGCAACAGCAATTAGATTGCTGGCCATCTCTTCATCAATCAAGCTACCGCTTGCCCACCGAAGGCACCGTAACATGGTCTCTAGCCTGATACTTGCCCACCGAAGGCTCCGCAACATGGTCTCTAGCCTGATAGACCGCAGACCCGATTGGCCCAGTGACATTTTATTTTTATGTAGCTAACAACCCCTTAAAGTGTATTCTTGTCTGAACTGTGCCAACTTGCAGAGACCTTGACCTATGATGACAATTATGCATTGACAGGCGATGCAGTTTTAACTAGCTACAAATACAAACTAGCTAGAAAAAAATGGTTCTTCGTACAGACATCGCATAATTATAAATCCACAGATGGCTCGGAACGTTGATATTGGGCTGATAAGCATCAAAAACAACAGAGTCAACCAATGAGAGCAAAAATTAGAGGTCATAATACAGACGTAGTCAAGATAGTAGAAACAACAACAACAGTTTGTCACATTGAAATTATTCTTCAAAATGGTCACATATACAGCTCTTAGATATATCATAAATGCAACAAAAATTAGGAATTGGATTTTCACAATATCTCTCAAAACAGACATGCATCTTCAACAGCTTCCTCTCTGTTACTCTTGTACCGCCACGTACTGTGTGACTCCATCACTAAGTAACTGAAATTTTTTCAATGGTGCTTTTATTGTGATGTGGTTGCAGTCAATTTCTCCAATGACATTGGGAAATACAGCTATGGGAAATCCCTTTTCACTCTGGCCTGTTGCACGGAAACTGTATGTATTGTGGGGTCAATTAAACAATGCCATGGGGACTGCAGGCAATATTCGGCTCATGGTTGGTTTTAAAATGCCAGACCGATCCGCATTCTCCCGTTAGAATGTTCCAGTGGCTAAAACTCCCAGGGTGGAGAAGACGTTGGTATGCACTGAGGCGTTTCGTCTCCCTTTATAATACTGGTTAGAGTTGGTTACAGAGACACAATAAAATATGAATTGAAAACTAAATCTAATAGGTCAAGCGTCGCACTCAGCAAAATACACTCCCTGCATAATGCAGCTTGTGCCAGATCCTCCAGCAATGCAAGATTTTCCATTTTGGACAAGTCACAATGCCTCAGTGTTGCCTTTTATATTATTTAACTGGTTTAACTAAATTGCCTCCAACCTTACATTCCACTCTTTCTAATTAACTTTACTCAATTAGGCTTTAATGGTTTCATGTTTATGTATTCGATAGCACCCTGTCTATAAAAGAAAAATAAACTATTAATGTATTAACTTTTTTCGTCATAGTTTATGATTTGGGTCCAGTATGTCAATCCTTTCTCCATTTGGTGGATGGTATTTCATTAGCAGTTAGACTTTTCTACCACAAGGTGCTGTGCGTAAACGTGGTCAGAGGTGCGCTTAAATTTGACACATTCTCAAGTATAAGTACAAATGGATATATCCCACTTTACTTAGAAATGATCGCACGCATGGTTTACGCATTTCTATTCGTACGCAACATTGATAAACGAGGGCCCTGACTTTTCCCCACGCCATAATTGTTACCGATCAGGCTAATGTATTCCTATTAATGTTACTTGCCATCTTCTGCTTTTTATGAATAAATCGACATTGGGGTAAAAAATATGTATATTTTGATGACCCCCCCTCCACACATTGTTACTTACCTTGCTGATCACAAAGTCATCCAATTTCCACTCCATTCATATGCAAATAATTTTGATTCATACACTGGCTTGTATGTCTGGGATGTTTTCACTTTAATTAAACAGGCCTTCCCTTATCTACACATAAATAATTTAATGATTTTTATTTTATTTTTTACAAATCATAGCTACAACAATGAATAATATTGAGCTAACAAATAACAAATGATACATTACAATTTACAATAATAAACACCTCATGAAACACCTGTGAATACCAATCTGGCAATATTTTAAATTTAAATGAAAAATATTTAGATTTTTTTGGTATGTGTGTCCGTTGACTTTCACAGATTTTTTTGTACACTCACATGGCAATCAGACTGAAATACTGAATTCTGGCGTGTGGAATGGAGAGGAGGTGGGTGCTGTGTGGATGGGAGATTCAACTTGTTTTCAACAGGCAGTCAGTCTCGGAAGGGGGACTTGAAGAGGGAAACTGCAAAGTCCAGGCGCTGCTGCTCTCTTTGTTCTGAGTGTTTGCAGTGCTAGTGTTTTTAGTTTATCTGTGTATCTCACATTATGTGCCCAGTAAGATCATTTTCTTGTTCTTTCTTAGTAGATTATGACAACATGACAATAAGAGTAGCTGATGCAATGAAAAGTTGGAGGGTGGTTGGTAAAGGAGGATCAGGTGGATCCAGGAACAGATATAGCCCTTGGTTCTCCCCAGACCTGACTGCCCTTAACCAACACAAAAACATCTTATGGCGTTCTGCATTAGCATCGAACAGCCCCCGTGATATGCAGCTGTTCAGGGAAGCTAGAAACCATTATACACAGGCAGTTAGAAAAGCCAAGGCTAGCTTTTTCAAGCAGAAATTTGCTTCCTGCAACACTAACTCAAAAAAGTTCTGGGACACTGTAAAGTCCATGGAGAATAAGAACACCTCCTCCCAGCTGCCCACTGCACTGAAGATAGGAAACACTGTCACCACTGATAAATCCACCATAATTGAGAATTTCAATAAGCATTTTTCTACGGCTGGCCATGCTTTCCACCTGGCTACTCCTACCCCGGTCAACAGCACTGCACCCCCAACAGCAACTCGCCCAAGCCTTCCCCATTTCTCCTTCTCCCAAATCCATTCAGCTGATGTTCTGAAAGAGCTGCAAAATCTGGACCCCTACAAATCAGCCGGGCTAGACAATCTGGACCCTTTCTTTCTAAAAATATCTGCCGAAATTGTTGCCACCCCTATTACTAGCCCGTTCAACCTGTCTTTCGTGTCGTCTGAGATTCCCAAAGATTGGAAAGCAGCTGCGGTCATCCCCCTCTTCAAAGGGGGGGGGACACTCTTGACCCAAACTGCTACAGACCTATATCTATCCTACCATGACTTTCTAATGTCTTCGAAAGCCAAGTCAACAAACAGATTACCGACCATTTCTAATCTCACCATACCTTCTCTGCTATGCAATCTGGTTTCAGAGCTGGTCATGGGTGCACCTCAGCCACGCTCAAGGTCCTAAACGATATCTTAACCGCCATCGATAAGAAACATTACTGTGCAGCCGTATTCATTGATCTGGCCAAGGCTTTCGACTCTGTCAATCACCACATCCTCATCGGCAGACTCGACAGCCTTGGTTTCTCAAATGATTGCCTCGCCTGGTTCACCAACTACTTCTCTGATAGAGTTCAGTGTGTCAAATCGGAGGGTCTGCTGTCCGGACCTCTGGGAGTGCCACAGGGTTCAATTCTTGGACTGACTCTCTTCTCTGTATACATCAATGAGGTCGCTCTTGCTGCTGGTGAGTCTCTGATCCACCTCTATGCAGACGACACCATTCTGTATACTTCCGGCCCTTCTTTGGACACTGTGTTAACAACCCTCCAGGCAAGCTTCAATGCCATACAACTCTCCTTCCGTGGCCTCCAATTGCTCTTAAATACAACTAAAACTAAATGCATGTTCTTCAACCGATCGCTACCTGCACCTACCCGCCTGTCCAACATCACTACTCTAGACGGCTCTGACTTAGAATACGTGGACAACTACAAATACTTAGGTGTCTGGTTAGACTGTAAACTCTCCTTCCAGACCCATATCAAACATCTCCAATCCAAAGTTAAATCTAGAATTGGCTTCCTATTTCGCAACAAAGCATCCTTCACTCATGCTGCCAAACATACCCTTGTAAAACTGACCATCCTACCAATCCTCGACTTTGGCGATGTCATTTACAAAATAGCCTCCAATACCCTACTCAACAAATTGAATGCAGTCTATCACAGTGCAATCCGTTTTGTCACCAAAGCCCCATATACTACCCACCATTGCGACCTGTACGCTCTCGTTGGCTGGCTCTCGCTTCATACTCGTCGCCAAACCCACTGGCTCCATGTCATCTACAAGACCCTGCTAGGTAAAGTCCCCCCTTATCTCAGCTCGCTGGTCACCATAGCATCTCCCACCTGTAGCACACGCTCCAGCAGGTATATCTCTCTAGTCACCCCCAAAACCAATTCTTTCTTTGGCCGCCTCTCCTTCCAGTTCTCTGCTGCCAATGACTGGAACGAACTACAAAAATCTCTGAAACTGGAAACACTTATCTCCCTCACTAGCTTTAAGCACCAACTGTCAGAGCAGCTCACAGATTACTGCACCTGTACATAGCTCACCTATAATTTAGCCCAATCAACTACCTCTTTCCCAACTGTATTTAATTTATTTATTTATTTTGCTCCTTTGCACCCCATTATTTTTATTTCTACTTGGCACATTCTTCCATTGCAAAACTACCATTCCAGTGTTTTACTTGCTATATTGTATTTACTTTGCCACCATGGCCTTTTTTGCCTTTACCTCCCTTCTCACCTCATTTGCTCACATTGTATATAGACTTGTTTATACTGTATTATTGACTGTATGTTTGTTTTACTCCATGTGTATGTCATGTATTGTCATGTTATGTCTTGTTCCTGTTCTTTCTCTTCTCTTCGTTTCCCCCTGCTGGTCGTATTAGGTTACCTTCTCTCCCTCTATCTCTCTCTCTCTCTATGGTCCCTTTCCTTCTCCCAGCTGTCCCTCATTCTCCTCTAACGACCTCGTTTACTCTCTCACACCTGTTCCCTCTTTTCCCTCTGATTAGGTCTCTATTTCTCTCTCTGTTTCTGCTTCTGTCTTTGTGGGATTCTCGTTTGCTTCGCCCTTGTTCTGTCCTGTCGTTATCTGCCTCTTCATTAGATGCTGCGTTTGATCAGGTGCCTCTGTCCTCTACGGCCCGCGCCTACCCGGAGGGACCTGCAGTCTGTTGCCGCTAGCCCTGCTATTCTCCTCTGCTGCTAGAAGGGGACTAGTCAACCGATACATCTGAAGAGGATTTATGTTTTCCCTGTGTTTGAACATTAAAAGACTCTGTTTCTGTTAAACCGCTTTTGGGTCATCACTCACCTGCATAACAGTGTAACTCTGTGTCGTTGTATCTGTCGAACTGCTTTGCTTTATCTTGGCCAGGTCGCAATTGTAAATGAGAACTTGTTCTCAACTTGCCTACCTGGTTAAATAAAGATGAAATAAAAACAAATTAAAATAAAATAAAAATGTCTGGGTTTTAGGCAGAACCCCTAGGTCCTGGAGAACAGGAGCAGAGTGAAGGGAACAGGGTAGGAGACAGATGTTAACAAGCAAACACACAGGTTGCAGGTTTATCAGGTACTGTATGTAAAAATACAGTTATTGAATGATTTAATTTAAATGTTTGATTAAATATGCAATAATGTTAAAAGGCAGACAAAAGAAAGGATACCTGTCTGTAATTTGTTAAGTCAGTGGGCTTGATGTGGGAGGTAAGGGATGGTCCCTGGAAAAGATAGAGCGATAAGTTGTGAGAGATAAGTTGTGAGAGAAACTCCACGTGGTGTCATGACCCCTGGAGTCATACACCTTAACAGTACCTACCTGGAAGTGGCGGTTACTTAACGTGACCCAGTGGTTTGCCTTGAGATGGACTATTTGGAGAAACCCCTGGGCCAGTTTTGGTACTTCTGACAGTATGGCGATGCCACCCAATACGAGAAGGCAAATGCAAATAGTTATCATCTGAGATTTTTATATTTACCTTAACGGATGGGGACCCCAGCTAGAAGCAAAAGAGCAGCAAGGTTTCCCAGGTCTCGCCTTCCTTTTGTCCTTCTTCCAAGCCAAGTATTTCGCCCGGATTTCGAAGCACTTGGCTCCCCTTGATTCTCATCTGGTGCTTTCCTTCTGTTTCTCCTGTGCCTTGTCCATGTAACAGGGTTATATTGGTGATTCCACTTGCCACTTTATTGCTAAGCCAATGGGTTTTTGGTTTGAGTTTGTCTTGCCTTCACCTACTCAACATGGCATCTTATTGGCTGGTTTGTGTACCTTGTTTATGAGGGGGGATGTTCCAGTTAGAATCGTCCCAGTGAGCAAGCACCAAATCAGCGGTAAGTTGTTGGTTGCAAAGCACTGTACATCAAAAGTGATTTTTATACTCTCAAGTGATGATTTAAATGTACAATTTAAATCAAATTGTTTGTAAATGTTATTCGAACATCACACATAAGATGCAGCGGTTTTTGGAGAATATTTGTTGTGCATTTTGTTGTAGAGAATTCCCGCCAGTACTAGCTAGCAACTTACTGTGTCTGGTGGGGGGGGGGGTTCATATATTTTGTACAGTGCGTGAGTGCAGAGTTGGATGGTGAGACGTGCATTGCATGACGTGCAATTTTGTGTCGTTCTTATCAGGTACATTGTTAAAGATATTATATTGTTTATTGTAATTGTATTATTTTGGTAACTGTCCCAGTGAACAAGCACCAAAACAGCGTGCGTGAGTGCAGAGTTGGATGGTGAGACGTGCATTGCATGACGTGCAATTTTGTGTCGTTCTTATCACAATGATGCTACATGACTGGTGCTACATATTGGAGTTCCGTGTCGATGACTGATTGTACACAACGCAAGAAGAGTACTGTTACATACAGTCTCACCTTGATTGATAATACAAAATAAATGCAATTATATTTCATATTATTACAAATATATCTCTTGGAAGGCCAGAAAATAAATAACTGCGGACAATAATTTTTACCTGGCCAAAAATCTCCACATCCTTCTCATCCCGTGCCTGAATATGGTCCTCGAAGGTGTTGTGATCTGGTTTGACAACTATCACATCAGGTGGAGTTTCAGTGACCTCAAAGTACGTTGTACAAAAATAGCAATAGAAAAAAATCACTAGCGCTAAGTCAACACACAATTTTTATACTACAGTATATGCAATAATTGTATATACAATTGCATTGTCTACCTCAGTAAACAGCTGTGGCTCCTGTCCGTACATCAGGCGATAGGGTGAGAACTCTGGAGGCCTGGACGCTACCGTTGTGTGCAACAATAATTACCTTCAGATTGTCTTCCCACCATTCCAGGTACCACAAACTTGCCCACGGCAGTCCCGTTGGTCCGTACATCCAAACTTGGAGTCACCATACAGCTATACATGATATATTGTACTCAAGTGTCAATTTAAAAAACAAACGCTAAATTATTGAAGGCCTATGCAAAACAATGCTACAACCATTACATTTTTAACCGCTGACATTCACTGACACCAACTAGCCTAGAGCTAACCAAAACTTAGCCAAGCTCAGTTTGGTTAGCATCAAGCTAGCGAACTGTTAAACTCTTATTCTTGTACTAATATTGACACGAACACATTTTATCGTCTCATCACATATTTACATAATACCTAAAGTAAACTGAGCCTTTGTTCATAGAAAATAAAACTTTGGTGAAAAAAAAGTACAGAAAGTTCAGATGCCATCTTAATCCTTTCTCTTACATGTGAACCATTAGCAACCTCGCAAACCCCATGACTTACAATGGGAAAAATACCAACCAGTTTTTCACTCTGTGAAAATTGCCTTCAAACATCACCCATCTCGTGGTCTATCTAATTAACCATGTTACCTCAATATTTTGAGTCACATGGCACTTTTGCACATTATATACCTGAATTAATAGAGTAAAATGAAGAGACAGGGAAATGTTCATTTTCAGTAATAGTCATTCTCCAAGATTGAAGAAGAAATCTCCAAGATCTCACTAACTCACTCCATTGGCATCACAGCTCCCCCTAGCGGTAGTAATCATATACAGTGCCTTGCGAAAGTATTCGGCCCCCTTGAACTTTGCGACCTTTTGCCACATTTCAGGCTTCAAACATAAACATATAAAACTGTATTTTTTTGTGAAGAATCAACAACAAGTGGGACACAATCATGAAGTGGAACGACATTTATTGGATATTTCAAACTTTTTTAACAAATCAAAAACTGAAAAATTGGGCGTGCAAAATTGTGGTCCTTCTGTAGCTCAGTTGGTAGAGCATGGCGCTTGTAACGCCAGGGTAGTGGGTTCGATCCCCAGGACCACCCATACGTAGAATGTATGCACACATGACTGTAAGTCGCTTTGGATAAAAGCGTCTGCTAAATGGCATATATTATTATTATTATTATTACTGCACAACATTTTGAATCAAGTCTGCCCAAATGTGCCAAATTGGTCAATTGATACATTTCCAAGAAATTTGTCTTCCAACAAGACAATGATCCAAAACATAAAGATAAATCTACAATGGAATGGTTCAAAAATAAACATATCCACATACAAAAATCTTATGGTAATAAAAATGTACATTTACACACTCCCAGGGTGTGGGGCCATAAAAGAAGGGGCTTCAAACTGTAGAACCCAGTTCCTACATTTGAATAGAAAAATTGATTTTATCAAAAAAAAACTAGGCCACTTTTTATCTCGGAGACCCTCAGGATGACAAATCAGAGCAAGATTACTGAATGTAAGTACATTATTTATCTTTAGAGGTGAACGTATCAAACCAATTAGCGTGATAAAAGTTTGTTGTTGTGCACTCTCCTCAAACAATAGCATCGTATTTTTTCACTGTAACAGCTACTGCAATTTGGACAGTGCAGTTAGATTAACAAGAATTTAAGCGTTCTGTACATTTAAGACATGTCTGTCCTGGGATTTTGTCCTGGAAAATAGGCTGTTACTTACAACGTCATTCTAGTCAGCAACAACTGTCCCTGTATAGGGACAACAATCATATAGAGGTTTAAGCTTTAGCCCAACCCATCTCTTTAATAAATATTTTTCAAGCTAGGGCCTATTTTTCTCCACTTCCTGTCTGACTCACATGTCCAAAGTAAACTGCCTGTTACTCAGGACCAGAAGCCAGGATATGCATATACAGTGGGGCAAAAAAGTATTTAGTCAGCCACCAATTGTGCAAGTTCTCCCACTTAAAAATATGAGAGAGACCTGTAATTTTCATCATAGGTACACCTCAACTATGACAGACAAAATGAGGGGAGAAAAATCCAGAAAATCACATTGTAGGATTTTTTATGAATTTATTTGCAAATTATGGTGGAAAATAAGTATTTGGTCAATACTTTGTTATATACCCTTTGTTGGCAATGACAGAGGTCAAATGTTTTCTGTAAATCTTCACAAGGTTTTCACACACTGTTGCTGGTATTTTGGCCCATTCCTCCATGCAGATCTCCTCTAGAGCAGTGATGTTTTGGGGCTGTTGCTGGGCAACACGGACTTTCAACTCACTCCAAAAAAGTTCTATTGGGTTGAGATCTGGAGACTGGCTAGGCCACTCCAAGACCTTGAAATGCTTCTTACGAAGCCACTCCTCCGTTGCCCGGGCGGTGTGTTTGGGATCATTGTCATGCTGAAAGACCCAGCCACGTTTCATCTTCAATGCTTTTGCTGATGAAAGGAGGTTTTCACTCAAAATCTCACGATACATGGCCTCATTCATTCTTTCCTTTACAAGGATCAGTCATCCTGGTCCCTTTGCAGAAAAAAGCATGATGTTTTCATCCACATGCTTCACAGTAGGTATGGTGTTCTTTGGAATCTTTGTCCTCCAAACACAACAAGTTGAGTTTTTACCAAAAAGTTATATTTTGGTTTCCTCTGACCATATGACATTCTCCCAATCTTCTTCTGGATCATCCAAATGCTTTCTAGCAAACTTCAGATGGGCCTGGACATGTACTGGCTTAAGCAGGGGGACACGTCTGGCACTGCAGGATTCGAGTCCCTGGCGGCGTAGTGTGTTACTGATGGTAGGCTTTGTTACTTTGGTCCCAGATCTCTGCAGGTCATTCACTAGGTCCCCCCGTGTGGTTCTGGGATTTTTGCTCACCGTTCTTGTGATCATTTTGACCCCACGGGGTGAGATCTTGCGTGGAGCCCCAGATCGAGGGAGATTATCAGTGGTCTTGTATGTCTTCCATTTCCTAATAATTGCTCCCACAGTTGATTTCTTCAAACCAAGCTGCTTACCTATTGCAGATTCAGTCTTCCCAGCCTGGTGCAGGTCTACAATTTTGTTTCTGGTGTCCTTTGACAGCTCTTTGGTCTTGGCCATAGTGGATTTTGGAGTGTGACTGTTTGAGGTTGTGGACAGGTGTCTTTTATACTGATAACAAGTTCAAACAGGCGCCATTAATACAGGTAACGAGTAGAGGACAGAGGAGCCTCTTAAAGAAGAAGTTACAGGTCTGTGAGAGCCAGAAATCTTGCTTGTTTGTAGGTGACCAAATACTTATTTTCCACCATAATTTGCAAATAATTCATTAAAAATCCTACAATGTGATTATCTGGATTTTTTTTTCTAATTTTGTCTGTCATAGTTGAAGTTTACCTATGATGAAAATTACAGGCCTCTCTCATCTTTTTAAGTGGGAGAACTTGCACAATTGGTGGCTGACTAAATACTTTTTCCCCCACTGTATACACACACACACACACACACACACACACACACACACACACACACACACACACACACACACACACACACACACACACACACACACACACACACACACACACACACACACACACACACACACACACACACAGACATAGGCTATGGTCGTTCTCATACAAACAAACAGACCCTCACTCACAATGACTAGCTAACCTGTACTTTACCCATTTCATTACATCTTTATATTTTGCAAATAAAATGTAAAAACAATCACAAATAATATTTTATATTAATTTCAAACAACGGCATTAGCATGAGAGCAACGTACCAGTCCAAAACAATGTCCTCTCCATTCCAAAAAATATGCCTCAGTTTCAGAGTCTTCAAAACGGAGTCTTCAAAAAACAGATCTGTCTCACTTTCACTGAATTTCACTGAATTTCCTCTAAAATTGTTTCTACATTCGTATATCTAGTCTTAGAATTAGCTTTCCTTGACTTATTTGCCATGATGTTGGATAAATAAACAGCTGAAGATGCAAGTCACCGAAATACTGCTGTGCGTAATAAGCTTTGCTCCTTCATGGTTGAATTGGCAATGGCGAAAGAACGGTCCTTACGCCAACGTTCAATGGAAAGGTTTGTCTTACAGCAAAGAATCATGGGATATTGGCGTTTACCTCTGCTCATTGGCTATCTACCCAGCTAGATTTCAAGATGATCAGTGGCCATTGGGTTAAAATACAGTCAATCAATGAGACAGTGGTCGTATAATTGGTGCACAATGGGCTCGTCACTTGTTGTCTTCCAATCGGTTTTTCCGGGTCAATACGTCCCGCAAAATGACCCATCAGGTTTGGATGGTTTACAAACAAACAGTTGATTGCAAGGAAACCAAACATGACTGGATAAAGTCAGGGGAAGTCTGTCTATTTTACGTTGGATGTTACATCGAAAATTGAATGACACAAAATTCAACGAGATAAGCATTCACAAAATGTTTTGTGTTAGGCTATAAAAAATGTATTTAACCGAACAAAAGGCCATTCATTGTCTAACAATGAGCCTTGAGATTGCAACCCGAGCAAGATCTTCAAAGGTAAACGATGCAATGCAATCTCTGATTTTGTTACGCATGTGCTGGCTGAATAAGTAGTTTGGTATGGGGGTCTGTGCTCAGATAATCACAGCGTATTATTTCGCAATAAATCACTTTTTAAATCTGACAATGCAGTTGGATTAGCAAGATTCTAGGCTTTCGAACCATGTGAGACAATTGTATTTTCATGAATGTTTAATATGACTATTTATGTAGCGATCACCATATGGTGTCGAATTTAATCCCCCTAACGGGTTTGGTGCGCAGAGAAGTTAACTTGCTAGCTTGTTTGTACTTCCAGACACAAATGAGAGAACCGCTCACTGAACATTGCTCGCCCTAGCAGAACTGGTTAGGCTGTTATGTTAACCAGAGCGCTGATGACTGCCACTGTGCTGTCAGATTGTCCGTTCGAAAATTCAGAGCATTTTGCTCTCAGAGCGCACACTGGACACTCTGGCCGATGAGTAGGGTTGATCCGAACGTTCTGACCATAACAGCAGTCAAGCACCCAAGCTAACTGGCTAACATTGGCTAGCTACTTCCAGACCCGAATGAGAAAACACCCCACTCTGACCATTTTACTCGCCCTAGCAGAGCTAGTTAGGCTGACACACTCAGATGAGAGTCTTTTAGCTAAACAATGAACCATAATCCCAGCTCATGACGTTACTACGCTGCATGAATCTGCAGGGAGCTAACCAATCAGGTTCAATATTAGCTAGCTAACATTAGGCTATAACTAGTCAGGCAAATGGCTCTGAGATACGAATAATAAGATCATACATGTTACGTTAGCTAGCTGGCCAGCCAACACTTTAACTTGAAATGAAACCACTTTCTGTCAAAATTTTAAACATGTAATATCTGAAAGTCTAGCGAGTTACATTATCTTACCTATATACATCATGGATGGACGCGTCTCCTGTCGGATGCCATGGTTGGCCTTAGTTTGAAGATGTAATCCGGAGACAGGTGTAACGACGTTCGTCTGTTGAATGAAGAGAGTCGGACCGAAATGCAGTGTGTATGTTACTCATGACTTTAATGAAAGAATTGTGGTACATGAAATAACTGAAACTAAATACAAAAACAACAGAACAGAACGAGTTCCAGGTCTCCGGTAGCCTCTGGAACTGCCGATCTGCAGCCAACAAGGCAGAGTTCATCTCAGCCTATGCCTCCCTCCAGTCCCTCGACTTCTTGGCACTGACAGAAACATGGATCACCACAGATAACACTGCTACTCCTACTGCTCTCTCTTCGTCCGCCCACGTGTTCTCGCACACCCCGAGAGCTTCTGGTCAGCGGGGTGGTGGCATCGGGATCCTTATCTCTCCCAAGTGGTCATTCTCTCTTTCTCCCCTTACCCATCTGTCTATCGCCTCCTTTGAATTTCATGCTGTCACAGTTACCAGCCCTTTCAAGCTTAACATCCTTATCATTTATCGCCCTCCAGGTCCCCTCGGAGAGTTCATCAATGAGCTTGATGCCTTGATAAGCTCCTTTCCTGAGGATGGCTCACCTCTCACAGTTCTGGGCGACTTTAACCTCCCCACATCTACCTTTGACTCATTCCTCTCTGCCTCCTTCTTTCTACTCCTCTCCTCTTTTGACCTCACCCTCTCACCTTCCCCCCCTACTCACAAGGCAGGCAATACGCTCGACCTCATCTTTACTAGATGCTGTTTTTCCACTAACCTCATTGCAACTCCCCTCCAAGTCTCCGACCACTACCTTGTATCCTTTTCCCTCTCGCTCTCATCCAACACTTCCCACACTGCCCCTACTCGGATGGTATCGCGCCGTCCCAACCTTCGCTCTCTCTCCCCCCCCGCTACTCTCTCCTCTTCCATTCTATCATCTCTTCCCTCTGCTCAAACCTTCTCCAACCTATCTCCTGATTCTGCCTCCTCAACCCTCCTCTCTTCCCTTTCTGCATCCTTTGACTCTCTATGTCCCCTTTCTTCCAGGCCGGCTCGGTCCTCCCTCCCGCTCCGTGGCTTGACGACTCATTGCGAGCTCACAGAACAGGGCTCCGGGCAGCCGAGCGGAAATGGAGGAAAACTCGCCTCCCTGCGGACCTGGCATCCTTTCACTCCCTCCTCTCTACATTTTCCTCCTCTGTCTCTGCTGCTAAAGCCACTTTCTACCACTCTAAATTCCAAGCATCTGCCTCTAACCCTAGGAAGCTCTTTGCCACCTTCTCCTCCCTCCTGAATCCTCCTCCCCCTCCCCCCCTCCTCCCTCTCTCACCGGAGACAAACCCCTCCTCTTTCTCCAGGAATACCATTTCCGGAGACCTTCTCAATTACTATTGTAAAGTGGTTGTTCCTGGATCAGATGACTTCGTCAACCATTTTGAAAAGAAGGTCGACGACATCCGATCCTCGTTTGCTAAGTCAAACGACACCGGAAGAGACTGGTTCTGCTCACAGTGCCCTACCCTGTGCTCTGACCTCTTTCTCCCCTCTCTCTCCAGATGAAATCTCGCGTCTTGTGACGGCCGGGGCCGCCCAACAACCTGCCCGCAGACCGGGAGCACTTGACCCTATCCCCTCCTCTCTTCTCCAGACCATTTCCGGAGACCTTCTCCCTTACCTCACCTCGCTCATCAACTTATCCCTGACCGCTGGCTACGTCCCTTCCGTCTTCAAGAGAGCGAGAGTTGCACCCCTTCTGAAAAAACACCACTGGTGTCCCCCAGGGCTCTGTTCTAGGCCCTCTCCTATTCCCGCTATACACCAAGTCACTTGGCTCTGTCATAACCTCACATGGTCTCTCCTATCATTGCTATGCAGATGACACACAATTAATCTTCTCCTTTCCCCCTTCTGATGACCAGGTGGCGAATCGCATCTCTGCATGTCTGGCAGGCATATCAGTGTGGATGACGGATCACCACCTCAAGCTGAACTTCGGCAAGACGGAGCTGCTCTTCCTCCCGGGGAAGGACTGCCCGTTCCATGATCTCGCCATCACGGTTGACAACTCCATTGTGTCCTCCTCCCAGAGCGCTAAGAACCTTGGCGTGATCCTGGACAACACCCTGTCGTTCTCAACTAACATCAAGGCGGTGGCCCGTTCCTGTAGGTTCATGCTCTACAACATCCGCAGAGTACGACCCTGCCTCACACAGGAAGCGGCACAGGTCCTAATCCAGGCACTTGTCATCTCCCGTCTGGATTACTGCAACTCGCTGTTGGCTGGGCTCCCTGCCTGTGCCATTAAACCCCTACAACTCATCCAGAACTGCAATCCAGATTCCTTAGGACGTCCCTACCCTGAAACCCTAAACTATAACCCTTAACTAACACTAAACCTAACCATTTTACATGTATAGTTGATTGAGGGAGGGACATCCCAACAATCCTGAATAGCATGGACCCTCTGGGAACACCTATGAACTCCTTTATTTGACTGAATGCCATGGTTGTCTGGTTGTCTGATGTAGGTTGCTGGGAACTGGTAACAACATAGCCTGTGATTGGCTAACAACACTTAGATGATATACAGCGAGATAAGATAACATACCATGTGGTCTTAGACAGATTACCTATAGATTTGACATCATCCTTTCTAGGCCATTAGCGACACCGGAGTGTCTGCTTGCACTGTAAAGATGGTATGTTTCTAACATATATGGTTGATATTTTATTAATATAAACTATGCATGCTCGTTGCACATGTCAAGTCAGTCAGAAGTGCAATGGACAGCCACGTGGTAGTATGGTTGACTAGGCTTAATTTAGGCACATATCACACCCCATAGTGCAGGTAAACGTGTTTAATGTCATTACTGTCAGCTCCACAACCCGCTGAAGCGATGCGCTCCCTTTCAACCACCAATTTCATGGCACCGTTTGTTTGCGCATGGCCAGTTGCTCTCTATGTCTTTCGGTTCCCCTCGAAACAACCGGAATCTTTGCACTACAACATCTTATCACTGGAGCGTCAACGCTTGGGGGTAGGTCCATTTTTGTGTTCAATATTGATATATCAATAGAGTAGGATGTATTTTTTTGGATAGGATGTTTATAATATTATTGTAGTGTATGCGGTTCTTGTTGAATAGTCCTCTTTAATTGATTGATACTTATAGATAGGCGATATACTACCGGTCAACATACCTAATTTAATCCGATACATAGGCTACGTTTTTGTGATGGGAATCAAGGTCATGCCAGGGTTGATTTTTGCACTGTTTTTAAAGACGATTAAACCCCTATCATGGGCAGAAATAGAAGGTATTTCATGAAATGTAAATCATATAAAAATGTGTCAGTAGCCCACTGTTCTTGGTATATGTAGCATATATTGTCACAGACCCTTATCAAACTGTTAGATAATCTGCTAATTGTAGGCTAAACTGATAATGAAAAGTCTGTTCTTGTTAACATATCAACGTTTTTTGAAGCCTTGACTCTCTCCACCAAGTTTAATGATAATCAGAGCAGCTGTGTTTACCAGTCGCACTACATGATCTTCCTTCTAGGTTAGAGGGTGGGAGGGATGCATTCATTCCCATAAATAGCCTACAATCAGTGACTTGAGTGAAGCGTTTTTAAGATGCATAATGTCAGTATAAGGATAGCCTCTATATGAATCATGAGGAACCCTGCTGAAAATGTTATGCCGAAGTACTGAAATTCCCACAGAAGAACGTTGTTTCTAAATGTTCTCTAAACATTTTGAGATCATTACTTTAAACATGAGGAAACATTGTGCTGAAATTCCCACTTAAGGTTCTCAGGAGGTCATGTACTAGTTGGGATGTCTCACTCCATGACCAAGGTTGACACACTTCAACGCTTTGTTGTTTTGTTATGGCTACATGTTATTTTATCGCTTTTGAATAAAGATATATATGGCTTAAAATTAGATTTAAATTGTATTTATATTTCACAAAATATTGCGGACTATTCAAATTTGAGCGGCAGACACCGCATGCATGATACCTATGCAGCCTGTTAATGCTATTTCATAATTTAAAATATTCCTGCAGGTATTTGGCAAAATAAGGAAGGGTGGCCAAATCATGACCTGAGCAGATCGACTGAATTTCGATGGAGTCTTTGAATGCCGTAGAGCTCTGTGAATTGGGTGATGGCGACAAGCCCGCTGCCTGCGAGGTCACTACAACTCCGCGAAAAGCTACCCAGTCAAGACCTCAGACAGTAGCTAGCACTGGAATCGAGAACACGTCATATCAGGACGAGGAGCACGAGACGAGGTTCAGTCCCCAGGGAGCAGACAGCTTGAGTGTTCATCTGTCCACGTCTAATGACAGGGGCTATCAGTCACAACCCAGGCCATTCCAGCGAGATGAGCTGTCACACCGCTCTGAGGCAGGACATGAGACTGACTTTAAAAACCATTCACTCGACTATGGGTTCCTATTTGCCATGGTGTTCTTGGTGAGTGGAATTGTACTGGTGGTCATTGCCTACACCATTCCCCGAGAGGCTAAGGTCAACCCAGACCTGGTGTCAGCTCGTCAGATGGAGAAACTGGAGATGTATTACACACAACTGGGCTCGCACCTCGACAAGTGTATCATAGCAGGCCTGGGACTGTTGACTCTAGGGGGAATGCTCTTGTCCATCTTGCTAATGGTGTCCATATGCAAAGGTGAGCTGTACCACCGGAGAACATTTTTCCAACCCAGGAAAACATACGGGTCGATTCACCTCCGGATGAGACAGTTGGGCGAGGGGGAAGAATCTCTGTTTGAATGTGAACTTAGCCACACTGGCACCACAGCTCTAGCCACTAGCCCTACAGATGGAACACAGGTGCACAGTGGCACCCAACAGGAGTAGCACAATATGAGCACGTTTCTATCCACAGACCTATTTCAAGGGTTGTAATCATTACTTAACGGGCTTTGTAAAAAAGTGAAGCCAGCAAGGTAAGCCGACTGTGGTTAAGACTATGTAAGAGCACATTTGGAAATGCACATCATGTATTGTTAGATGTAGGATCAAGTCAGAGACTGAAATAGATAGGCTATGAAAAGCACAATGGGCACCCTTGAGGAATGAATAGGATAGGCTAACTTGACATGCAAGTTGCAGGATAGGCTACCTTGACATCGGACTCTTTATGAATCGAATATACAGTATGTCTGGATATCATATCATTAATGAACAAAACGTATAGACCTACAAATGTTATTTACATGACATTTTAGTCATTAGGAGACACTCTTATCCAGAGTGACTTACAGCAGTGAGTGCAGACATTTCCGTATTTGTTCCCCATGGGAATCAAACCCACAACCCTGGCATTGCAAGTGCCATGCTCTACCAACTGAGCCACACGGGACATTATTATCATGTAAGGATACAATATGCCTTAAAAGTAGTCACTGTAAACATACCAAGCTCCTGTGAGCCAATAAGCCAAGGTAAATATGTAGCAACTAACTGGAACCACTTAATCTATTGGATTTTTATTATAGCGTGATCTTGGTAAGAATATACAGCAGCACAAACAAACAAAAATCCAAGCAAGTGAAATATTTAGATTTGCATTAGAGGCTTTTGGACAGGTTTTTGATTAACTTTTAAAAAACGATGATTTTATTTCATAATGATGTAGAAATATATATCAAATTTGGAAAACTAGAAACAACTTTTACATCAGAATGTGTTAAGGGGAGCATGTCTGCACAATCATCCCAGTGGTTTGGACAAATCTAGCCTTTATCTTTATAGAAATAGGTATTAGGTGAATAATAGATAAGTAAAGAAATAAAAGACAGTGAAAAATAACAGTAGCGAGGCTATATACAGTAGCGAGGCTATATACAGTAGCGAGGCTATATACAGGCACTGCTTAGTCAGGCTAATTGAGGTAGTATGTACATGTAGGTATAGTTAAAGTGATATGATACGTGGAGAGTAGTAGTAGCGTAAAAGAGGGGGTGGTGGGTGCGCGCACACAATGCAGAGTCAGAGTGCTTTAGTTGACATTTGGCAAACTCCAAGCAGGCTGTCGTGTGCCTTTACTGAGGAGTGGCTTACGTTTGGCCACTCTACCATAAAGGCCTGATTGGTGGAGTGCTGCAGAGATGGTTTGTACTTCTGGAAGGTTCTCTCATCTCTAGAGGAACTCTGGAGCGCTGTCAGAGTGACCATTGGGTTCTTGGTCACCTCCCTGACCAAGGGCCTTTTGCCCCGATTGCTCAGTGTGGCCAGGCAGTCAGCTCTAGGAAAAGTATTGGTGGTTCCAAACTTCTTCCATTTAAGAATGAAGGATGAACAATGGAAACCGGATGCACCTGAGCTCAATTACGAGTGTAATAGCAAAGGGTCTGAATACTTATGTAAATAAGGTATTTCTGTTTTTTATTCTTTATACATTTGCCAAAACCTGTTTTCACTTTGTCATTATGGGGTATTTTGTGTAGGTTGATGAAGAGTTTGTATTTATTTAATTCATTTTAGAATAAGCCTGTAATGTAACAACATTTTGATAAAGTCGAGTACATGTGTACAAGAGTAACAAAAAGGACGCTGTTGAAACTGCATATGTATTTTGTGAGATAATGTCAAAATCCAATAACTCAAAATCCAATGCCTCATAACAATTTAAGAATAATTTCAACGTGACAAACTTTTGTTTCTTCTCTCTCAACTCTACGTCTCCTGTGTCCTCTTTATTTTTCCTCTGTGGTTGACTCTGTTTTTGTTGCTTATCAGCACCATATAAACATTCAGAACCATCTGTGTATTTAAATAAGATAGAATTGGTTATCTGATTGATAAAGGCAGTGGAACACGGGTAGGTTTTTCTACAGTGTATTGAATACTTCTTGTATCCTTTTTGAATATCTTGATTTTTAAATCTAGCTGCAGTGCCATTACGCATGCCATCATACTTTGGTAGAGAGCCCCTTTGGAAGATTTGTGCATATTTTCCATGGTGACCATCTGGCTAGTTCGGGGTTGGGGTCAATTCCATTGACTGATTTGAAATGGAATTGACCGACCCCAACTTAGGGCTGGTCTATTCCTTTAATGAATTTATTGAGCACATCTCATGTAAGACGGTATCAGGGGTCACTATGTCAGAAGACAGTGAGATGAGTGGGCAGGTATAGGCTACTTTTAGTTTTCCACTTGCCAATATGACGACCAGTTAAATCCCAATGGCATTAGAAGGCACATAGGCCTGGGGTTTAGCATGTCTGACAAGTTAAACTCCCTGATCCTATTATTGTAGGCTGTGGAGCTGCAGATAAAGGGACATTCGCTGAAATGCAGAACACACAAATACTAGAGAGGTAACAGAGGACCTGAATGGAAAACGTAGGACAACTACTGAAAAAGCCCACTAGTGAGTTAATGTGAATGCAGAGTGCAATCCAGAACGGATACTGTACACAGAGTATGTCTGCCTGTTACTCCAGTTTAATTCAGACAGATGCCTTGGGTCAGATCCCCTAGGTTTTCCTTTGGGTGTTTTCACCATAGAAATATAATTACTAAAATGTTGAGTGTATACCCATGAGTGATCCAGTCAAATTGCTGTGGTCTAAAGGGGTTTTGTCCATTCTAGGAATTATATTTCTATGGTTTTTACTGTAATTACTTCTGTTCACATTGTTATGGGTCTGTGAAAATACACATAAACCCTATAATTGACCATTGAGGTGAATTGATTGAAAGATTTAGATTCAAATGAACATTTTTAATGAATTAGATAGAGAAGCTAACTATTCTCGCCAACTATCATAGAATCAAGAACTGTGTCCACTCCATATGCTCCATTTCTACTGGGGCAAGCTCTTAGAATGCATCAGCACAACAGGACACAACATCATAATTGGAAACAACCTCTGCCACTGGTAGTAGACAACGCATAGATTTTTTTGTGCTAGCGACTGCATGTGCAGTGGATGTTTAGCTGACTAACAAGACCTTAGCTTGTCCCTATAGTGACATGCATAGTAAACATATATGACAGAGAAGAGTAATGAATGTCTCTCCCTGTGTCTTGTCCCTCTGAGGCTCCATCCCACATGGCACCCTAGTGCATCTGATTCAATCAGATCGAGCGTTTAACATGCGCTGGCCGACATCCGCATAGTGGATGTTTTGCCTGTGTTGGAGGTGTAACTGTGCTATGAGCTGACAAATCGGTGAGTGGCTACTCCTGTGTGTCACCAACCACTCCCTTTCTTATTATCGCTTCCATGTTAGAAGTTCAAATGGTGTTATAAAGTGTAGGTTTTTGTCCTTGATAGAAAGAATGACAGCCATGTATTCACATTCATTTTTAGGTGTGTGTGTGTGTGTGTGTGTGTGTGTGTGTGTGTGTGTGTGTGTGTGTGTGTGTGTGTGTGTGTGTGTGTGTGTGTGTGTGTGTGTGTGTGTGTGTGTGTGTGTGTGTGTCACTGGCCTACACACATTTTTACAAATTAAGTTATTGACTACACTTTGGATGGTGTATCAATACACCCAGGCACTACAAAGATACAGGCGTCCTTCCTAACTCCGTTGCCTGAAAGGAGGAAAAAAGCTCAGGGATTTTACCATGAGGCCAATGGTGACTTTAAAACAGTTACATAGTTTAATGGCTGTGAAAGGAGAAATCTGAGGATGGATTAACAACATTGTAGTTATTCCACAACACTAACCTAATTTTAGAGTGAAAAGAATGAAGGTTGCACATAATTCAAATATTCCAAAACATGCATTCTGTTTGCAACAAGGCACTAAAGTAATACTGCAAAAAATGTGGCCTTTTGTCCTGAAAATGATAAGTGTTATGTTTGAGGCAAACTCAATACAACACATTACCTAGTACCACTCTCCATATTTTCAAGGATAGTGGTGGCTGCGTCATATTATGGGTATGCTTCTAATCGTTAGTGACTTGGCAGTTTTTAAACATAAAAAAGAAATGGAATGTAGCCAAGGGGTGTGATTACTTTCTGAGGTGTAGACAATAGAACATCATGAATTTGAGTGTTTGAACTTGTAACACGATTGCATGAACTTCTAATGGGGCAGCATGGAATTTGTCAGATATAAAGTTTGGTGTGGTTTCATTTAATCCAATAGCAGTGTCCGTGGCAAGGTAACACAAGGAGGCGCATGTGATTTTGACAGCTCTAATGTAGTTCCACCTCCGACACTGCCAAAATAACCGCTATGCAGATGTTGCTAGCACGGATCTGTTACAATCTAGCCCTTAGTGTAGTAGAATTAGGAATTGCTCATCTTATGTTAGGGTCCAGTCAAAGAGCATTCATATCTGCTTACATCATGAATACCATTACAGATGTAGGATCTTAATTTGAGTCAGTTTGCTACAGCAGGAAAATAATTCTGCAGCAGCAGGACACGTGCATTATGTGGATTATAATTAAAGGATATTTTATAGGGGTATATCCATTTTTTGTTAGGGCAAATCAAGTCTGAGTAATTTCCGCTTAGACATTTCTAACTCTAGATACAGTGAAGAGGTCACTCCGGGATGCTGGCCTCCTAGGCAGAGTTTCAAAGAAAAAGCCATATCTCAGACTGGCCAATAAAAATAAAAGATTAAGATGGGCAAAAGAAACTGGACAGAGGAATCCTGCCTAGAAGGCCAGCATCCCGGAGTCGCCTCCTCGCTGTTGACGTTGAGACTGGTGTTTTGCGGGTACTATTTAATAAAGCTGACAGTTGAGGACTTGTGAGGCGTCTGTTTCTCAAACTTGACACTCTAGTGTACTTGTCCTCTTGCTCAGTTGTGCACCGGGGCCTCCCACTCCTCTTTCTATTCTCGTTAGAGCCAGTTTGCGCTGTTCTGTGAAGGGAGTAGTACACAGCGTTGTACGAGATCTTCAGTTTCTTGGCAACTTTTCGCATGGAATATCCTTCATTTCTCAGAACAAGAATAGACTGACGCGTTTCAGAAGAAAGTTCTTTGTTTCTGTCCATTTTGAGCCTATAATCATACCCACAAATGCTGACGCTCCAGATACTCAACTAGTCTAAAGAAGACCAGTTTTATTGCTTCTTTAATCCGCAAAATAGTTTTCAGCTGTGCTAACATAATTGCAAAAGGGTTTTCTATTGATCAATTAGCCTTTTATGATAAACTTGGACTAGCTAACACAAGGTGCCATTGGAACACAGGAGTGATAGTTGCTGATAATGGCCCTCTGTATGCCTATGTAGATATTCCATAAAAAATCTGCCATTTTCAGCTACAATAGTCATTTAGAACATTAACAATGTCGACCCTGTATTTATGATTAATTTTATGTTAATTTAAGGACAAGAAATGTGTTTTTCTTTCAAAAACAAGGACATTTCTAAGTGACCCCAAACTTTTGAACATACGTGTGTGTGTGTGTGTGTGTGTGTGTGTGTGTGTGTGTGTGTGTGTGTGTGTGTGTGTGTGTGTGTGTGTGTGTGTGTGTGTGTGTGTGTGTGTGTGTGTGTGTGTGTGTGTGTGTGTGTGTGTGTGTGTGTGTGTGTGTGTGTGCAGTTGAAGCCGGAAGTTTACATACACTTAGGTTGGAGTCATTACACTTTTTTCCACTCCACAAATTTCTTGTTAACAAACTGTAGTTTATGCAAGTCGGTTAGGACATCTACTTTGCATGACACAAGTAATTGTTTACAGACAGATTATTTCACTTAAAATTCACTGTATTACAATTCCAGTGGGTCAGAAGTTTACATACACTAAGTTGACTGTGCCTTTTAAACAGTGTAGAAAATTGCAGAAAATTATGTCATGGCTTTAGAGGCTTCTGATAGGCTAATTGACATTGTTTTAATCAATTGGATGTGTACCTGTGGATATATTTCAAGGCCTACCTTCAAACTCAGAGCCTTGCTTGACATCATGGGGAAAATCAAAAGAAATCAGCCAAGACCTCATAAAACATTTTTGTAGACCTCCACAAGCCTGGTTCATCCTTGGGAGCAATTTCCAAATGCCTGAAGGTACCACGTTCACCTGTACAAACAATAGTAACCAAGTATAAACACCATGGGACCACGCAGCCTTCATTCCGCTCAGGAATGAGACGCGTTCTGTCTCCTAGAGATGAACGCGCCTTGGTGCGAAAAGTGCAAATTAATCCCAGAACAACAGCAAAGGACCTTGTGAAGATGCTTTAGGAAACCGGTACAAAAATGTTTATTTCCAATGTAAAACGAGTCCTATATCAACATAAAGGCCGCTCAAAATCCTGAAAGGCCGCTCAACAAGGAAGAAGCCACTGCTCCAAAACCGCCATAAAAAAAGCCTGACTACGGTTTAGAACTGCACATGTGGACAATGATTGTACTTTTTGTAGAAATGTCCTCTGGTCTGATGAGACAAAAATAGAACTGTTTGTCCATAATGACCATCGTTATGTTTGGAGGAAAAAAGGGGAGGCTTGCAAGCCGAAGAACACCATCCCAACCGTGAAGCACGGGGTAGCAGCATCATGTTGTGGGGGTGCTTTGCTGCAGGAGGAACTGGTGCATTTTACAAAATAGATGGCTTCATGAGAGAGGATTTTAATATGTTTTATATATTGAAGCAACATCTCAAGACATCAGTCAGAAAGTTAACACTTGGTCGCAAATGGGTCTTCCAAATGGACAATGACCCCAAGCATACTTCCAAAGTTGTGTCAAAATGGCTTAAGGACAACAAAGTCAAGGTATTGGAGTGGCCATAACAAAGCCCTGACCTCAATCCTACAGAAAATATGTGGCCAGAATTGAAAAAGAGTGTTCGAGCAAGGAGGCCTACAAACCTGACTCGGTTACACCAGCTCTGTCAGGAGGAATGGGCCAAAATTCAACCAACTTATTGTGGGAAGCTTGTGGAAGGCTACCCAAAACGTTTGACCTAAATTAAACAATTTAAAGGCAATTCTACCCAATACTAATTGAGTGTATGTAAACTTCTGTCCCACTGGGAATGTGATGAAAATTATAAAAGCTGAAATCATTCGCTCTACTGCCATTCTGACATTTCACATTCTTAAAATAAAGTGGTGGTCCTAACTGACCTACAACAGGGAATTTTTACTTGGATTAAATGTTAGGAATTGTGAAACCTAGTTTAAATGTATTTGGCTAAGGTGTATGTAAACTTCCGACTTCAACTGTATGTAGTGCATTCGGAAAGTTTTCAGACCCCTTGACTTTTTCCACATTATGTTACGTTAAAGCCTTTTTTCTTTTCACTCATCAATGTACTCACAATACCCCATAATCACAAAGCAAAAATATCAAATTTTTGCAATAAATAAAAAAGCTGAAATATCACGTATTCAATCTTTTTATTCCGTATTTTGTTGAAGTACCTTTGGCAGCGATTACAGCCTTAAGTCTTCTTGTGTTGGACGCTACAAGCTTGGCACACCTGTATTTTGGGGGTTTCTCCCATTTCTTCTCTGCAAATCCTCTCAAGCTCTGTCAGGTTGGATGGGGAGCCTCGCTCCACAGCTATTTTCAGGTCTTTCCAGAGATGTTAGATCTGGTTCAAGTCTGGGCTCTGGCTGGGCCACTCAAGGACATTCAGAGACTAGTCCCGAAGCCATTCCTGCCTTGGCTGTGTGCTTAGGGTCGTTGTCCTGTTGGAAGGTGAACCTTTGTCCCAGTCTGAGATCAAGGATCTCTCTTTGCTCCGTTCATATTTCCCTCGATCCTGACTAGTCTCCCAGTCACTGCCACTGAATAACATCCCCACAGTATGATGTTGCCTCCACCATCTTTCACCGTATGGATGGTGCCAGGTTTCCTCCAGCCAGAGAGTTCAATCTTGGTTTCAGACCAGTGTCTTGTTTCTGCTGTGAGAGGTTCCTTTTGGCATGCTTCAAGCGGGCTGTCATGTGCCTTTTACTAAGAAGCGGCCAGTGCCATAAAGGCCTGATTGGTGGAGTGCTGCCAAGATGGTTGTCGTACTGGAATGTTCTGCCATCTCCACAGAGCTCTGTCAGTGACCAATGGGTTCTTGGTCACCTATCTGACCAAGGCCTTTCTCCCCCTATTGCTCAGTTTGGCGGGGCGGACAGCTCTAGGAAGAGTCTTGGCCTCCATCATTTTAAGAATGATGGAGGCCACTGTGTTCTTGGGGACCTTCAATGCTAAAGAAATGTTTTGGTACAATTCCCCAGATCTATGCCTCAACAGAATCCTGTCTCTGAGCTCTGCGGACAATTCCTTCGACCTCATGGCTTGGTTGTTGCTCTGACATGCACTGTCAACTGTGGGACCTTATATAGACAGGTGTGTGCCTTTTTCAAAGTAATATCCAATCAATTGAGTTTACCACAGGTGGACTCGAATCAAGTTGAAGAAACATCTCAAGGATGATCAATGGAAACAATTTGCAAACATTTCTAAACCTGTTTTCGCTTAGTCAGTATGGAGTATTGTGTGTAGATTTTTAGAATAAGGCTCTAATAAGGCTCTAATGCAAACAAATTGGAAAAAAGGGGTCTGAATACTTTCCGAGTGCACTGTGTATTACCACATAGTCTAATTTGATTATAATGCAGCCTGATTCTTTGTAATGTTATCTGTCCTCAGATACAGAGACTTGTGAAACACTGTCTGCGGATGAAGAGGATTATTTGGACCTACTGTATGTTAGCGAATTTAAAACAAATACAGTTTAAAAATCAATATGTATAAAGCTATTACAACTGGAGCAGGCCAACCCTGCTGGGTGTGCAGGCTTCTGTTCCAGCCCAGCACTAACACACCTAATTCAATTTATCAGAACTAAGTAGTTGATAATCAAGTGTGCTATCGCTTGGCTGGAACAGAAGTCTGCTCACCCAGTAGATCAGGGATCAGTGGAAGGAGGTTCGCCACCTCTGGTATTGACTTTCTTTTGTTCACCTGAAATTATGCTTTAGTAATAATAGCCTACTTGTTACTAAGATGTCCAACCTTTTACATATGAGTTAGCTTACTTTTATACTTTGAAATATGAAAGTGATCATTCTTTGAAGTGAAGTGCTTGAACTCGTTTTTTGTGATGAAGTACTGTCAATGTTAATTAATCACAGATCACAATTGTGTTAGAAAGAGGGGAAGAGTGTCTGTAATTTGTCTGTTTCTGTGGTGTATTCTCAAATGAACAAACGGTACCTCTTTGTTCAGTCGTAACCGGCCGCGACCGGGAGGTCCGTGGGGCGATGCACAATTGGCCTAGCGTCGTCCGGGTTAGGGAGGGCTTGGTCGGTAGGGATGTCCTTGTCTCATCGCGCACCAGTGACTCCTGTGGCGGGATGGGCTCAGTGCGCGCTAACCAAGGTTGCCAGGTACACGGTGTTTCCTCTGGCACATTGGTGCAGCTGGCTTCTGGGTTGGATGTGCGCTGTGTTAAGAAGCAATGCGGCTGGTTGGGTTGTGTATCGGAGGACACATGACTTTCAACCTTCGTCTCTCCCGAGCCCGTACGGAAGTTGTAGCGATGAGACAAGATAGTAGCTACTACAACAATTGGATACCACGAAATTGGGGAGAAAAAGGAGTAAAAAAAAAAAAAAACAGTACACACAATACTTCAACTCATTCAGGGCCTGATGATTAGTTCACAAGTTGAATCAGGTTTATTTGCCAGGGGCTTCAATAAGACTGAGCTGTTGGGGGTACCTGAGGACCGGAGTTAGGAACCATTGACCTACAGTAGGATGGCATTATTCTTATGGGTGTTTGCAAGGCACCCAATTGACATTCTGCATCTGACTAGAGAATAGATTAACTCCTACATGGTTTACATATGGTTGAGCTAGATGTTCTCAATTTAAAAATGATACCACAAGACAAAGTATGAGGCTAATCGTTATAGTAGAGTTTGTACATGCCTTGTGCTGACATTTTTAAATTGTTTAGTGCAAATCCAACCTTTGCAATCTAGGTGGTGCAATCTATGTCTGGAAGCAGGAGATGATGGAATCTTTATCTTAAAACATACACACAACTACTACCAAGTTCAATGCTCGACACTTTTCTCCCAGAAGGTCTGAGTGGCACTTGGAGGTGCCACTGTGATAATGAAGATGGTTTGCCTTAGAACATGTCATTGTTGTGATAGTCTATGTTAAATGTGTCTGAATTGTAAAATAAAGAAAAGTTAGGCTATAAGAAATACATTTTATTCAATGGCGCAAGGAAAAGCAGACACAAATATTTTGAATGTCGCCCATACAACAATATAGCCTATTATTAATGTACACTATGTTTACATAAACAATAGTATTTTACATGTTCTAAATGACATGTTATATATTCATACGGTTTAAGGGGGCACATGTGTCACGTCGACAAGGTGAAGGTGCTCTCGACTCAAATGGCACAACAGAATCATTCAGATTGGCCACAGCACATGACAACCATCTTGTACAACGGGGGGAATGTCACCTTTTCATATCTGGATAAGGACAAAGTTGTAGAAACTGATTCTGCCGCACCATTGCTCATTTTCACAGGGGGAATCCAGTCCACATCGGTGTCTTGATAGAGGTCTGCTGGTGAACCTACAGTACATAACAAATTCAAAGCCATCTGATGTTAGATTATCACTTATTCAGGTCACCTATACCATCAGGGCTCTTAATTGTTTGGTTGTGTTTAATTCATTCAGCTGTTTTGGTGTCAAATATATTGTTGGGCTGAAACAACCAATATTCAAAACAGCCGGTTGTCTTATCCCATTGAGGCCTTTGCTGTAATGTCCATACCTTTTCCCTCTTATAAATAAAGTTCTCAACAAATTATCATTGGGTCAGTGCTACTGAGCTTTTTTTGGACAATAATGTCCTCCTCCAGGCTGTATGGACTTCATATTGTACAATTTGGTTCTCCCCTTTTTTCATGGTCATGTCTAGAAGGTTTTGTCATAGCAGATTAGCATAAGTAAAGTAGCCGGTTAGGATAATTAGGTTAAGGTTAGGAAAAGGGTTAGGGTTAGCTGAAATTCAAAAAATAACTTTTGAGGTTATTCCTTCTAGCCATGAACCCTTTACATAGGTCTTCGTTACATGGTTGCATTCAAGACAAGTTTGTTTTTATTGATCTGTTGTCATTGTCAGCAGAGAAGGCCTAGGTTACCATCATATAAAAAGTATGCTAATGTCTCCACACATAAAGTGTAGTAGAATTGCATAAAATGTTTGTCAAAAGGCCATATTTTTTCCCATGCAAAGAAAAGAAACGTCTCTATCCTATAGGCCTATGCCACTACGAGCTCATTGGATAGTCAATTTAGGCTATTGATCAACCCATTACTTCTGTTTCAAATTGTACCTCTCTTCTGAACTGTAAAATGATGGTAGGCCAACTGTTGGCGGGTAGGTAGCCTTGTGGTTAAGAGTGTTGGGCCAGTAACTGAAAACCAGGTGCAGGTTTTGGTTTTTCCCCTAGCACTACACAGCTGATTCAAATAACATTTTACATTAAATAACCAACTCATTATCAAGCTTTGATTATTTGAATCAGCTGTGTAGTGCTTGGGCAAAAGCCAAAACCTGAACCAATGGGGGGCCCCAGGACCGGGTTTGGAAGACCATGTGCTAAATGACTAAAATGTAAAGATATACATGAATGAATCTGTGCCAAATTTGGCGCTTTTATCACAAAATGCACGACTGTTCCAGATTTTTCAGTTTAGAAGCATGATGAGAGGATACATAGCCATGCACAGATCTTTTGGCGTGCATGTTTTCCCCCCAAGAAATGCCACCCCGAAAACTGTGGTCACAGACGCTGAGAAACTCTTACAACCTGATGAGTAAAGTATTTTGCAAAGCTATTTTGAAATGGAATAAATTCTGCACTTATTAGCAATAACCAACGCAATTCCACTAAAAATGTAAGATTGTGAGAAATACCTACCATTACTATATCCAACCCAATTTACAAATGTTGCCTGTCATTACAGCCATAAAGGTGATGCATTTTCAAAACTAAAGTTTGGCTACAGAAATAAACTGCGTTTTACAGCTGCATTTGGAGCTGAAAGTCATCCATGTTAGCAGCCGATATCTGGAGTCCAGAGAAAGATGAATCATACAACCATATGACCTACTTGCAGGATCGGATGGAAAGCATGTCATGTCTGAAACGTGCCATCACGTTGTAGGGCAGCCTGCCTACCGAGTGCTCGTTGCCAGCCTGGTAGCCCTTTACTTCCTCACAAATATCTTAATAAATTATTCATCCCATAATATTGAAGAGAGTGCAATGTTACAGCTACTTATCTTTAAACATATAGCAGGTAGCCACCCAAACTAGGCCTACCTGAAATACAAAAATGATCAATGAAATCGTCAGGTAGCCTATTGAGTCAGTAGTAGATCGCTAAATTGTATTTTATATGGACGATAAACGTAGTTGAAAATGATAATCATCTGTTTTTGTCAGGCAAAACTGGAGGAAATGAAACAAGTTCTTTCTGGTCACTAATCTGGTATTCGCGTCAGCCTTTGTATAGAACGCCGTTTGGGTCTTTGCTTGTCCCATAAAGATACCCATCAAATAACACAATTTGACATGTCAAATCATCTTGTTGCCCAATCAGGACCTTAATATGACTATGCATAATAATTTAACACGTTCATGAATTTTTTACGTTGTTATTACACATGGATTATATTCTCATGAGTCATAGATTTTGTCACTGATGATCCTCATTTGCACGAAGGTCGTTTGGTCTCCTCAATTCTCAGGTACTGACGAAAGACGTTCACTCAACTTTCTGTTCTTCTGAGGTTAAGTTAGCTAACTGTTCTTCTGAGATAAAATTGGCTTGCTACAGTAGGTAATGGCCTTATCGAGCACATCTCATGTAAGACGGTATCAAGGGTCACTATGTCAGAAGACATTGAGATGAGTGGGCTACTTTTAGTTTTCCACTTGCCAATATGATGACCAGTTAAATCCCAATGGCATTAGAAGGCACATAGGCCTGGGGTTTAGCATGTCTGACAAGTTAAACTCCCTGATCCTATTATTGTAGGCTGTGGAGCTGCAGATAAAGGGACATTCGCTGAAATGCAGAACACACAAATACTAGAGGTAACAGAGAACCTGAATGGAAAACGTGGGACAACTACTGAAAAAGCCCACTATTGAGTTAATGTGAATGCAGAGTGCAATCCAGAACGGATACTGTACACAGAGTATGTCTGCCTGTTACTCCAGTTTAATTCAGAAAGATGCCTTGGGTCAGAGCACCTTGGTTTTTCCTTTGGGTGTTTTCACCATAGAAATATAATTACTAAAATGTTGAGTGTATACCCATGAGTGATCCAGTCAAATTGCTGTGGTCTAAAGGGGTTTTGTCCATTCTAGGAATTACATTTCTATGGTTTTTACCGTAATTCCTTCTGTTCACATTGTTATGGGTCTGTGATAATACATATACATCATAGAATTGACCATTGAGGTGAATTGATTGATAGTTTAAGATTCAAATGAACATTTTTGATGAATCAGATTAGATAGAGAAGCTAAAATAATTCTCGCCAACTATCATAGAATCAAGAACTGTGTCCACTCCATATGCTCCATTTCTACTGGGGCAAGCTCTTAGAATGCATCAGCACAACAGGACACAACATCATAATTGGAAACAACCTCTGCCACTGGTAGTAGACAACGCATAATTTTTTTGTGCTAGCGACTGCATGCGCAGTGGATGTTTAGCTGACTAACAAGACCTTAGCTTGTCCCTATAGTGACATGCATAGTAAACATATACGACAGAGAAGACTAATGAATGTCTCTCCCTGTGTCTTGTCCCTCAGGCTCCATCCCACATGGCACCTTAGTGCATCTGATTCAATCAGATCGAGCGTTAACATGCGCTGGCCGTTCACACCCATTCACTACAAAGATACAGGCATTCCTTCCTAACTCAGTTAATCTGAATACTGTACCTGTACTCATATTTTAATTATCCGTCCAGACGACTTCTGACGTCATGTGCGTCAGCAATGTTCTGTATTGACAAAGATGGCTGCCATATTCAAGCGAGGGAATTTCAAATACCTTTTTAAGGGTTTTCTTAGTAAGAAGAACAAACATCCTGAATTTTTGAAGTAAGCGGCTAATTAACTGTTTTGACAACTACTGTATATTCAAACAGGTTTCAGTGTGTGGCTGGAACTAAATAGTCCCTTTTGTTAGCTCCGGTGTTGGCAACGTCAAACCGAAGAATAAGATTACATGCTGACTAGACCGTACGCGAGCATTGCAAAATACATTTACACACATGTTATTCAATCATTGCACTAACAAATGCTCGCGGGTGTCAGCGTGGCCAGGCGCTAAAATAGAAATGGGTTATGTTTCACTATATTGGATCACTCCAATATATTGGTATCACTCCGCGGCGGAGGGATACGTCCGAGGTGAGGATTTACAGATTTACTCCTGTTTACACCTGTGTCATATCCTGGGGTCCGACCCAATATATAGACCCCATGGCCGCGACACATTATTTTTAATTTTCTTGGCGGATGTCCGTATGGTTTGAGGTACAAACTTTCTGAAGTTCGCTTGGTCAGCCACTGGTAAGTGTAATTTATTGCTTGGAAGTAAACTCACTGGCTGTTTGCAGCCTGGATCATTTGGCCACATGGCCAGCCCCTCGTCTTGAGTGCTCCACTCACTGCACGCGGTTGATCTGTATCTTCCGCACGTGGTTTGTCATACTTGTAATAATAATAATAATAATAATATATGCCATTTAGCAGACGCTTTTATCCAAAGCGACTTACAGTCATGTGTGCATACATTCTACGTATGGGTGGTCCCGGGGATTGAACCCACTATCCTGGCGTTACAAGCGCCATGCTCTACCAACTGAGCTACAGAAGGACCACCACTTGTATTTCATTAGCTTTACACTACGACTCCGTGTGCATCCATTAGTATGGCGGTTCTTGCCGCCACAAACTGTATTTGGAAGACCCTCAGTCCTCTACACAATATTGTGCTGCTGATGCCAGGTGCCATAGCAGTCTCTTTCTGCTGTAAAGCAGAGGGTCACCAAGCATGTGGTGCAGGTGATGGGGGACTTCATTTGGCAAAGAACACAGCGACACCTCCATGCTGTGCCCTTTTGGCCTTGAGTCACATCCATGCCTGCAGAAATACATTTGGGCAGATGAACACCACTTGTGGCAGGAGCTGGATGAACCAGCTTCAATGGGGGATGGACACCTTGGTACTGGGGGCTCCCATTCGGAGTCAGTGTCACTGTGAAAGAAAATGTTCAGTTAGAATAGTTTCACATATGAGCCCTGTGTCAACAGGTATAATAAACAGATGTATATAGAGTACAGGGAACATAAGGTTGAACATATTATTATAGACCTGCTAGATCTACTGTCTCTATTATATTATGACAGACCAGCTAGATCTACTGTCTTTATATTACAACAGACCAGCTGTATCTACTGTCTCCATTTAATTTTGGCCATTGTTGTGGGCCTGCCCTCCCCCAACAGCCTCAGATAGGCTATTTCATTTCACAAATAATATTTTATGTTATTAATGTCAAACAATGGCATTAGCATGAGAAGAACTTACCAGTCCAAAACGATGTCCTCTCCGTTCAAAAAAATATTCCTCCATTTGGGAATCGCTAAATGAATCGTCCTCGATCAATTTCTTCTAAAATTGTCTGTACATCTGTATATCTAGACTTAGATTTAGCTTTCCCTGACTTAGTCGCCATACTGATTGATATATAAACAGCTGAATATGCTCTTTACCAAAACAATGCTGTGCGTAACATGCGTGGCTCCTTCCAGTATGAATCTTCAATGGCGACTGAACCTCTTTACGTCGGAGTTTACTACATGGGTTGGTCTTCCAACACATAAACATTACATATTGCCATTTACCTCCGCTGGTTGGCTCTCTACCCAGCTAGATTTCAAGACGATCAGTGGTCATTGGGTTAAAATACAAAATACAAATGTTTTATCAAACAAAAGACCATTCATTGTGTAGCAATGAGCATTGGGATTACAAACAGGAAGATCGTCTAATCGTTTTTTTTATGGGGCTCTATCCTCAGATAATCACATCGTATTCTTTCGCAGTAAATCCTTTTTTAAATCTGACAACGCAGTTGGATTAGCAAGATTCTAGGCTTTCGAAACATGTGAGATACTTATATTTTCATGAATGTTTAATATGACTATTTATGTAGCGATCACCGTATGTTGTCGAATTTCATCCCGCTACCGGGTTCTGTGTGCAGAGAGGTTAACAGAGTTACTCCATCATATGGTGCTGTTTTCATCAGTCCACATCTCTGCTGAGTTCTGCGAGTTCTGCGAGGCCTTGCAAGAGAGCTGGACCTCTGCAAGGGGGCACTTCCGACTCACAGCAGAGACTTTACCTTCCGGCACCATCTCAGGCTGGCGCAATCCCGTCTTCCAGCTGCTCTCCAGAGCACATTTTCCACTCTCCTCATCACCCCAGGGCTCACGATTGGCCCAGGGGTTGATGACGTTTGGGAGCAGACCGATTCGTAGGGACCGGGGAACCGGGAGACCCTGAGACGGTTCATGATGCCTCCTCAGGCCCCGGGTTCAAGACAGACGGGCCGTCGTCACCCACCCACACCCGAACGATGGTGGGGTCCTTCTCCTGCCCCATTACCTCTTGGGATGACAGGGGGGAGTGGCAACAACGTGAGATGGAGCAACAACCTGTCAACCATCACTGCCATAGGGATGTGCCCGGGGGACCCAGGCACTCGGGGCGCCAGAGGAGAAGCAGGACCCCTGACAGGACCCCAGAAGACCCCTGCAGGTCCCCAGAAGAACCCTGACACACCATTCCCTGGCCACTTCTCCCGATCTCAAAGGACAAAGTGGGAGGAGGGTGTGGAGTCCCCCTGGGTGTTGTCCACAATGCTTGAGGGGTACCGACTCCACTTATTCTGTGGTTCTAAAAAGAGACGGAGGGTTTCGACCAATTCTGGACCTCTGCAATCTCAATGGGTACTGAGGTTCCACATCGACGGGCTGGGCATTACTGTAAACGACAAGAAGAGTCATCTGACAGTGAGGGTGGCCTTCATTGGAATGGAACTGGACTCAGTCCTCATGAGAGAACACCTGCCCAACAGAAGATTTCAAGTGATTTTATCTTGTCTCGACCACTTTCGGCAGGGGCGGGTGGTATCTGCCCTGACCTGCCAAGGCCTGTCGGCCAGTAACGGCGGCCTCGTTACTGATTCCCCTGGACCTGCTCCATCTCCGGCCTCTTCAACGGTGGTTCAACTCTCACTGGCTGCACCCGAAGCGCCACCGCCACCGCACAGTATCACAGGGCATTGTTGAGGTGGCGCTGTCGCGCCTTTCTCTCGGGTGGGGTGGAGATGCTAAGGATGTGCTGCCGGGAGCTGGTCAGCACAGACACCTCCCAGATTGGCAGGCCGGGTGGGCAGGCCGGCCATCGGCTGTTGGCTACCCCCTTGGAGCAGCAGGTGCATCAATACACTAGAGCTCTGAGCTCTTTGTCTGCTGTGGTGAGTGAGTCCTGGGGGCTGGGTTATCAAAGCAGAGGCTCTCTCACTGGATCGTGGATACGATTTTGACAGCATACCGCCTGGCTGGCAGGACAGGGCTGGGATCTGTGGTGGCACATTCAACATGAGGTGTGGCTGCGTCCTGGGCTCTACTGAGAGGAGTGCCCCTCGTTGATATCTGTGCCGCGACCAGCTCTTGCACCTTTGCTAGGTACTATCGGGTAAATGTGGCACCTCCCTCTGCGGTTGGTTGAGCAGTCCTGGGCATCGCCTCCCCTTCTGGGGACTGTGCCGGGACCCCCTTCCACATTGACGGCCCCTGCGTCTCCATTCCTCACTGGGATTTCGCCGCTGGCTGGCTAGGTTCCTTTAGCACCGACTACATCTGGTACGGTTGTACGAATATATTGAAGTGATACATAACTGTGGTTACATACAGTATAGTGAAACATAATGAAGGTTATGTGAGCTATATGGATCACTCCAATGTGATGTCGCAGCCATGGGGTCTATATATAGGGGATGACCCCAGCCGTGACACAGGTGTACACGGGAGTAAATCTGTAAATCCTGACCTCGGATGTATCCCTCCACCGCGGAGTGATGCCACTATATTGGAGTGATCCATGTAGCTCACATAACCGTGGTTACATACGTAACCTTTGTTCTATTTGTGATGCTCAAAGCGCTGCAAGTCCGGCCTCTTTTAGGAGGTTTTTAGGAGCATACACCCACATTGGGGATTGAAAGATGAACTTAGTTGGTTGCCAACTGCCATATTAAGTCCAAAATAATAATAAGAAGCCTGAGGAAGGAAGAGATGACAAAACGATAAACCAAATTATTTTCTCATCTGTGGATTAATTGTCGGAGTAGAGGACCTTGTGCATTTCAGGTAAATTAGCAACCCAATATCTATATCCCAGGACAAATTAGCTAGCAACAGCAAGCTTGCTAGCTAAATTTCCATAAATATTTAATGTTTTTCGACCTGTCCCCAAATTAATATAATTGCTTCATAGTTTGTTTCGATATTTCAACCTGCATGCCCTGATCACTTCTGGTGTGGGTGAAGAAAATCGGTATGCTCACGTCCGGTTTGGTCAGCATGTTAGCAAACAGGTGAGCATATATTACCATTGGACAGTTAATGTTCGCATGTTGATTGCATTTTAGTTATTAGTGAGTTCTATGGAGATATCGTGCAATTCAGTTTAGCTAACGTTAGTCTAGGTTATGTTAACGCACTGCTTGACAACTGCATGCTGTGACCGTGTGTACAGTACGCCGACGGCATGGGTTTAGCTTTTATGCCAAGGGTGCACGCGCTGAAGAGATGCAGCAACAAGTAGTTGGTTCCATTGGTGTTAGCATAACCCTAATCCTCTGTTGCAGCATGAAGATTATTGAGCCCACTGATCTGGGGAGTTATAAATTATCAACGCATTTGAATTCCTTGCTGTGTAAAAAGTATTCAAACAAATCTGTGCGATTTGACTTAGTATAGCAAACTAGCTATTGGAGTTACCAACGTACATCGTGCTTGCGAAATAGATAATTGCAAAGCATTGATACATGTGGGCTAGTTAACATTAACCATCAAGCGAAGTCCTGTTGATTAAGTACATTGAGTGCTCTATTTTCTGATTCAGATACATTTGTGGCATCGACCTGTGGCTTTCTCTGATTTGTTTTATTTTGTGTTACTCAGTTAAGAGGTTTTGGTTAAATGGTAATGTACTTATTAGTACCCATTAGCTAAGTTCCAGTATCCAGTGAGATATTGAATGCAATCTCAAATGTCTGTCTTGACACTTGTTTATATTTTAGGTGAAGTTTAAAAAGCCACAGTTTTTCTACCTCCCTTTCAGCACAAGCTCAGGATGGTGAGTGGCAGTTCTTAATTGATGCCGTACTTAAAGGTATATTTCAATGGAAGGCTGTACCGTTTGAGTATCCATGAAAATCTGTCCTGTGATGCCATAAGATATGGGAATTAGCCTAAACGGGAGTCTATTTAGATCAATCTAAGTGACTAAGTAATGAACACCATTTTAGTTTGACTTTCAGATTTTTCATTCAATGGAGTGGAAATATAAGTTGTCTGCCGCATCCTTTGAGACACAAGTTAAATGACTTAAACACTACCATTTGAAGCACAGTTTTTACTCAAGAATAAGCCCACTGCCATGTCTTTATCATGATTGCCTGTGCACATATCAATGCACTCAAAATGTATTTATCTCGATTCCATCATGTGACAGTGAGAGATTTAGGTCAGGAAAAATGTATTTTACCCATCCTATGTGTGGATTCAAACAACACTTCTCAGAGGTAACACTCTTACGTCATTTAAGGGGACATTTAAAAAGCCATGAGATGGTAACATGCCCGTTTAAGAATTGTGACTATCGCACCAATGTATAGTCCTCATTTAATGCCCACAAGAGTAGGAAACATGCAGTTGCTGTTAGTTCTGACTTCTATGAAGATGTTGTAGTCTCCCAGTCACTAGGTCAGTTCAACCTGATGAAGAGTGTCCTACTCAGAGTGCAGACACTTTTGACCTCCCTGAGTGTCAGTTTGACACAAACGAGTTGAGAGCTCAGTTAAATAAACATTTGGGTGCCTCCATTCTTAAAAATGCCAAGTGTTCTCTGTGTTTCTGACTACACAACACAGGACATAGTTGAGCACTTGGGGCAGATATTTTCTCTCTCAACCTCTTGTCAAGGAAGCAATAAAATATGTATTACTGAAAAATGAACACACCATTAGCGATGCTACCCTTGACAAAGTAGTCAAGGAGGTCATGGACAGCAATGTTTTTGCCAGTGCCACTGCTTACGTTGCAGAGATGTCAACATCTAAGCGCAGGAAAACCTTTGTTGAAAAGAACTACCCTTTAGTCATGTCAGTGCAGTATGTAAATAGAGCATCCTGGACACACCGCAGTGTATATTCCTCTTCTTCAAATGCTTCAGGAAATTTTTAAACATACTGATATCAGGAACAAAATCCAAGAATCTAACGTTGCTCAGCCAGGTCTTTACATGTCTCGTAGAGATGGCTCATATTTTCCAAAAAATGCATTGTTATCGGCAGGAGAACTTAAATTGTCATTGCTTTTGTATATTAATGACATAGAACTAGCAAATCCACTGGGCACTTCCAGGGAAATACACAAACTCTGTGCAGTATACTGGCTGCTTGACAATCTGCCAAGTAAGTACAGATCAGCCTTGCACATTATTCAGCTGGCAGCATTATGTAAGGTGCCTGATCTCCATAGTGGCGGTTATGAATGTGTGTTAGGCCCTTTGTTACAAGATATTCACACTCTAGGACAGGATGGGGTTTTCATCGAGTCCATCAGTCAGTGTGTCCAGGGTACTGTCCTGTGTGTTGCAGCTGGCAGTCTTGCAGCCCATGGGTTAGCATGCTTTTTACAATCCTTTAGTGCTGACTTTGTGTGTAGATTCTGTACAGCCACGCAAGACCAATTTCAAACCCATGAAGTTGGTGAGGGAGAATTTAGTAGGAGAACAAGAGCCACCCATGACCTTAACCTGCAAGATGTTTTGAATGGTCAGAGTCAGTATGGTGTGAAGCGTGACAGTGTTTTGAGCCAGACCTTGCGATACTTTCATGCAATTACTGGTTTCCGACCTAATATACTGCATGATCTGCTTGAAGTTATTGTGCCCGTTGACTTGGCCCTTTGCATCAGCGAAATGATACGTCTTAAGTATTTCACTCTTGAGTAATTTAAACCAGAAAATGGTTTCATTCCCATATCAGTATGCAGACAAAATAAACAGACCACATCCAAGACATTTGCAACCATAGGAACTATTGGTGGAAATGGGCATGAAAATGCAACCTTGCTCAGACTGCTTCCTTTAATGGTTGGTAGTGATGTGCCAGAGGGAGATGGAGTGTGGGCAGTGTTAACGGATTTGAAAGACATCGTCGAGCTTCTGTTTTCACCTACATTTACATCTGAAACTGTCCAGTATTTGCAATCTAAAATCAGTGATCGTAGACAGACTCTGCAAGAGGTCTTTCCTGGGTTTAGACTTCGTCCCAAACACCAGTATGTTAAGCATTACCCTGAGCTCATCAAGCATTATGGGGCTCTTGTACACCTTTGGACCATGAGGTTTCAGGGTAAACACCGCTTTTTCAAACGGGTTGTGCACTCAGAACTTCAAGAATGTCCTGGAAACTGTCAACAAACACATGATGGCATATTACCTCAGTGCACCATCATTTTTGTCACCTCTGCTATTGTTTCAACACTCCCGAAGTAGCTAAGCACTAGATTGAACAAGAGGCAGAAAGCAACACTGTTTACTGCACATCAAAAGTCACTATTGATAGCACTGATTATGCCAATGGCATGTTTGTATCAGTGGGAGAGGATGGAGGACTCCCTCAGTTCTGCAGAATTGAACAGATCTTCCTTGTGAATAACAATGTTTCCTTTCGCTGTAGAAAGTAAGAGTCCTGCTACGTGGAACATCTTCGATCCTCTGAACTGTCCTCAGGCAACTCAATATCAGAGTTCAACGATACATCCACCCTCTCAGCATACAACACAGGAGGCAGATTGCTCCTGAGGCTCAAGAGATTCATACAACTATACTGAAAAGGTGACTGATGTTTTCCCTTACTCATGAAAAAGGAAATGTTAAATAAAGGAATATGCTATGGAAAATGGATTGTTAACTTCAGTGTATCTATATTTTTCCTCCCTCAGATGGCAGAACCTACATACCAGACCTTACTTCGTCTCCATATTAGAGGTCGACCGATTATGATTGTTCAACGCCGATACCAATACGGATTATTGGAGGATGAAAAAAAGTCGATACCGATTAATCGGCCGATTTTAAAATAAATAAAAAGTATTTATTTGTAATAATGACAATTACAACAATACTAAATGAACACTTATTTTAATATAATGCATCAATAAAAATCAATTTAGCCTCAAATAAATAATGAAACATGTTAAATTTGGTTTAAATAATGCAAAAACAAAGTGTTTGAGAAGAAAGTAAAAGTGCAATTATTGCCATGTAAAAAAGCTAACGTTTAAGTTCCTTGCTCAGAACATGTGTAAGTTGGTGGTTCCTTTTAACACGAGACTTCAATATTCCAAGGTAAGAGGTTTTAGGTTGTATAGTATTTATAGGACTATTTCTCTCTATAACATTTGTATTTCATTAACCTTTGACTATTGGATGTTCTTATAGGCAATTTAGTATTGCCAGTGTAACAGTACAGCTTTCGTCCCTCTCCTCCAACCTACCTGGGCTTGAACCAGGAACACATTGACAACAGCCACTGTCGAAGCATCGCTCCACAAAAGCCGCGGCCCTTGCAGAGCAAGGGGAACAATCACTCCAAGTCTCAGAGCGAGTGACGTTTGAAACGCTATTAGCGCGCACCCCACTAACTAGCTAGACATTTCACATCGGTTACACCAGCCTAATCTCGGGAGTTGATAGGCTTGAAGTCATAAACAGCGCTGTGCTTGCGAAGAGCTGCTGGCAAAATGCACGAAAGTGCTGTTTGAATGAATGCTTACAAGCCTGCTGCTGCCTACCATCGCTCAGTCAGACTGCTCTATCGAATATCAAATCATAGACTTAATTATAACATAATAACACACAGAAATACGAGCCTTTGGTCATTAATATGGTCAAATCCGGAAACTATCATTTAGAAAACAAAACGTTTATTATTTCAGTGAAATACATAACCTTTCTGTATTTTATCTAATGGATGGCATCCATAAGTCTAAATATTGTTGTTACATTGTACAACCTTCAATGTTATGTCATAATTATGTGAAATTCTGGCAAATTAGTTCACAATGAGCCAGGTTGCCCAAACTGTTGCATATATCCTGACTCTGCGCGCAATGAATTGCAGAGAAGTGACACAATTTCACCTGGTTAATATGGCCTGCTAACTTTCTTTTAGCTAAATATGCAGGTTTAAAAATATATACTTCTGTGTATTGATTTTAAGAAAGGCATTGGTGTTTATAGTGTGTTTATTGGTGTTTATAGTTAGGTACAGTCGCAACAATTGTGCTTTTTTCGCAAATTAACTTTTGTTAAATCATCCCCCTGTGTTGCATCAATTATATGCAATGCAGGACATGCAAGATAACTACACATGGTTGATGATATTACTAGTTTAACTAGTGATTATGATTGATTGTTTTTTATAAGATAAGTTTAATGCTAGCTAGCAACTTACCTTGGCTTCTACTGCATTCCCTAAACAAGGCAGTTAACCCACCGTTCCTAGGCCGTCATTGAAAATAAGAATGTGTTCTTAACTGACTTACCTAGTATAATAAAGGTGTATTTTCTAATTTATTTTTTATTTAAAAAAAGAAACTCAGCCAATTCAGTGTCCAAAAATACAGATTTCCGATTGTTATGAAGCGGCCATTCCGATTAATCTTCGACCTCTACTCCATATATCAACGCATATGGTGAGGATGAGAACCCTCTCCTCCCGTCCACAGTCGGTGGATGTCCTGAAAATCATCATGTAAAACATTTAATTTTGGTCTATGACTTCACTCTTCAATACGAAGATCCTGACTTTGATGGACAATTGTGCTGTCTCGTGGACATTGAGGAGTTTCCTGAGGAAGCTGTCCTGAAGATAATTGGATCAGAAAGTGATGCCAACTCAACTGAATCTGGAGACGCAGATATACTGCCCCTCGCCAGAGAGTCTCCAGAGTGCCTAGAGAAGTGGCCTGACGGTTTTCCGGGTGCCATCTTTTTCTTATGATATTGAGCACATGCTTAGAGAGGGAAATAGTTGCTATGAGAACTGGAAAGACTCTTAAATTAACAAGAGCCCAGAAGCATGACATTCTTGAGAACATAGCTAAAGCCATACACAGCTTCAAGACCTATCCAAGTGGGGGAGAAATAGGCAAGGCTACCAAAGCGCTTGTTACCAAGCACCCATGTCTCAAAGGAGCAGGGAGTCGGTCTGGATGGTATGCATGGATGACTGGTCTGAAGTTCAAGATGGGGAACTATCGGACCAAGTTGAGCAGAGCTGGAGTTCCTGAGTTCTATCTCAATGCAGGCAAAAGGAGCAGAAACAACCTAGAGAGAGAGGCACCCCACTCAAACATCAAGAGACCCAGACGAGTTGAGGTAAACGTCCTGCCATGCTTGAGAGACCCAGAGTCTTTCAAGCAGCTGAGACAGCAAATCATCAACCAAGTTTCAAAGACTGAGTGAAACCTGCCATTAATAGACAAGCTGATGCAGACAACTTTTGCCCTTTGTCGAAATGAGATCGTAAATGATGGACCGCCAGTGAAATGGTTCCCGAGGGAACTGGCCAGCACTTCCCATGGAGTCTCAGGTAAAACAGCTGTTATCCCTTTCTATGTCTCTTATTTTGTCTCTGTCTCCCTCTTGCTCCCTTTAACCCTCTTCCCCTTTGTAAGATCTTTCTTTCAGTCAACATTGTGTTCAATGGGGCTTTTGTTTGTGGTTTGTTGATGCATGTATGTGCAGAGTTCCTCCGCATAACAAACATCATTTTGAAGAGCCCGATTCTATTCCAAGCTTACATTTATGCATGTTTCAGGTGGAGGAAACTGAAGAGCCAGACATTAGACACACCTGTCGCTCTCCTCACTGTTCTCAGTGAGAACTGAACATGTGCTTTTCAACCCAGCCAGGATTGCTGTTGTGCTAGAAGGTTACATTATAATGAATGATCTCCCCAGGTTGGCTGATGCAATTATGTTGTTATTTCTTGCATCTGAGTTATCCCAAGCAGCTGATCCATACTTCTGACTTCTTAGGCTGATGGGAAAATGCTTAAACCCAAGCTTGTGTCTCTGAAAAATGACCTATTGGCGCAAGACTAATGATGTATGGGTCTGTGTGGGTATTTACCATCAGTGAGGTTGTAGATGCTGCAAGGCCTTTCTCGTAGATGTCTTTATTGTGTGGGTCCACATTGTCCCATCATTGCCTTGTTAATCGCAGTATAGGCTCACACAGCCACTGTTTCCAATCAAAAACCATACATTATTTCAAAGTTATAAATGTTTTCCTTTCATTGTCATTGATGATTGACATAAACCACGTCCAGTGAGTGTTATTTTTGACCTCACAAATGTTTTAGCTGTTCTGCTCTTCAGTAGAACTCAATAGAAACGGAGATATCTCTTTTTGTACTGCCGCAGTCAATCAACCCGTGAACAAAGTGGAGGGCTTGATGAGATAAGCGAGAGTTGAGATTTGATTTCCACTCCAAATAAAGTTGTAACGTACATTATGTTCTGAATGTAATGGAGGTTAGCAAGAGTTAATATGCACTAAAAAAAGCTGGAACATATTTTCTCAAATGTATGTATTGCAATGGTTCTAACAGTTAATGGTTTTTGATCATGGCTGCAGCTTTAATGTGTTGTTCCTCATTTTCCCGTTTTTGTCTAATCGCTGCAGCCTCATGCGGACAATGTTTCCAATAGAGAATTCTGTGACACTATTTGGATAGTCCATCTGTAGATAGTTAATTGAGCATTCAAAGACCATCAACAAATGTTAAATTGTATATCAAACTAACCCTAACAATCAGCAGAGATACAGTTGACATTTTCTTAGTTTATTGATAGTTTGAGCATGTACAGTACAGGGGACTATCCAAATGGAGTTACAGAAAATTTGAAGTTCTCTAGAAGTTTAAAATGTTTTAACCAGGATTCCATCCAACCATTTCATGCTAGAGCGCACATAAAGCCTACATGATGAGATTGGACAAATAAGCGAGATACTTCTTTTATTTGTGAAAGTACAACCAAGCATCGATGATCATGTCACCAGAATAAGACCCTTGATATTTATTGGAGAGGAGCACCTTGCACTTTCACCACCCTGTGAAGTTGATCACAACTTATTTCACCTGTCGTGTTAATATTTCTAATAGTTATATTTCCTCCTAAATATAACCTGCCAAGCCGCGCTGCTTCTAACACACTGCCCGGAAGTCAGCCGTACCAATGTGTCGGAGGAAACACCGTTTGACTGACGACAGAAGTCAGCTTGCAGGCACCCGACCTGCCATAACTTCTTATGGCTGCAGGGGCACTATTGAGTAGCTTGGATGAAAGTTGCCCAGATGTGCCCAGAGTAAACCGCCTGCTCCTCAGTCTCAGTTGCTAATATATGCATATTATTATTAGCATTGAATAGAAAACACTCTGAGGTTTCTAAAACTGTTTTGAATGATGTCTGTGACTATAACAGAACTCATATGGCAGGCAAAAACCTGAGAAGAAATCCAAACAGGAAGTGAGAAATCTGAGGTTGGTCGATTTTCAACCCAGACCCTATTGAATTCACAGTGGGATATGAATGAAGTTGCACTTCCTAGGGATTCCACTAGATGTCAGCCATCTTTCGAAACTTGAATGAGGCTTCTACTGTGTTGTGGGACTGAATAAGAGCTGAATGAGTCAGGTTACTGGCAGAGAGCCATTTCTTGGTCATGCACATTCCACATGATGTCGACTTGCATTCCATTGCTCCTCTAGTAACAAAGGAATTCTCCGGTTGGAACTTTATTGAAGATTTATGATAAAAACATCCTAATGATTGATTCTGTACTTAGTTTGAAGTGTTTCTTCGACCTGTAATATAACTTTTTGAAGTTTTTGTCCAAAGTAATGCTCGAGCGTTTGGATATGTATACCTAACGTGCTAACAAAAGTAGCTACTTGGACATAAGTAACGGATATTATCGAACAAATCAAGCATTTATTGTGGACCTGGGATTCCTGGGAGTGCATTCTGATGAAGATCATCAGAGGTTTGTAAACTCAGATTTTTTAAATATAAATATGAACTTTATCAAACAAAACAGACATATATTGTGTAAAATGAAGTCCTATGAGTGTCATCCGATGAAGATCATCAAAGGTTAGTGATTAATTTTATCTCTTTGTGCTTTTTGTGACTCCTATCTTTGGCTGGAAAAATGGCTGTGTTTATTCTGTGGCTTGGTGATGACCTAACATAATCTTTTGTGGTGCTTTCGCTGTAAAGCATATTTGAAATCAGACACTGTGGTGGGATTAACAAAACGATTACCTTTAAAACGGTATAAAATACATGTATGTTTGAGGAATTTTAATTATGAGATTTCTGTTGTTTTGAATTTGGCACCATGCACTTTCACTAGCTGTTGTCATATTGATCCCTTTAACGGGATTGCAGCCATACGAAGATAAGGAGTCGCTAGAGCACGATGAGCCAAGGAAAGCCTCGCTGGCCAAACCCTCCCCTAACCCAGACTGTGCTGGGCCAATTGTGCACCGCCGGTCAAACCCAGGTTGTAACAGCGCCTCAGCACTGTGATGCAATGCCTAAAACCGCTGCGCCACTCAGGAGGCCAACTGGCATTGGTCTTTTTAATTAGGATGAATAATGATCATGTTGTGCTATTTGTGGTGTTAGTGGCTCAGATAGAGTAATCCCTTTCATAATACTTGGGCTTGATCTTCATTGATCTTCAATTTTGAATGATCTGCCAAATTGTCTGTTGTTCTATCCTTGCTGTCACGTCCGTTATATGAAGGAGACCAAGGTGCAGCATGGTATGTGTACATACTTCCTTTATTTAAAGAATGAACACTGAACAAACTAACAAAATGAACAAACCGTGAAGCTAATATGAATAGTGTAGACAGGCAACTAAACATAGAACAAGATCCCACAAACACCAAAGGGAAAATGGCTACCTAAATATGATCCCCAATCAGAGACAACGATAAACAGCTGTCTCTGATTGGGAACCATATCAGGCCAACATAGAAATACAAAAACCCCTAGACTTACAAAACACCAGACATACAAAACCCTAGACAATACAAAAACTAGAGTACACACCCTGACCTAACCAAAATATAAAGAAAACAGAGATATCTCAGGTCAGGGCGTGACACTTGCTGAGTGCAGTAGGGAAACTCACCCAAAGAGATCCTGAAAGGCTCCTCCTGCAGCGAATGGAGCCCTGGGGTCTGGCCTGAAAAAAACACAATACACATGCACACAATCAGACAGGCTGGGGTCAAATTAGAGACTGCACACAGTTTAGTCATGCAAGGTATTGTCAGATGTCAACTAAGTCTCACAGTTGATACAATGGTTGTTGTTGTTGGATGCACAATCAATTTGCGTTTGTTGACAACAATACAATATCAAATGTACATTAAACGTTGTGTGATGTTGTTTGCCCATAGGGGTATATACTGAAAAATGTTTTATGCAGGTGAGTGAATACAGTATCAAAACTGTATATATAAACTCAGCATAAACTTATTTCAGAAGACACTGAGTATACAAAATATTAAGATCAAATGCTCTTTCCATGACATAGCTTTCATCAGTCTATGATCCGTTATTGATGTCACTTAAATCCACTTCAGTCCGTGTAGATGAAGGGGAGGAGACAGGTTAAAGGAGGATTTTTAAGCCTTGGGACAATTGAGACATGGATTGTGTGTGTCATGACGTTGGCCTGGGGGGGGTTGGTTTATGACAGTCATCAATACCTCTTCCCCCCCTTTTTCCTCTCTCTACCCTACTAAGGTTACATTTTGCAAAACCATTGGTTAACATAGAGATTCTGGGAACATCCGAATGTGGGGGGAAACAAACTATATTCTGGTATTCTGAGACATTCTCATCAATGATAAGATGACATAAACTCTACAGTGGAAAGTCTACACATCAGATTTATCAGATTCACATGGAATTGTTGTTCAATTTAAATGTTTGAATATGAAATTATTTGTGATGGGATGAAATGTGATTTTAGCTTCAAGAATGTGAGATTTGGATTTTCATAAAATAGGGCTGCTCAATCAGTGGCCCTCCCCTGTGAAGGGACAAGGGCTATAAAACGTATAGCGAACCTTTGTCAGAATGGTTCAGAACGAAGCCAACATCAGCATGAGCTTTGGTTGTGAATGGTATGAACTTTGAACTCTTATTCACTACAGAAGTGATACCACCTAGCTGTTGAGTTAGCGACCGCAGCTGCAAACGCAGGTTAGGAAGGAACAGACAGAGTATCCCGTCTACCCCACAATGACGTTACTACAACGTAACCAATTGACAACCAGATACATTCTTCAAAGGACAGAGGACTCGGTTTGGCAACATGGCCTTCCATCGACCACCAACATACTGAAGCACAGCTCAGAGTAAATATTTATTGCATTTTCCTTTTCCAAATGGGCGGTAATTTAGAATGCATAAGATACTGTATTTACAATAGCACAGCTTCGCGCTTTGTTCCTGTCTTCCCGCTCTTTCATTCAACCCAGCCCCTTTTCCTTTGTGTAACAAGCCGTCAATTCTGTTCCGCCCGCTAGGGACGTTTTCTTTTTTTATGACGTAATTTGTAATCAAGTTATGATTAATTGTGTGTATGTGAATTCTGTGTGATTAGTTAGGTATTTAGTAAATAAATAATTAAACCCAATTTGCATTGCTGATTCAAATTGTTAGCCAGGGTTCGTGCAGATAAAAGAATTTACAACTTTCAGATGAGAAGTAAGATGAAGATTAATGTTGACTGCTATGGATGTAAAATATTACTAGGTCTTTAAGAGTTTATTCGGAAGATAACAGCTCTATAAATGTTCTTTCGTGATACCTGACTCTCTAGTTAATTACATTTACATGATTAGCTCAAACAGGTGATATTAATTAGAGAAATTATTTTATAGAATAGCAAGTCATATCACATAATTTGGCATAGCCAATGACACAACATGTGCCATTCACAGGGTGAATGTGCAAGACAAAAGATTGAAGTGCCTTTGAACAGGGTATGGTAGTAGGTGCCAGGTGCACCGGTTTGTGTCAAGAACTGCAATGCTAATGGTGTTACACCCTGATCTGTTTCTCCTGACTCCGAGCCTGCCCGCCTACCGACCTGTACCTTTGACTTTGATTTTGACCTCTGCTTACCCTGAGCCTGCCTGCCGTCTGGTACCATTGCATGACCTCTAATTTTATGACCCCTGCCTGGCTTGACCTGTCTATTTCCTGCCCCTATTGGATCATTAAACTATTGTTTATTCAATGTGTTCTGCATCTGGGTCTTACCTTCATACCTGATAAATGGGTTTTTCACGCTCAACAGTTTCCCGTGTGTATGAAGAATGGTGTTGGGTGCAACTCAGGTGTTCCTAATTTTTGGTATACTCCGTGTATGTATTCATTCTGTATTGTTACCCTAATATTACCCTATGCATAGGATTAGGTATTAGAATAGCTTCTGGTAATTTATACTGAACAAAAAATATAAACACAACAAAAATATGAGCACAAATTTGTTTACATCTGTTACTGAGAATTTTTTCTTTGCCAAGATAATCCATCCACCTGACAGGTGTGGCATATCAAGAAGCAGACTAAACAGCAGCAGGAGCATTACACAGGTGTACCTTGTGCTGGGGACAATAAAAGGCCACGGAAATGTGCAGTTTCGTCACACAACACAATGCCACAGATTGCAATTGGCATGCTGACTGCAGGAATGTCCACCAGAGCTGTTGCCAGAGAATTGAATGTTAATTTCTCTAAGTCATCTCCAACGTTGTTTTAGAAAACAAGCACAGACCACGTGTAACTATGCCACCCCAGGATCTCCAGATCCGGCTTCTTCACCTGTGGGATCGTCGGAGGCGGGGGTGTGAGTATTTCTGCCTGATAAAGTCCTTTTGTGAGGAAAAACTCATACCGATTGGCTGGGCCTGGCTCCCCAGTGAGTGGGCCTATGCTCTCCCAGGCCCATCCATGGCGGCGACCCTGCCCAGTTATGTGAAATCCATAGATTCGGCCTCGTGAATTTATTTCTATTGACTGATTTCCTCAGCAGGTCAGAGCATCTTGTGAATAATGTGTCCCTTTGCCCTTTCCTAACCATTGTATACTTCACACAGACAGAATGTAAATCTGCTGTATCATTCTGCTCCCTCTCCCTCGTGGACGAGGGCATGACAGCACCAAGGTCGATAAATTGCTGACATCACAAGACAAATCTGATAGGGTCAGAGGAAGCAAAGGGAGGAGAGAGGAGGGAGGGAGTGAGTGAGAGCGAGAGAGAGAGAGAAAAGGGAGGCGGTGGACGCCAAGTGACAGGCTCCATCTTTGGACCGATGCCATTTCCTAAGGACGACTCTTCTTCTTTCTCTCCTGCACCGCACACTAATGCCCTGCCCCCATGTGTCTGCAGTGTGGGACACTGAGAATACTCCACATACCCCGTCTATTCTTAGTCTCTGTATCCATTTCAATTTCTTTCCAGCGCGAAGCTGAGGCAAAAAAAAAACATGCTGTAAATGTTGGCTAAGATGGATATGAGCTGAGATTCAATTCAAGATATTTAACATTTTTATTTAACCTTTATTTTGAAAGGGAGTCATGCGGAGACCATGGTCTCTTTTACACATGACCGTTGTATCAAACATACACATGAATACACAAACATTATTCTCCGTATACTTTTCAGTGTCCCAGAACTTTTCGGAGTTTGTGTCACAGGATGCAAATTTCTGTTTGAAAAAGCTAGCCTTTGCTTTCCTAGCTGCCTGTGTATATTGGTTCCTAACTTCCCTGAAAGTTTGCTTATCGCGGGGTCTATTCGATGCTAATGCAGTACGCCACAGGATGTTTTTTGTGCTGGTCAAGGGCAGTCAGGTCTGGAGTGAACCAAGGGCTATATCTGTTCCTATATCTGCTATATCTGTATATCTGTTTTAAGATGGTGAGGAAAGCACTTTTAAAGAATAACCAGGCATCCTCCACTGATGGAATGAGGTCAATATCCTTCCAGGATACCCGGGCCAGGTCGATTTGGAAGGCCTGCTTGCTGAAGTGTTTTAGGGAGTGTTTGACAGTGATGAGGGGTGGTCGTTTGACCGCAGACCCATTACGGACGCAGGCAATGAGGCAGGGATAGCTGAGATCCTGGTTGAAGACAGCAGAGGTGTATTTGGAGGGCATGTTGGTTAGGATGACATTTATGAGGTTGCCCGTGTTTACGGATTTGGCGGTCTGTTGTAGCCCCCTCATGCGGTTACGTCGGCAGACCAGTCGTGATGGATCAGCAGGGCTCCACATAGAAAAAGGGTCGAGGCAAAATAAGTATAGTGGCCCAAGAAATTGGCCGATGGGCCTCTTCAGCTAACAGTCCGACATGCTCTAGACAGCTAGCAGGCCATGGTTAGCAGGATAGCAGATGGGCATTCAGGGGACGTTGCGACGGAGGAGCCAGTTGAAAAAAACCCTTGGGCAGATTAGGTCGGTAGTCCAGTCGTGATGGATAGGCCTGGACCCATTTCACATACGGTGGGGCTCCGTATCGGTAGTGAAAGGGGTCCATGCCAATTGGTAAAATAGGGATTGTAGCCCAAGGAGTGGCTGACGGAATATGGTCAATATCCTTCCAGGATACCCGGGCCAGGTCGATTAGAAAGCCCTGCTTGCTGAAGTGTTTTAAGGAGATGAGCCTAGCGTAGGCTAGCTCCAAGCTAATTGGTGCTTGCTTCGGGACAGAGACGTTAGCCAGGAGTGGCCACTCGGATAGCAGCTAGCTATCTTCTATTCTGTAGCTCAGTTGGTAGAGCATGGCGCTTGTAACGCCAGGGTAGTGGGTTCGATTCCCGGGACCACCCATACGTAGAATGTATGCACACATGACTGTAAGTCCCTTTGGGTAAAAGCGTCTGCTAAATGGCATATATTATTCTATGATCCAAGTAAAAAGGTTCAGAGCTTGTGGTAGGAATCCGGAGCTATGGATAAAAATAAGTCCGATATGCTCTGGTTTGAATCACGCTGCGCAGACTGGCAAGAGTTGTCCGGGCTAAGGTTACCTGATGACCGCTAGCAGTGGCTAGCTGACTACTAGCTAGAAGCTAGTTAGCTGGCTAGCCTCTGTTGGGGGTTCCGGTTCTAAAGTAAAGAAAATAGCAGATCCCTACCACATTGGGTGAGGCGGATTATAGGAGAGTATGTTGAAGTTGAGGTTAAGAAAAATATAAAAGAAAATATATGCAAAGAAAAAATATCTAAACAGATATATACACAGGACACGACAAGACAAAGACATCTGACTCCTACGCCATCTTGGATTCAAGAATTGTTTCGAATTGTTGCATCAAAAACAGCATGCAGTATTGAAGTCTCCTTAGACAGAGCTTTCTTTTAGGACCCTGTTCTCCTCTAGTCGTTCTCTGGTCTTTTGAGGCGACAAGTTGTTTACACTTTTCACAAGTGTACACAGTAAATTATTTATCTTTCAATAAAGTGAACATATCAAAGGTCTCCAATATGATGGCTTTTACTGTCCATCTCTGGAACCAAATCAGAGGAGTCTGACATGGTTATACTCAGGTCAGACACAGCGGTCCTGGCTACAAGAGCCAAATGCGACGTGAGACACATTTTGCCGGTGACAGCCAGGTAACCTAGCTAGTTGGATCTAGCAGGGGCTAGCATGCTAACGTTAGCAGCACTAACACTGTGGTCCCGAAGTAAAACACTTGCAAACAAAAGTCAGTTAAGAACAAATTCTTATTTACGATGACGGCCTAGTGGGAAACAGTGGGTTAAATGCCTTGTTCAGGGGCAGAACGACAGATCTTTACCTTGTAAGCTCCAGGACTCGTTCAAGCAACCTTTCGGTTACTGGTCCAACCACTAGCCTACCTGCTGCTCCTTATGGCCGAATGAGCTATTTTTCTCAAAAGTACTATCGGTTTTGAGCCTGGAAATGTGTACTTTTCCACCTAAAACATTTGTGATTTATTTATATCATTATTTTATATTGCTGACTGCAACAACAGCGGAGATCGGTAACAACTGCGCATGTGCGGTCTTGTGGGATAACTCTGTGATGTATATAACCTTATTTGGAGCTTCACCATCACAGATGTGAGTTTTATTGGTGGAGAAGGAGCTGACTTATTACAGGTAGCCTAAAGTTAATTCTGAAAAGTGGAAATCCGAAGAGATGGTAGCAAGAGTAAGCTGGTGTTCGGTCCCCTGCTGCACTTTCTATAAGAAATCTAGGGAAGAAAGCACAAAATGTCAGTTTTCCATTGAAAGATGCAGAAAATGGCTAGTAGCAATAAAAAACTGGAAATACTATGTAAACACTCCTACAGTCAATCTTGCAATTATAGGTGTGTGTACAGCCGTACCTTCTGTATTCCCATGGGCTGGATCTGGTGCCGTGCCAAAATACAGAGATGCTTTTGAGAAGAGCAAGCGACAAAGCGAGCGTGCGGAGTTATGTAGTCTAATCATTGCAGTTTGAATTTGATCTTATTGTGTTGTAGACTAGTCACTCCACCAGTTAGCTTATGTTGAAGAGAGAGACAGTAATTGTGTCATTTTACGTTGCAGAATAGACAGATTAAAAATGAACGGTTTTGTTGAATTTTAATTATTTAGAAATCAGGTCTTCTCGCTTTTTTTCATAATCATAATCTCCAATGTCTGATGTGTTGGCTAATCAGATTTTATTGCAAAATAAATTGCATCTGTGATTGTGTGATTGCCTTACATGCAATTTTTACGTAAGGGATTCCCCCACGTGAGCCTATTTCTGCTGTTGTTGCAGTCGGCCACATAAATAATGATATTAAATAATCACAATCGTTTTAGGTAGAAAAGTAAACATTTCCTGACTCAAAATGTTTTGCTCATTTTGGCCGTACACTTTCATTAAAACAAAGACTGTCCACAATTTGCGTATTTTTCAATCACTCTTTGACTGACACCGGAGGAGAGCTAGTATTGCACAAAGCCACTGCTTTGCAGCTTTCCAGTTTAGAGTGCAAGGAGAGCGAGGAGGTCAACTCCACCTAACTAGTTTCAATGTACAGTATGGAATCACTTAAGGCATTTGGATTTTAGGTAAACTTCCCCTTTTAATGTTGTTAGCAGTTTATGTTATTCTTCAATAACACAGACCCCTCAATAACACATGGGGAGAAAAATAGGTTTATTCAAAGAGGACAAATCATACAATTGAAGTCGGAAGTTTATATGCACCTTAGCCAACTACATTTAAACTCAGTTTTTCAATATTCCTGACATTTAATCCTCGTAAAAATTCCCTGTTTTGGGTCAGTTAGTATCACCACTTTATTTTAAGAATATGAAATGTCAGAATAAAAAGTAGAGAATGATTTATTTCAGCTTTTATTTCTTTCATCACATTCCCAGTGGGTCAGAAGTTTACATACACTCAATTAGTATTTGGTAGCATTGTGTTTAACTTAGGTTAAATGTTTCGGGTAGCCTTCCACAAGCGTCCCACAATAATTTGGGTGAATTTTGGCCCATTTCTCCTGACAGAGCTGGTGTAACTGAGTCAGGTTTGTAGGCCTCCTTGCTTGCAGGGGCTTTTTCAGTTCTGCCCACAAATTTGATATAGGACTGAGGTCAGGGCTTTGGGATGGCCACTCCAATACCTTGACTTTGTTTTCCTTAAGCCATTTTGCCACGACTTTGGAAGTATGCTTGGGGTCATTGTCCCATTTGTCCCATTGTCCCATTTCAAGACCCATTTGCGACCAATATATCCACATAATTTTCCTACCTCATGATGCCATCTATTTTGTGATGTGCACCAGGCCCTCCTGCAGCAAAGCACCCCCACAACATGATGCTGCCACCCCAATGCTTCCCGGTTGGGATGGTGTTCTTCGGCTTGCAAGCCTCTCCCTTTTTCCTCCAAACATAACTATGGTTATTATGGCCAAACAGTTCTATTTTTGTCTCGTCAGACCAGAGGACATTTCTCCGAAAAGTACGATCTTTGTCCACATGTGCAGTTGCAAACTGTAGTCTGGCTTTTTATGGCGGTTTTGTATCAGTGGCTTCTTCCTTGCTGAGCGGCCTTTCAGGTTATGTCAATATAAGACTTGTTTTACTGTGGATATAGATACTTTTGTACCTGTTTCCTCCAGCATCTTCATAAGGTCCTTTACTGTTGTTCTGGGATTGATTTGCACGTTTTGCACCAAAGTACGGTTCATCTCCAAGAGACAGAACAATTCTCCTTCCTGAGCGGTATGACGGCTGTGTGGTCCCATGGTGTTTATACTTGCGTACTAATGTTTGTTCAGATGAACGTGGTACCTTCAGGCGTTTGGAAATTGCTCCCAAGGATGAACAAGATTTGTGGAGGTCTACAATTTTTTTTTCTGAGGACTTGGCTGATTTAAAATTTTTTCCCCATAATGTCAAGCAGAGGCACTGAGTTTGAAGGTAGGCCTTGAAATACTTCCACAAGTACACTTCCAATTGACACAAATAATGTCAATTAGCCTATCAGAAGCTTCTAAAGCCATGACATCATTTTCTGTAAGTTTCCAGGCTGTATAAAGGCGCAGTCAACTTAGTGTATGTAAACTTCTGACCCACTTGAATTGTGATACAGTGAATTATAAGTGAAATAATCTGTCTGTAAACAATTATTGGAAAAATGACTTGTCATGCAAAAAGTAGATGTCCTAACCGACTTGCCAAAACTGTAGTTTGTTAAAAAGAAATGTGTGGAGTGGTTGAAAAACAAGTTTTAATGACTTCAACCTAAGTGTATGTAAACTTCATACTTCAACTATAGATGTTATGCCGGGAAGTAGATGGTTCATTCTCCCCTGTCCTCAGTGACTTTCGCCACAGAACAAAGGAACAGGGTGTAATTTATAACCCTCCACCCTAGCCTATGGTTGACCAATTAGAATTCCTTATAGTAAAATTGGGCCAATGGCTAAATAACAAGTATCCCTTTTCAGGCTCAATGTACAGACGATTCAGACCAATGAAAACGTGGCACACGCAGCTGAGCCCAGGAATGACATTCCTACACAGATTCTAAACAGATGTTGAACTGAAAACCAACTATTTCCATTGATAATTCCCATTGACCATTAGTACTACCGTTAGCATTGTGTATTATCTTAAAATATTCTCACAATGGCAACACCGTGGCACTGGGCTATCCATTTCAGTTTCACGTCTTTCCATATGCCCGATTTCGATGTGAAGACGCTAGGGTTGCAACATTCCGGTAGCTTTTCCCATATTGACAGATTTGACAGATATTCCAGTCGGAAGATTCCCAGAATTCGGAGGGAATGAGCAAGAAATCAGAAATCCTCCAAACAGGATTTATGGAAAACCTGAGAATTTGTGTGAAGTTACAAGAATTTTACAACCCTAGAAGATATCAATCTCGATAGGCGATTTGAGATTAATTTGAGAATCACATCTCTTCAAATTAAAAATAAGATGGAAATGGTCACAGGCCACACAATTACAACATGTTCTATATTTCACTGTACGGCTCAGTGGTCCCTAAAGAATCGGGGAATAACAATCTTATTAAACATGAATTCCCCATTGAAGAATGCTACAAGTGGAACATTTCTCAATTGTAACAAAACAATGTAACTATAACATTCATCCAAAAAGAACCAGTATGGTAATATCACCACCCGCTCTGTACAAAATGGTCCTGCGATATGCACCATGGTTGGGTAACCATGTGTAAGCACAATGGGCATACGTTAGGCTAGATGTGGAAAATAACCTAGAAATCTATCTATACATGAACATTGTTTATGGATGTAGTAGTCATGGATACATGAACAGTAGTGCAATGCTGTGACGTGTTCCCTCTCCCTTTCCTACTAAGTCCCTGTCCACTAATAGGCTAATACGTGATCAGTGACTGGTTAATATGGTACGGCAGAGGTATTTAATTTACGTTTTCCTTTACGAAGACAACCTTGGTGGACCACATCGATTTGGGCCACGAGATTTGACCCGTGGGCCGCCAGTTGAAGAACCCTGTAGTAAGGTATGTTGTACAAACCAGTTAGGCAGCCTGTTGGTCTGTGGATGCCTTGTGGGAATGTGGAGAGGGTCACTGTCTGGCTGAGGAAGAGAGGCTACAGACAGACTGAAACTTCACTGTTTGATATGATGAAACCTTGGTTGAGGCTGAACAAATGAGCAATGAAACAGCACAGCAAGTAAGTGAAAGAAATAGGTTTTGATTATGTTTTACTGGTAATTGTGTCATGTTTTGTCATTAATTATCATGTCTTGTCCCTGTGCTTCCCCTTCTATTCGTTTCCCTCTGCTGGTCTTATTAGGTTCTTTCCCTCTTTCTATCCCTCTCTCTCCCCCTCCCTCTCTCACTCTCTCGCTCTCTCTTCTCTCTATCGTTCCGTTCCTGCTCCCAGCTGTTCCTATTCCCCTAATCAATCATTTAGTCTTCCCACACCTGTTCCCGATCCTTTTCCCTGATTAGAGTCCCTATTTCTCTCCTTGTTTTCCGTACCTGCCCTGTCGGATCCTTGTCTATATTCACCGTGCTGTGTCTATGTTTTGCCCTGTCGTGTCGTGTTTCCCTCAGATGCTGCGTGGTGAGCAGGTGTCTGAGTCTGCTAGGTTCAAGTGCCTTCCCGAGGCAACCTGCAGTTCTTGATCAAGTCTCCAGTCTGTTCTCGTCTTTACGAGTAGTATTATGCCTTTTGTTTTGTTAAGTATCTTACTGGATTAAATACTCTGTTTTCGCCAAGTCGCTTTTGGGTCCTCATTCACCTGCATAACAGAAGGATCCGACCAAGGAATGGACCCAGCGACTACAGAGGCTCGTAACACTGCCGTCAAGATCCAAGGAGCCATGCTCGGCAGACACGAGCAGGAATTGTCTGCTGCTCGCCATGCCGTGGAGAACCTGGCCGCTCAGGTTTCCGACCTCTCTGGACAGTTCCAGAGTCTTCGTCTCGTGCCACCTGTTACTTCCTGGCCTGCCGAGCCTCCGGAACCTAGGGTTAATAACCCACCTTGCTACTCCGGGCAGCCCACGGAGTGCCGCTCCTTTCTCACCCAGTGTGATATTGTGTTCTCTCTCCAACCCAACACATACTCTAGCGAGAGAGCTCGGGTTGCTTACGTCATTTCACTCCTTACTGGCCGGGCCCGAGAGTGGGGCACAGCTATCTGGGAGGCAAGGGCTGATTGTTCTAACAATTACCAGAACTTTAAAGAGGAGATGATTCGGGTTTTTGACCGTTCAGTTTTTGGTGGGGAGGCTTCTAGGGCCCTGGCTTCCCTATGCCAAGGTGATCGATCCATAACGGATTACTCTATAGAGTTTCGTACTCTTGCTGCCTCTAGTGACTGGAACGAGCCGGCGCTGCTCGCTCGTTTTCTGGAGGGACTCCACACAGTGGTCAAAGATGAGATTCTCTCTCGGGAGGTTCCTTCCAGTGTGGGCTCTTTGATTGCTCTCGCCATCCGCATAGAACGACGGGTAGATCTTCGTCACCAAGCTCGTGGAAGAGAGCTCGCGTCAACGGTGTTTCCCTGCTCCGCATCGCAACCATCTCCCTCCTCTGGCTCAGAGACTGAGCCCATGCAGCTGGGAGGTATTCGCATCTCGACCAAGGAGAGGGAACGGAGGATCACCAACCGCCTGTGCCTCTATTGCGGATTTGATGGACATTTTGTCAATTCATGTCCAATAAAAGGCCAGAGCTCATCAGTAAGCGGAGGGCTACTGGTGAGCGCTACTACTCAGGTCTCTTCATCTAGATCCTGTACTACTATGTCGGTCCATCTACGCTGGACCGGTTCGGGTGCTACATGCAGTGCCTTGATTGACTCTGGGGCTGAGGGTTGTTTCATGGACGAAGCATGGGTTCGGAAACATAACATTCCTTTCAGACAGTTAGACAAGCCTACGCCCATGTTTGCCTTAGATGGTAGTCATCTTCCCAGTATCAGATTTGAGACACTACCTTTAACTCTCACAGTATCTGGTAACCACAGTGAGACTATTTCTTTTTTGATTTTTCGTTCACCTTTTACACCTGTTGTTTTGGGTCATCCCTGGCTAGTATGTCATAATCCTTCTATTAATTGGTCTTGTAATTCTATCCTATCCTGGAACGTATCTTGTCATGTGAAGTGCTTAATGTCTGCCATCCCTCCCATTTCTTCTGTCCCCACTTCTCAGGAGGAACCTGGCGATTTGACAGGAGTGCCGGAGGAATATCATGATCTGTGCACGGTCTTCAGTCGGTCCCGAGCCAACTCCCTTCCTCCTCACCGGTCGTATGATTGTAGTATTGATCTCCTTCCGGGGACCACTCCTCCTCGGGGTAGACTATACTCTCTGTCGGCTCCCGAACGTAAGGCTCTCGAGGATTATTTATCTGTGTCTCTTGACGCCGGTACCATAGTGCCTTCTTCCTCTCCGGCCGGGGCGGGGTTCTTTTTGTTAAGAAGAAGGACGGTACTCTGCGCCCCTGCGTGGATTATCGAGGGCTGAATGACATAACGGTTAAGAATCGTTATCCGCTTCCCCTTATGTCATCAGCCTTCGAGATTCTGCAGGGAGCCAGGTGCTTTACTAAGTTGGACCTTCGTAACGCTTACCATCTCGTGCGCATCAGAGAGGGGGACGAGTGGAAAACGGCGTTTAACACTCCGTTAGGGCATTTTGAGTACCGGGTTCTGCCGTTTGGTCTCGCCAATGCGCCAGCTGTTTTTCAGGCATTAGTTAATGATGTTCTGAGAGACATGCTGAACATCTTTGTTTTTGTCTATCTTGACGATATCCTGATTTTTTCACCGTCACTCGAGATTCATGTTCAGCACGTTCGACGTGTTCTACAGCGCCTTTTAGAGAATTGTCTCTACGTAAAGGCTGAGAAGTGCTCTTTTCATGTCTCCTCCGTTACTTTTCTCGGTTCCGTTATTTCCGCTGAAGGCATTCAGATGGATTCCGCTAAGGTCCAAGCTGTCAGTGATTGGCCCGTTCCAAGGTCACGTGTCGAGTTGCAGCGCTTTTTAGGTTTCGCTAATTTCTATCGGCGTTTCATTCGTAATTTCGGTCAAGTTGCTGCCCCTCTCACAGCTCTTACTTCTGTCAAGACGTGTTTTAAGTGGTCCGGTTCCGCCCAGGGAGCTTTTGATCTTCTAAAAGAACGTTTTACGTCCGCTCCTATCCTCGTTACTCCTGACGTCACTAGACAATTCATTGTCGAGGTTGACGCTTCAGAGGTAGGCGTGGGAGCCATTCTTTCCCAGCGCTTCCAGTCTGACGATAAGGTTCATCCTTGCGCTTATTTTTCTCATCGCCTGTCGCCATCTGAGCGCAACTATGATGTGGGTAACCGTGAACTGCTCGCCATCCGCTTAGCCCTAGGCGAATGGCGACAGTGGTTGGAGGGGGCGACCGTTCCTTTGTCGTTTGGACAGACCATAAGAACCTTGAGTACATCCGTTCTGCCAAACGACTTAATGCCCGTCAAGCTCGTTGGGCGTTGTTTTTTGCTCGTTTCGAGTTTGTGATTTCTTACCGTCCGGGTAGCAAGAACACCAAACCTGATGCCTTATCCCGTCTGTTTAGTTCTTCTGTGGCTTCTACTGATCCCGAGGGGATTCTTCCTTATGGGCGTGTTGTCGGGTTAACAGTCTGGGGAATTGAAAGACAGGTTAAGCAAGCACTCACGCACACTGCGTCGCCGCGCGCTTGTCCTAGTAACCTCCTTTTCGTTCCTGTTTCCACTCGTCTGGCTGTTCTTCAGTGGGCTCACTCTGCCAAGTTAGCTGGTCATCCCGGTGTTTGAGGCACTCTTGCGTCTATTCGCCAGCGCTTTTGGTGGCCGACTCAGGAGCGTGACACGCGCCGTTTCGTGGCTGCTTGTTCGACTGCGCGCAGACTAAGTCGGGTAACTCTCCTCCTGCCGGTCGTCTCAGACCGCTCCCCATTCCTTCTCGACCATGGTCTCACATCGCCCTAGACTTCATTACCGGTCTGCCTTTGTCTGCGGGGAAGACTGTGATTCTTACGGTTGTCGATAGGTTCTCTAAGGCGGCACATTTCATTCCCCTCGCTAAACTTCCTTCCGCTAAGGAGACGGCACAAATCATCATCGAGAATGTGTTCAGAATTCATGGCCTCCCGTTAGACGCCGTTTCAGACAGAGGTCCGCAATTCACGTCACAGTTTTGGAGGGAGTTCTGTCGTTTGATTGGTGCGTCCGTCAGTCTCTCTTCCGGGTTTCATCCCCAGTCTAACGGTCAAGCAGAGAGGGCCAATCAGACGATTGGTCGCATACTACGCAGCCTTTCTTTCAGAAACCCTGCGTCTTGGGCAGAACAGCTCCCCTGGGCAGAATACGCTCACAACTCGCTTCCTTCGTCTGCTACCGGGTTATCTCCGTTTCAGAGTAGTCTGGGTTACCAGCCTCCTCTGTTCTCATCCCAGCTTGCCGAGTCCAGCGTTCCCTCCGCTCAAGCGTTTGTCCAACGTTGTGAGCGCACCTGGAGGAGGGTGAGGTCTGCACTTTGCTGTTACAGGGCACAGACTGTGAGAGCCGCCAATAAACGCAGGATTAAGAGTCCAAGGTATTGTTGCGGCCAGAGAGTGTGGCTTTCCACTCGCAACCTTCCTCTTACGACAGCTTCTCGTAAGTTGACTCCGCGGTTCATTGGTCCGTTCCGTGTCTCCCAGGTCGTCAATCCTGTCGCTGTGCGACTGCTTCTTCCGCGACATCTTCGTCGCGTCCATCCTGTCTTCCATGTCTCCTGTGTCAAGCCCTTTCTTCGCACCCCCGTTCGTCTTCCCTCCCCCTCCCGTCCTTGTCGAGAGCGCACCTATTTACAAGGTACGTAAGATCATGGACATGCGTTCTCGGGGACGGGGTCACCAATACTTAGTGGATTGGGAGGGTTACGGTCCTGAGGAGAGGAGTTGGGTTCCGTCTCGGGACGTGCTGGACCGTTCGCTTATTGATGATTTCCTCCGTTGCCGCCAGGGTTCCTCCTCGAGTGCGCCAGGAGGCGCTCGGTGAGTGGGGGGTACTGTCATGTTTTGTCATTAATTATCATGTCTTGTCCCTGTGCTTCCCCTTCTATTCGTTTCCCTCTGCTGGTCTTATTAGGTTCTTTCCCTCTTTCTATCCCTCTCTCTCCCCTCCCTCTCTCACTCTCTCGCTCTCTCTTCTCTCTATCGTTCCGTTCCTGCTCCCAGCTGTTCCTATTCCCCTAATCAATCATTTAGTCTTCCCACACCTGTTCCCGATCCTTTTCCCTGATTAGAGTCCCTATTTCTCTCCTTGTTTTCCGTACCTGCCCTGTCGGATCCTTGTCTATATTCACCGTGCTGTGTCTATGTTTTGCCCTGTCGTGTCGTGTTTCCCTCAGATGCTGCGTGGTGAGCAGGTGTCTGAGTCTGCTAGGTTCAAGTGCCTTCCCGAGGCAACCTGCAGTTCTTGATCAAGTCTCCAGTCTGTTCTCGTCTTTACGAGTAGTATTATGCCTTTTGTTTTGTTAAGTATCTTACTGGATTAAATACTCTGTTTTCGCCAAGTCGCTTTTGGGTCCTCATTCACCTGCATAACAAATTGGGACATACATAAATGCCAATAAAATAACTTTTTTGTCAGTGTGTGTATTTCAACTATTTAACTGTACTAGAATGCTTAAAATGCAACCTGTTTAGGTTTTTATGTCAAAGAAAATATTGGATATCGGTATCGGATAAAAATGGCATATCGGTGCATCCCTAATTTTCAGTGTAGTTGATTTTCAATTTGGAATCAATTTGTTTGATTTTGGTTTTAGGAATGAAACTGTCTTGATTTCCGATGTTGCCAGTGAGCTGCAGAGCAAGCTGACCTAGGGGATCATCCTGTTGGGAGAAATGGTTATTCAGAAGGGCTTTGTATGTAATAGTGCTCTGGTCTGCTTGATTTAAACACGGCCAAAATTTAAATGATATTTTCTGCATTTTCATGTGTAGAGGGAAAAGTCCCAGTTCTGCCATGCAGGCATTGTTTGAAGTATTTCGGTGGACACCTAAACTACTTTTGATTCATTCTAATTGTAATTACTCAGTAGGGCTTTTTTCCATTTGCTGGTTAACCAAATCTTTACTGGGATATTTGCATTGCTGAATTTGGATTTGATAGCAAAAATGCTATTTTTTCACTCAGTGACTTTGTAGCAACCTGAAACTCGCTGATAAGCTTATCTCTTGGCTGAGGTAATTATAGCTGGTACTGTGCTTTAGTGTAGTTCCACTGTAGGTAAACTGGTACCGGTTTCCCTGGGATCTGTCTTTCTTCTGAAAAATCATGATTAAATAAATAAAAATCTATGTTTACTGTTACTGCACAACTTGCTCTACAAGGGATAGGCCATGTTGTAATTCTGTGGGTGACAACACAACTAAGTCGTCAGCATACAACAGGCACTCAATCTGTGTGTCATTTAGGGTGAGGCCTGGGGCTGCAGATTGCGCCAACATTGTTGCTAATTAATTTATATAAATATTGAACAATGTTGGACTGATGCTGCATCCCTGCCTAACTCCATGTCATATATCAAGGATTTTAAGGTGTCATACGGTTTCGCCCCCATACCAATTTGGGGGAGTTTGTAAAATAGCTCATCATGCCAAATTTAATAAAACGCTACAAAGCAAAAACTTTTCTTGTGTTCCTTTTGATACTTTGATTTACGAGCGTGGAGGGAGTACATGTGATCTGAGGTGTGATGTTTGGGTAGAAAGCCAATTTAACATATGATCAGGGCATTATGTTTCTTATGGAAGGTAGGAATTCTGGTATTCATTATAGGGCAAAATATCTTCCCCAGATTACAGCACTTCTGTAGTTATTGGGGTCAAATTTGTCTCCTTTTTTTGTAGATGGGTGTTATTCATAGACAGACCATACAGGGCTCGACATTAACCCTTGTCCACTTGCCTGGGGCAAGTGAAAATCCTGTTGGGGGCATCACCTGCTTGCGTGCCAGTGTGAGTGGGCCTTTGCCAGAGGAGAGAGACATTGCAGCAGCAGGTGAAATGATGATATAACAGACTAACTAGATAACTAATTCAAAACGTATTTTGTAGTTTGGCTGGTTCTCGTTAGTGAACTATTTAGCTATTAGCATGTATTAATTTCATTGTCATGTCCGATGTCCTAAACAACTTTTCACCCGCATTCGTGTACAACTGCTAATTGGGTGCTGAGAAATTATTCTGACACCGTTGGAAAGCTGGAATTCTCCTCTATTCAATACTGACAACGTAATTTTTTTTATTAGAATAGTCTAATTGACATGTAACTCCTATGCTGTCATGATCTCCCCCTATTTTAGCCTTACAAATCGATAAACCTGTCTCAGTTAGCTACCTTGCTTTGAAGTCACCCAGCTAAGCCATTTGATCACTGGTTCATAGAATGAGATAATTATTTTACAGAGACATACTAAATATATTTGGTTGTAATTCTAATGTTGCTGGGTCGCCAACCATCCTCCAGGAAAGTCCTGAAGAGCTACTGGGTGTACAGGCTTTTGCTCCAGCCATGTTCTAGCACATTGTAAAAAAAATCCGCTGGTCAACAGTCCATTGATAAGTTGACTCAGGTGTGTTTGAGCAGGGTTGGATCAAAATTCTGCACACCCAGTAGCTGTCCAGATGGGAGTTTTGACCACATATGTTTTATACTGTAGCCCATCAGTGCAGTATTTTACTTGATGGCCACAACAGGAGGAGATATAATACTTAGGATCAGTGACCACCAGCAACCTTCCATTGTCAATACCAGTGATAACAATGCATTTTATTTTGTGAAGTGGTTCCTTGCATCATACAACACCATTTTCGTTCACCTTTTTGTCAGGGGGACAAGTGACTTGAGCTTTCGGACAAGTAAATAGTTAACTGCAGCAGTTAACAGTATTGGGCTAGTAACTGAAAGGTTACTAGATCGAATTCCCGAGCTGACAAGGTAAAAATTGTTCTGCCCCTGAACGAGGCAGTTAACCCACTGTTCCTTGGCCGTCATCGTAAATAAGAATTTGTTCTTAACTGACTTTCCTAGTTAAAGAAAGGTAAACGTCCCCCCCCCCAAAAAAAAATGCTTTCAACAAAACAAATAGAGCCTGACCGATTTTCCTGTTGATCAATACAGATATATATATGCAGATATAGGTGCAGTGCCAGACTCCGATAAACGTTAGCAGTCTGGCATACTGTTGCCTCGCTAATCAACTAACGTTATAGCTAGCTGGCTGGAGCACCAACTGACATTATTACTCCTAGCTACATTGCATGCCATGAAATTAAAGCATGGAATTATACAGTCCCTGTAATTAGCAGCCTGCTAGCATCACCACATCTCCCGGCCCAAGACACTTGTAACCACGCTTAACAATTTCCCAGTGAACAAAACACACAACTTAGTTGTGTGGACAGGTAATGCACCTTGCTATGCAGCTGTACAATAACTCTAAACCAGCCATATTTCGGAAAGTTAGGAATTGATAGCAATGTTAGACCAGAAATGAAAACGATATGTCAATGTGTTTTGGTCCGACACATTCCTTCGCCGGAGAGAAAAGATGTACCTGTGTATTCAGTTCCGGTTGCGCATCACACTGTTAGTGTTGTCTACAAACTTGACAGGGCAAAATTACATTATAATAAAGCCAGCAAAGTGAGAGCTATGTTTTACAATCATTGTTATTCAATTTCAATACAGACATTATAGCTCATGAGATAGGCTTCCGGGTGTCCTTTTTAGCCACATAAACCACTTTTAAAGCAAGGGGGTTGGGTAAGCGTTGGCTAGAGTGAGTTTTCACCATTGTAAAAACCATACGAGGAAGTGTGTACACTTTGGGAGAAATAACAAGGGCAGGCAGAAATGGTCAGAACTGGGAAAACTAGGAAACAAACACTTGAGAAAAAGGAAAACGGGAAAGCACGCTGGTAAGACTTGACAAGACAAGACGAACTGGCAACAGACAAACTGAGAACACAGGTATAAATACATAGGGGATAATGGGGCAGATGGGTGACAGCTGGGGGAGGGGTGAAGACAAGAATAGGGTAAGAACACTTTTAAGATGATCCAACTTTCAAAACAAGTCCTTGCTCCAGTAAGTAGCTGTTTAGCTTTTTAGCAGCTAGCAAGCAACAAGATATGCCAAATAACAGCCTAGAAACCACTTGAGGGCAAATAAATCAGATTAGACCATTCAGACACATGTCGCATGGCCAGGAATCAAATTTGTATCTGACTTAAAATTGCCTATGCATAGGCGATTTCCTCTAGGATTTTGCCTGTGTGTAGCTCTAATCTGTTTCTTTTTACCCTAAAAAAAACCCTAGTCCTTGCTGATGACAAGCTGAATTTGCCCCAATCATAATGCTTTGTATTCAGGACATAAAGTTAATTTCTTTGACACATTTCTTGCAGCTTTACTATCTATGGTGCCTTCTTGCATGTTTTGGAATATTTTTATTCTGTACAGGCTTCCATCTTTTCACTCCGTTAGTTAGGTTAGTATTGTGGAGTAATTACAATGTTGTTGATCCATCCTCAGTTTACTGCTATCACATCCAGTAAACTCTAACTGTTTTAAAGTCACCATTGGCCTCATGTTGAAATCCCTGAGCGGTTTCCTTCCTCTCTGGCAACTCAGTAAGGAAGGATGCCTATATCTTTGTAGTAACTGGGTGTATTGCTACACCTTTAAAAGTGTTTAAGAACTTCACCATGCTCTCTAAGGATATTCAATGTCTGCTTTTTGTAAAAAATATGTTTTTGTTTCATTTCAGTGGGGCACTGTCACACCCTGACCATAGTTTGCTTTGTATGTTTCTATGTTTTGGTTGGTCAGGGTGTGAGCTGAGTGGGCATTCTATGTTACATGTCTAGTTTGTCTAGTTCTATGTTTGGCCTGATATGGTTCTCAATCAGAGGCAGGTGTTAGTCATTGTCTCTGATTGGGAACCATATTTAGGTAGCCTGTTTGGTGTTGGGTTTTGTGGGTGATTGTTCCTGTCTCTGTGTTTGCACCAGATAGGACTGTTTAGGTTTTTTGCACATTTATTGTTTTGTTAGTTATTTCATGTCTAGTTCCTTTATTAAAGAACATGAATAACCACCACGCTGCATTTTGGTCCGCTTCTCCTTCACCACAGGAAAACCCTTACAGGCACCAGGTTGCCTAGCGGTTAAGAACTTTGGGCCAGTAACCGAAAGGTTGCTGTTTCGAATCCCTGAGTCGACTAGGTGAGAGAAAAAATATATACCCTTGAGCAAGGAATTTAGCCCTAATTGCTCCTCCTGTAAGTCATTCTGGATAAAAGCGTCTGCAAAAAATATATATTTTTACGCATTACCAATAGGTACCTTTTTTTGCAAGGCATTGGAAACCATCCCTGGTCTTTGGTGGTTGATTCTGTGTTTGAAATTCACTGCTCGACTGAGGGACCTTACAGATAATTGTACTGTATGTGTGGAGTACAGAGATTTAACTAGGCAAGTCAGTTAAGAACAAATTCTTATTTACAATGGCTTCCCTAACCCAGCCAATCCCAGACAACGCTGAGCTGCACTGATCACTGCCAGTTGTGATACAGCCCAGGATTGAACCAGGGTCTGTAGTGACAACTCTAGCACTGAGATGCAGTGCCTTAGACCACTGCGCCATGCAAGAGTCATTACAAAGTCATGTTAAACACTATTATTGCACACAGAGTAAGTCCATGGAACACATTTTGTACCCCTGAACTTATTTATGCTTGATATAACAAAGGGGTTGAATACTTATTGACTTTTGCAGCTTTTCATTTTTTATTAATTTGTAAACTTTTCTTAAAACACAATTCCAATATGACCTTATGGGGTATTGTGTGTATGTCAGTGACTGCACATTTAAAAAAAAGTGTGAATATTTTCTAAAGGTACTGTATATGATCACATACAGCTGGTCTCAATGAACTCCATGCTTCTTCCTCTTCCGCCTTCAATATTTGCATATCTGAAAGGTCTGGATAGTTTTAAGCCGTCTAGCAGTGGATCATTCATCATATTGCTTATGCCTTACAGATCTGCAAACATTGAATTGTTAGGTCTAAGGGGAAGGGGTAGGGAGTGAATTGAGATTGGTCGCATTCCAGGTGGACTACATTGCAGTCGCGTTGCACCCTAAAAACAAATAGTTACGTTTGCTACATCATAAAATGCGGCTAAAGGGGTAATCGGCAGTTGAAACAATAACAAAGGTTACGCCCACCACCATTTTTGATAATATTCAATTTTTTCAAACATATATTTTGGGTTCTGATGGGGCTACAGTTGAGCTAAGCTACTGAGGCATGTATTAGTAATGTTCTTAAATAATCAATGGGTATATATCATTAACTTAAAAGTTAAACAAATGGATGAAGCAATAATAAATTGCCGCTCAAACTGATGTGCTAAACACTAATTCAGGCATTGTGAAATCTGGCAGGTGACTACAACCTAGTCGGTCTGGAACTCGGACACTAACTCCACAGATCCAAACCCAGAGGACTCGGTTGACCTGACGCAACCTCCCATCCTCTCTCAGCGGGAAGAACTGAGGAGCTCTCTCTTCGCTTTGACTGTTTTACTTCTGATACTCCCACATCAAGTAACTCATGCAATCAGTCAAATCTGATTTTAAAAAACATCTTATGGAACAGCGGGTACAGTGAACACACACAGGCACAGACACACACATACACGATAACATAAACACCATACATGTACACATGAATTTGATGTCGTAGATATGGTAGTAGAGTAGTGGCCTGAGGGCACACACACAATGTGTTGTGTAATAATGTTTTTAAAATGGTATATGATTGCCTTAATTTTGCTGGACTTCAGGACGAGGATCCTTAATAAATTCAAATACAAAATACATATTTGCGATTGGAGTACTAGAGGTAAAAGGAGAGGCGTTGGGACTATAAATCCTACATCCCCTTTTATCACAGTATGGGGGATGGCATGACAGACCGAAGGTGGAGCAGCGGCACCTGGTTACCCACATTCTCTTCCACTTCCTTCTCTTTCTTTTCTCTCTCATTACCCCAGGCGTCAATTAGAGTCGATTTAATTTTGATCGTACCCTTGTTAAAAAAGACTAACATGGATTTTGTTTAGAAAAGGAGAAGGTGACTTGTTGGATCTACAGGGAGATGGTCGATGCTATGAGTTTGAAACGTGTATTTCCCTCCACACCCTCTTAGCTATTTTGATGTATGCCAGTAGGTCAAGCCTTCCTGAAGACAATTAGCTGAGAATACAGTCTCACACCATGCAATGTTTTTCCTTAAATTCAGTGTTTATTGTGTTTGCTGTTCATTGTGAATTGAAAGGCGAGTGTTTTGAAATGTACAGCTACATTACAGTAACCGTATCTTATGACGAATGTTCAAACACTCTCCTGTCTTCGGTATGGTTTCTGATATCTGTGTGGGTGATGGCAAAGCATCAATACATCTACTGATTTACAGAATATTTAATTGAACAACTTTTTCTCCATGAGGCCAGATAAAAAAACATTTAACGTATCAAACCAACATTCTATTCACTCCTCTTAGATGGCATACAGTAAAGCCCATCATATTGCATATTTATGTTTCATTACATGACACATTTGGAGTAATTCCTCAATATGAATGTATGCCAAGGTCAATCGAATGCACGTATACAGTACCTCATACTTGCCACTTTTGCAGACTACAGCTTTGGGCAATCATTGTGTAGTTTTGTTCATGTTTGATATTATGCTTTGTGAGTCTTTGGTTTAACTAATCAGTAGAAATGTATGTAGAACTATATTCAATTCATGCATTTAAACCATATAACTTTGTTGCCAGCATTTCATGGCAACTATTTATCCATGTTCAATGACCTTATCATACTCACTGATTGCCTTAAACTGTTGTGAATAATTCTTTCACAGATTATGAAGGGTTATGGAGATATTTTGCTGGCTCTGTGAAGGTTTGTAATTCCATCCATGAAGTTATTGACACAATTCATTACAATAATTGTCATTTTATGCTTGTCAAGATCCTTTTGGGGTGCAGAATAGACATATGTATTATTGATTCCTAAAGTGTTGTACAGCCATATGAAGTTGCCATTTTTACAGTACGTTTATGTTCTAACCTCCTCTAGATTCATAAAAAGATAAATGTACCAACAACCTTGGAGTTCATTTTTTATATCTTAAAATGTGAAATTGTGCTAGCTATACAAGGTCTTTGTTAATAATATTGAATGTCGGTATATTTCTTTTCAACAATCATGCCTCAAATTCCTTTTAGGATCGCCAGTAAATGTTCAAGGAATTTTTTTTGATTTATGATGTGCTTTGTCATGGGATATAAATATGTATTTTACAGCAAACTTGGGGAAGTTTGTTCACAAAAGCAAAACTTTGTAACAGTGCTGAAAAACTTCTTCTCACATGCTTTCCCCAATAGATATATTTATTTACAGAACATTATAGGACTTCATCTTTTTTATTCAATGTAAGGGCAAAGTAAATACAATATTTTAAATGGAAATATGTTGCAATTATCATATTTGTTATATAACAAAGCACAGTATTAAAACGTCAGCCTAGTTGTTTTGTCTGAAATGTTATCTTATTAGTGTATTTGGACAGTATTACATTTGTTTGCATTGTTGTCACAAATATAGTTCACGTGTATGGTTGTTTGTTATTTAATTAATATATAGGCAACAAAAACAAAATACCCACGGTTTCCACAAAAATAGTTTTGCGTTTCATTTCGAAAGTTGTGGATGTGTTATATCCTGACAGATTGGGAATCAAAATGATGATACCGCCTGACCTCGGCTGAAGATAGCCTTGTACCAAATTATATCAGCTCCCCCTTGCGGTGTAAGTCCATGCATGCAGTGAGCATGGAACATGCTATGAAGCATACAAACCTACTCGTTTGCTTGAACACTGAAACTGGGATTCACATGAGTGAAACTAGGATCTAGGATCCACATGGCCAAAACAACAACTTTTTTTGCACACAAGTTTGTAATTCTCATTGTTTTCACACTTAATGAAAATGCTAAGCACTTTTTTTGCAAAACACTCGACACAAGTCTTTATCACAAGACACTTTTTTTGCAGAACAATTGACAACTTCCTACGAGACACAATACTTTTTGCAAAGCATGTCAAACAAAATGAAATACTTTTTTCACGGTCAATAACAATTACTCCCATAATGGTATATCTTTACCAACAACATGTAAACTATCTTTGAATAACTGGTAACATTACAATCAGTCCATAAATAAATATGAAAGTTCCCTGGTGAGTTGTTTGGTTTTCCATGGGTTATACAGTAGATCATATTGATATGCTTTATATTGCCAACCATATTCTATAGGAAAAACATTCAGCGTGATGTAGCTGATAACATATGTCTTCACAGGGGAAAGGGCGGGCCAGTCCATAGCATCAATGCCTTCCTCTTGCAAGAACTGCTGACACACTCCAGCCACATGAGGTCTAGCATTGTCTTGCATTAGGAGGAACCCAGGGCCAACCGTCTGAGGATCTCATCTCGGTACCTGATGGCAGTCAGGCTACCTCTGGCGAGCACATAGAGGGCTGTGCGGCTCCCCAAAGAAATGCCATCCCACACCATGACTGACCCACCGCCAAACCGGTCATGCGGGAGGATGTTGCAGGCAGCAGAACGTTCTCCACGGCGTCTCCAGACTCTGTCACGTCTGTCACATGTGCTCAGTGTGAACCTGCTTTCATCTGTGAAGAGCACAGGGCGCCAGTGGCGAATTTGCCAATCTTGGTTTTCTCTGGCAAATGCCAAACGTCCTGCACGGTGTTGGGCTGTATATGGGGTATTCAGAGGCTGTTGTGTTTAGTTATGTGGAGGAGAAATTGGAGTTGTGTTTTTAATTGATGTGTAACTATGGTTTTGTATGAGTATTTATTGTGTGGTGGGCCCCAGACCCAATAAAGATGATTTAAAACTCAAACTCTATCTCGCTCTCTGTCTCTCTCTCTCTGTCTGTCTCTCTCTCACTCTATGTCTCTGTCTCGCTCTCTGTCTCTGTCTCGCTCCCTGTCTCGCTCTCGCTCTCTGTCTCGCTCTCTGTCTGTCTCGCTCTCTGTCTCTGTCTCGCTCTCCATCTGTCTCGCTCTCATTCTCTGTCTCACTCTCTGTCTCGCTCTAAGTCTGTCTTATTCTCTGTCTCGCTCTAAGTCTGTCTCACTCTCTGTCTCTGTCTCTTCTCGCTCTCAGTCTCTCTCTCTGTCTCTCTCTCTGTCTCTCTCTCGCTCTCTGTCATTGTCTCGCTCACTTTCTCTGTCTCGCTCACTTTCTCTGTCTCGCTCTCTTTCTCTGTCTCGCTCTCTGTCTCTGTCTCGCTCTCTGCCTCGCTCTCTGTCTCGCTCTCTCTCTCTGCCTCGCTCTCTTTTCTCTGTCTCTCTCTCTGTCTCTCTCTCGCTCTCTGTCTCTGTCTCGCTCACTTTCTCTGTCTCACTCCCTGTCTCACTCTCGCTCTCGCTCTGTGTCTCGCTCTCTGTCTCTGTCTCGCTCTCTTTGTCTGTCTCTATCTCTTTCTCTGTCTCTTTCTCTGTCTCACTCTTGCTCTCTGTCTCACTCTCTGTCTTGCTCCCTGTCTCGCTATCGCTCTCTGTCGAGCTCTCTGTCTCCTCTCTCTTTCTCTGTCTCGCTCTCTGTCTATGTCTCGCTCTCTATCTCGCTCTCCATATGTCTCGCTCTCGCTCTCTGTCTCACTCTCTGTCTCGCTCTAAGTCTGTCTTATTCTCTGTCTCGCTCTAAGTCTGTCTCACTCTCTGTCTCTGTCTCTTCTCGCTCTCAGTCTCTCTCTCTGTCTCTCTCTCTGTCTCTCTCTCGCTCTCTGTCATTGTCTCGCTCACTTTCTCTGTCTCGCTCACTTTCTCTGTCTTGCTCTCTTTCTCTGTCTCGCTCTCTGTCTCTGTCTCGCTCTCTGCCTCGCTCTCTGTCTCGCTCTCTCTCTCTGCCTCGCTCTCTTTTCTCTGTCTCTCTCTCTGTCTCTCTCTCGCTCTCTGTCTTTGTCTCGCTCACTTTCTCTGTCTCACTCCCTGTCTCACTCTCGCTCTCGCTCTGTGTCTCGCTCTCTGTCTCTGTCTCGCTCTCTTTGTCTGTCTCTATCTCTTTCTCTGTCTCTTTCTCTGTCTCACTCTTGCTCTCTGTCTCACTCTCTGTCTCGCTCTCTGTCTCTGTCTTGCTCCCTGTCTCGCTATCGCTCTCTGTCGAGCTCTCTGTCTCCTCTCTCTTTCTCTGTCTCGCTCTCTGTCTATGTCTCGCTCTCTATCTCGCTCTCCATATGTCTCGCTCTCGCTCTCTGTCTCACTCTCTGTCTCGCTCTAAGTCTGTCTCATTCTCTGTCTCGCTCTAAGTCTGTCTCACTCTGTCTCTGTCTCTTCTCGCTCTCTGTCTCTCTCTCTGTCTCTGTCTCGCTCTCTGTCTTTGTTCCGCTCTCTTTCTCTGTCTCTGTCTCGCTCTCTGTCTCGCTCTGTTTAGCTCTCTGTCTCGCTCTCTATCTCACTCTCTGGCTCACTCTCTGTCTCACTCTCTGTTTCACTCTCTGTCTCTCTCTCTGTCTCTCTCTCTGTCTCTGTCTCGCTCTCTGTCTTTGTCTCGCTCTCTTTCTCTGTCTCTGTCTCGCTCTCTGTCTCGCTCTCTGTCTCGCTCTGTTTAGCTCTCTGTCTCGCTCTCTGTCTCACTCTCTGCCTCACTCTCTGTCTCTGTCTCACTCTCTGTCTCTGTCTAGCTCTCTTTCTCGCTCTCTGTCTCCGTCTCGCTCTCTGTCTCCGTCTCGCCCCTTGTCTCGCTCTCTGTCTCCGTCTCTGTCTCGGTCTCTGTCTCACTCTCTGTCTCTGTCTAGCTCTTTGTCTCTGTCTCGCTCTCTATCTCACTCTCTGGCTCACTCTCTGTCTCACTCTCTGTCTCACTCTCTGTCTCTCTCCCTGTCTCTGTCTCGCTCTCTGTCTTTGTCTCGCTCTCTTTCTCTGTCTCTGTCTCGCTCTCTGTCTCGCTCTGTTTAGCTCTCTGTCTCGCTCTCTGTCTCACTCTCTGCCTAACTCTCTGTCTCTGTCTCACTCTCTGTCTCTGTCTAGCTCTCTTTCTCGCTCTCTGTCTCCGTCTCGCTCTCTGTCTCCGTCTCGCTCCTTGTCTCGCTCTCTGTCTCTGTCTCTGTCTCGGTCTCTGTCTCACTCTCTGTCTCTGTCTAGCTCTCTGTCTCGCTCTCGCTCTCTGTCTCTGTCTCGCTCTCTGTCTCTGTCTCAGTCTCTGTCTCTGTCTCGCTCTCTGTCTCTGTCTTGCTCTCCGTCTCACTTTCTACCTTGCTCTCTGTCTCTGTCTCGCTCTCTGCCTCTGTCTCTGTCTCACTCTCTGTCTCTGTCTAGCTCTCTGTCTCGCTCTCTGTCTCTGTCTCACTCTCTGTCTCTGTCTCGCTCTCTGTCTCTGTCTTGCTCTCCGTCTCACTCTCTATCTTGCTCTCTGTCTCTATCTTGCTCTCTGTCTCTGTCTCGTCTCGCTCTCTGTCTCTCTCTCTCTCACTCTGTCTTTGTCTCGCTCTCTTTCTCTGTCTCGCTCCCTGTCTCGCTCTCGCACTCTGTCTGTCTCGCTCTCTGTCTGTCTCGCTCTCTGTCTCTTTCTCGCTCTCTGTCTCGCTCTCCATCTGTCTCGCTCTCTGTCTCGCTCTCTGTCTCGCTCTGTTTAGCTCTCTGCCTCTGTCTCTGTCTCACTCTCAGTCTCTGTCTAGCTCTCTGTCTCGCTCTCTGTCTTGCTCTCTGTCTCTGTCTCACTCTCTGTCTCTGTCTTGCTCTCTGTCTCTGTCTTGCTCTCTGTCTCGCTCTCTGTCTCGCTCTGTTTAGCTCTCTGTCTCGCTCTCTGTCTCACTCTCTGCCTCACTCTCTGTCTCTGTCTCACTCTCTGTCTCTGTCTAGCTCTCTGTCTCCGTCTCGCTCTCTGTCTCCGTCTCGCCCCTTGTCTCGCTCTCTGTCTCCGTCTCTGTCTCGGTCTCTGTCTCACTCTCTGTCTCACTCTCTGTCTCTGTCTAGCTCTCTGTCTCGCTCTCGCTCTCTGTCTCTGTCTTACTCTCTGTCTCACTCTCTGGCTCACTCTCTGTCTTACTCTCTGTCTCACTCTCTGTCTCTCTCCCTGTCTCTGTCTCGCTCTCTGTCTTTGTCTCCCTCTCTTTCTCTGTCTCTGTCTCGCTCTCTGTCTTTGTCTCGCTCTCTTTCTCTGTCTCTGTCTCGCTCTCTGTCTCACTCTCTGCCTAACTCTCTGTCTCTGTCTCACTCTCTGTCTCTGTCTAGCTCTCTTTCTCGCTCTCTGTCTCCGTCTCGCTCTCTGTCTCCGTCTCGCCCCTTGTCTCGCTCTCTGTCTCCGTCTCTGTCTCGGTCTCTGTCTCACTCTCTGTCTCTGTCTAGCTCTCTGTCTCGCTCTCGCTCTCTGTCTCTGTCTCGCTCTCTGTCTCTGTCTCAGTCTCTGTCTCTGTCTCGCTCTCTGTCTCTGTCTTGCTCTCCGTCTCACTCTCTATCTTGCTCTCTGTCTCTGTCTCGCTCTCTGCCTCTGTCTCTGTCTCACTCTCTGTCTCTGTCTAGCTCTCTGTCTCGCTCTCTGTCTCACTCTCTGTCTCTGTCTCGCTCTCTGTCTCTGTCTTGCTCTCCGTCTCACTCTCTATCTTGCTCTCTGTCTCTATCTCGCTCTCTGTCTCTGTCTCGTCTCGCTCTCTGTCTCTCTCTCACTCTGTCTTTGTCTCGCTCTCTTTCTCTGTCTCGCTATCTGTCTCGCTCCCTGTCTCACTCTCACACTCTGTCTGTCTCACTCTCTGTCTCTGTCTTGCTCTCTGTCTCGCTCTCTGTCTTGCTCTCTGTCTCTGTCTCACTCTCTGTCTCTGTCTTGCTCTCTGTCTCTGTCTCGCTCTCTGCCTCTGTCTCTGTCTCACTCTCTGTCTCTGTCTAGCTCTCTGTCTCGCTCTCTGTCTCGCTCTCTGTCTCTGTCTCACTCTCTGTCTCTGTCTCGCTCTCTGTCTCTGTCTTGCTCTCCGTCTCACTCTCTATCTTGCTCTCTGTCTCTGTCTCGCTCTCTGCCTCTGTCTCTGTCTCACTCTCTGTCTCTGTCTAGCTCTCTGTCTCGCTCTCTGTCTCGCTCTCTGTCTCTGTCTCAGTCTCTGTCTCTGTCTCGCTCTCTGTCTCTGTCTTGCTCTCCGTCTCACTCTCTATCTTGCTCTATGTCTCTGTCTCGCTCTCTGCCTCTGTCTCTGTCTCACTCTCTGTCTCTGTCTAGCTCTCTGTCTTGCTCTCTGTCTCGCTCTCTGTCTCTCTCTCACTCTATGGCTTTGTCTCGCTCTCTTTCTCTGTCTCGCTCTCTTACTCTGTCTCGCTCTCTGTCTCGCTCCCTGTCTCGCTCTCGCTCTCTGTCTGTCTCGCTCTCTGTCTCTGTCTCGCTCTCTGTCTCACTCTCCATCTGTCTCGCTCTCGTTCTCTGTCTCACTTTCTGTCTCGCTCTAAGTCTGTCTTATTCTCTGTCTCGCTCTAAGTCTGTCTCACTCTCTGTCTCTTCTCGCTCTCTGTCTCTCTCTCTCTGTCTCTCTCTCTGTCTCTCTCTCGCTCTCTGTCATTGTCTTTGTCTCGCTCTCTGTCTCTGTCTCGCTCTCTGTCTTGCTCTCTGTCTCGCTCTCTGTCTCTCTCTCTGTCTCTCTCTCGCTCTCTGTCTTTGTCTCGCTCTCTTTCTCTCTCTCGCTCTCTTACTCTGTCTCGCTCTCTGTCTCGCTCTCTGTCTCGCTCTCTGTCTCTGTCTCACTCTCTGTCTCTGTCTCTCTCTCTGTCTCTCTCTCGCTCTCTGTCTTTGTCTCGCTCTCTTTCTCTGTCTCGCTCTCTGTCTTTGTCTCGCTCACTTTCTCTGTCTCACTCCCTGTCTCACTCTCGCTCTCGCTCTGTGTTTCGCTCTCTGTCTCTGTCTCGCTCTCTTTATCTGTCTCTATCTCTTTCTCTGTCTCTTTCTCTGTCTCGCTCTTGCTCTCTGTCTCACTCTCTGTCTCGCTCTCTGTCTCTGTCTTGCTCCCTGTCTCGCTGTAGTGGCTTCCTTTAGTCTTTACCATAGCCACTGCCCAAGCCTGAAGCGGGGTTGTTTGGTACGCATACAGTCCACACTCAAGGTTTCCAAACGGCCAAACATTCCATGACATCCAGGGATATGGTGCAACAAAAATGTTTATTCTTCTTATATCTAACAAATAAATGAGTCTCCAATCAACTTAAAGCACAAAATACTTGATATGGAAAATACATATTATGACCTGTATGTCTATGTCTGTATGTATGTATGTCTGTATGGTCAAAAAACTATACCGCTCCCGCATCTTGCAAGGACTCCCTCTCCCGAAGGCCCAACTTCCTGCCTTTATCCTAACACACTTACCACAATACAATGAACAGGCAAGAGGGGGGGCCAAATGTCCGAGTTACACTAACAACAAATTAATATATCTCAATCGGGTAAATATAAATCATAAAGGTACGTACCTAATATTTCATCATTTACATTCATATTTAATATATTTACACAAATATACATGGAGCTCCATATGTTCGGTCTTTTATACAAATATGTCCAAATCGGCTCTAACATACCGGCCCCTAATTGTTGACTGCACTGAATGCACAACAATTACTTTAAATTCAAACGTAGAGCCAATACACAAAACATTCTATACCAGAGCACTATTACAGTTCATAGCTATATACAAATATACAAGGTACCATATAGGAAAATAGTCCATAGATCTCAGTCTGAGTTGAAGTGTAAAGATGTTCAACTTCGAAAAATGTCAGAGTTTGACGTCCAAAAATGTATGACATCAAAGAATGTAAGAGTACGACATCAACGAATCAGAGGTGCACGTGATTCTAAGATGGAGCACTGTGTATGTGTGTGTGTGTGTCACTCCGTCGTCTCAAGGAGCAGACAGAGTTTATTGATAGGTCTCTGTAGGATATTGGTCTTAGTCTTAACCATGACGCTCCGGACAAGACCTTTGGCCCCTGGCAAAGCCTCCACCACACGCCCCATTAGCCAAGAGTTCCTTGGGGCGGTGTCATCGACGATGACCACGAGGTCACCAGGACTGAAGTTTCTCTTAGTTTTGTTCCACTTGTTCCGCTCCTGCATAAGTGGAAGATACTCCCTGATCCATCTCTTCCAGAAGAGGTCAGTGATATATTGTACTTGCTTCCATCTCCTTCGTGAGTATAGGTCGCTTCTCTGGAATAGTCCTGGTGGCAGGACTGGCTTAGCTTTCAGATGAAGCAGATGGTTCGGATGATCGGATGATGACCTTTTCTGCTTCATCTAGGTCGTCCACAGACAGACTTTCTTTTCCAAACGTCAGTTTGAACTTGTCAATTTGTTCCTTCAGTGAGTTTGTCAGACTCTGATCTGGACCAGTTTGAGAGAATATTTTCCTTTTCTGGCTTAACTGTAGAAGACGTTTCTTCAGTTTCAGCATCCAGGCAACTGCTTTCTTCAAGTTGTTCCATGTTGAATAGTACTCAATCAGTTTGCTGGTTGGACTCTTTTCTTCCACACTTGTATGGTTTATGATTACGTCTTTTCTCACCTCTGGATCATCCGGAGGGATGGAGCCAAGCTCCTCGGGGACTTTCGGCCATTGAGTTTCTGGTTTCTCCAGGAATTCTGGTCCTTTACGCCATCTCTTTGAGTTCAGGAACATTTCAACATTTAATCCTCTTGAGGCATCATCGGCTGGGTTGTGTTTTGAGTTCAAATATCTCCACTGTTTTGCTTTCGATAGGTCACGGATCATAGCAACCCTATTAGCCACAAAGGTATGGAATCTCTTGGTATCATTGCAGATGTATTTTAGCACAGACTGGCTGTCCGTCCAAAAAGTTGACCCCTCAAGTTCAATCTGGAGCTCCAACCTTAGCATCCTGTCCACTCGCACTGCCAATGTTGCTGCAGCAAGTTCCAGTCTGGGGATTGTCATCTGCTTGAGTGGAGTCACCCTTGATTTCCCCATTATGAATGCAATGTGAACCTTTTCCATACCGTTTGTGAACCTAAGGTAGCTTGCCGTCGAAGTGACCAAAGTGATGCAGCTGAAGTGATGCAGCTGTGCCGAAGTGATGCAGCTGTGCCGTCTTGACTTGACCAAAGTTCTCAGGCATCATACACCTGTCTATCTGGAATCTGGAGAGCTGGTCCAGCTCTGAGAGCCATCTCTGCCATGAAATAGAGTGTTCTTCAGGGATGATTTCATCCCATCCACACTTTAGCTTGCAGAGCACTTGAAGGATTTGCTTTGCCTTTAATACAAATGGGGCGAGGAAACCTAATGGATCATAAATAGAGCTGACAGTTGAGAGAATACCTCTTCTTGTAAGCGGTCTGTTCTTGACAGTGACTCGGAAGGTAAATGCATCACTTTCAATGTTCCATCGGATTCCAAGTGCTCTTTCAACAGGCAGCTTTTCTCTGTCCAGGTCCAGTTCTTTTATCTGCTTGGCTTTGTGTTCATCAGGGATAGAAGCCAGCACAGTGCGGCTGTTGCTGACCCACTTGATCAATTTGAACCCACCCTGAGAGCACACATCCCTGAGGTATCGCTCTCTGTCGAGCTCTCTGTCTCCTCTCTCTTTCTCTGTCTCGCTCTCTGTCTATGTCTCGCTCTCTATCTCGCTCACCATATGTCTCGCTCTCGCTCTCTGTCTCACTCTCTGTCTCGCTCTCTGTCTCTGTCTAGCTCTCTGTCTCGCTCTCTGTCTCTGTCTCACTCTCTGTCTCTGTCTCGCTCTCTGTCTCTGTCTTGCTCTCCGTCTCACTCTCTATCTTGCTCTCTGTCTCTATCTTGCTCTCTGTCTCTGTCTCGTCTCGCTCTCTGTCTCTCTCTCTCTCTCACTCTGTCTTTGTCTCGCTCTCTTTCTCTGTCTCGCTCTCTGTCTCGCTCCCTGTCTCGCTCTCGCACTCTGTCTGTCTCGCTCTCTGTCTGTCTCGCTCTCTGTCTCTGTCTCGCTCTCTGTCTCGCTCTCCATCTGTCTCGCTCTCTGTCTCGCTCTCTGTCTCGCTCTGTTTAGCTCTCTGCCTCTGTCTCTGTCTCACTCTCTGTCTCACTCTCTGTCTCTGTCTCGCTCTCTGTCTTTGTCTCGCTCTCTTTCTCTGTCTCTGTCTCGCTCTCTGTCTCGCTCTCTGTCTCGCTCTGTTTAGCTCTCTGTCTCGCTCTCTGTCTCACTCTCTGCCTAACTCTCTGTCTCTGTATCACTCTCTGTCTCTGTCTAGCTCTCTTTCTCGCTCTCTGTCTCCGTCTCGCTCTCTGTCTCCGTCTCGCTCCTTGTCTCGATCTCTGTCTCCGTCTCTGTCTCGGTCTCTGTCTCACTCTCTGTCTCTGTCTAGCTCTCTGTCTCGCTCTCGCTCTCTGTCTCTGTCTCACTCTCTGTCTCTGTCTCAGTCTCTGTCTCACTCTGTCTCTGTCTAGCTCTCTGTCTCGCTCTCTGTCTTACTCTCTGTCTCTGTCTCGCTCTCTGTCTCTGTCTTGCTCTCCGTCTCACTCTCTATCTTGCTCTCTGTCTCTATCTCGCTCTCTGTCTCTGTCTCGTCTCGCTCTCTGTCTCTCTCTCACTCTGTCTTTGTCTCGCTCTCTTTCTCTGTCTCGCTCTCTGTCTCGCTCCCTGTCTCGCTCTCGCACTCTGTCTGTCTTGCTCTCTGTCTGTCTCACTCTCTGTCTCTGTCTCGCTCTCTGTCTCGCTCTCCATCTGTCTCGCTCTCTGTCTCGCTCTCTGTCTCGCTCTCTGTCTCGCTCTGTTTAGCTCTCTGCCTCTGTCTCTGTCTCACTCTCTGTCTCTGTCTTGCTCTCTGTCTCGCTCTCTGTCTTGCTCTCTGTCTCTGTCTCACTCTCTGTCTCTGTCTCGCTCTCTGCCTCTGTCTCTGTCTCACTCTCTGTCTCTGTCTAGCTCTCTGTCTCGCTCTCTGTCTCGCTCTCTGTCTCTGTCTCACTCTCTGTCTCTGTCTCGCTCTCTGTCTCTGTCTTGCTCTCCGTCTCACTCTCTATCTTGCTCTCTGTCTCTGTCTCGCTCTCTGCCTCTGTCTCTGTCTCACTCTCTGTCTCTGTCTAGCTCTCTGTCTCGCTCTCTGTCTCGCTCTCTGTCTCTGTCTCAGTCTCTGTCTCTGTCTCGCTCTCTGTCTCTGTCTTGCTCTCCGTCTCACTCTCTATCTTGCTCTCTGTCTCTGTCTCGCTCTCTGCCTCTGTCTCTGTCTCACTCTCTGTCTCTGTCTAGCTCTCTGTCTTGCTCTCTGTCTCGCTCTCTGTCTCTCTCTCACTCTATGGCTTTGTCTCGCTCTCTTTCTCTGTCTCGCTCTCTTACTCTGTCTCGCTCTCTGTCTCGCTCCCTGTCTCGCTCTCGCTCTCTGTCTGTCTCGCTCTCTGTCTCTGTCTCGCTCTCTGTCTCACTCTCCATCTGTCTCGCTCTCGTTCTCTGTCTCACTTTCTGTCTCGCTCTAAGTCTGTCTTATTCTCTGTCTCGCTCTAAGTCTGTCTCACTCTCTGTCTCTTCTCGCTCTCTGTCTCTCTCTCTCTGTCTCTCTCTCTGTCTCTCTCTCGCTCTCTGTCATTGTCTTTGTCTCGCTCTCTGTCTCTGTCTCGCTCTCTGTCTTGCTCTCTGTCTCGCTCTCTGTCTCTCTCTCTGTCTCTCTCTCGCTCTCTGTCTTTGTCTCGCTCTCTTTCTCTGTCTCGCTCTCTTACTCTGTCTCGCTCTCTGTCTCGCTCCCTGTCTCTCTCTCTGTCTCTCTCTCGCTCTCTGTCTTTGTCTCGCTCACTTTCTCTGTCTCACTCCCTGTCTCACTCTCGCTCTCGCTCTCTGTCTCTCTCTCTGTCTCTGTCTCGCTCTCTGTCTTTGTCTCGCTCTCTTTCTCTGTCTCTGTCTCGCTCTCTGTCTCGCTCTGTTTAGCTCTCTGTCTCGCTCTCTATCTCACTCTCTGGCTCACTCTCTGTCTCACTCTCTGTCTCTCTCTCTGTCTCTGTCTCGCTCTCTGTCTTTGTCTCGCTCTCTTTCTCTGTCTCTGTCTCGCTCTCTGTCTCGCTCTCTGTCTCGCTCTGTTTAGCTCTCTGTCACGCTCTCTGTCTCACTCTCTGCCTCACTCTCTGTCTCTGTCTCACTCTCTGTCTCTGTCTAGCTCTCTTTCTCGCTCTCTGTCTCCGTCTCGCTCTCTGTCTCCGTCTCGCCCCTTGTCTCGCTCTCTGTCTCCGTCTCTGTCTAGCTCTCTGTCTCGCTCTCTGACTCTGTCTCGCTCTCTGTCTCTGTCTTGCTCTCCGTCTCACTCTCTATCTTGCTCTCTGTCTCTATCTTGCTCTCTGTCTCTGTCTCGTCTCGCTCTCTGTCTCTCTCTCTCTCTCTCACTCTGTCTTTGTCTAGCTCTCTTTCTCTGTCTCGCTCTCTGTCTCGCTCCCTGTCTCGCTCTCTGTCTGTCTCGCTCTCTGTCTCTGTCTCGCTCTCTGTCTCGCTCTCCATCTGTCTCGCTCTCTGTCTCGCTCTCTGTCTCGCTCTGTTTAGCTCTCTGCCTCTGTCTCTGTCTCACTCTCTGTCTCTGTCTAGCTCTCTGTCTCGCTCTCTGTCTTGCTCTCTGTCTCTGTCTCACTCTCTGTCTCTTTCTTGCTCTCTGTCTCTGTCTCGCTCTCTGTCTCTCTCTCGCTCTCTGTCTCGCTCTGTTTAGCTCTCTGTCTCGCTCTCTGTCTCACTCTCTGCCTCACTCTCTGTCTCTGTCTCACTCTCTCTGTCTAGCTCTCTTTCTCGCTCTCTGTCTCCGTCTCGCTCTCTGTCTCCGTCTCGCCCCTTGTCTCGCTCTCTGTCTCCGTCTCTGTCTCACTCTCTGTCTCACTCTCTGTCTCTGTCTCGCTCTCTGTCTTTGTCTCGCTCTCTTTCTCTGTCTCTGTCTCGCTCTCTGTCTCGCTCTCTGTCTCGCTCTGTTTAGCTCTCTGTCTCGCTCTCTGTCTCACTCTCTGCCTAACTCTCTGTCTCTGTATCACTCTCTGTCTCTGTCTAGCTCTCTTTCTCGCTCTCTGTCTCCGTCTCGCTCTCTGTCTCCGTCTCGCTCCTTGTCTCGATCTCTGTCTCCGTCTCTGTCTCGGTCTCTGTCTCACTCTCTGTCTCTGTCTAGCTCTCTGTCTCTCTCTCTGTCTCTCTCTCGCTCTCTGTCTTTGTCTCGCTCTCTTTCTCTGTCTCGCTCTCTTTCTCTGTCTCGCTCTCTGTCTCGCTCCCTGTCTCTCTCTCTGTCTCTCTCTCGCTCTCTGTCTTTGTCTCGCTCACTTTCTCTGTCTCACTCCCTGTCTCACTCTCGCTCTCGCTCTCTGTCTCTCTCTCTGTCTCTGTCTCGCTCTCTGTCTTTGTCTCGCTCTCTTTCTCTGTCTCTGTCTCGCTCTCTGTCTCGCTCTGTTTAGCTCTCTGTCTCGCTCTCTATCTCACTCTCTGGCTCACTCTCTGTCTCACTCTCTGTCTCTCTCTCTGTCTCTGTCTCGCTCTCTGTCTTTGTCTCGCTCTCTTTCTCTGTCTCTGTCTCGCTCTCTGTCTCGCTCTGTTTAGCTCTCTGTCTCGCTCTCTGTCTCACTCTCTGCCTCACTCTCTGTCTCTGTCTAGCTCTCTTTCTCGCTCTCTGTCTCCGTCTCGCTCTCTGTCTCCGTCTCGCCCCTTGTCTCGCTCTCTGTCTCCGTCTCTGTCTCGGTCTCTGTCTCACTGTCTGTCTCTGTCTAGCTCTCTGTCTCGCTCTCTGTCTCTGTCTCGCTCTCTATCTCACTCTCTGGCTCACTCTCTGTCTCACTCTCATTCTCGCTCTCTGTCTCCGTCTCGCTCTCTGTCTCCGTCTCGCTCCTTGTCTCGCTCTCTGTCTCCGTCTCTGTCTCACTCTCTGTCTCTGTCTAGCTCTCTGTCTCGCTCTCACTCTCTGTCTCTGTCTCGCTCTCTGTCTCTGTCTCAGTCTCTGTCTCTGTCTCGCTCTCTGTCTCTGTCTTGCTCTCCGTCTCACTCTCTGTCTTGCTCTCTGTCTCTGTCTCGCTCTCTGCCTCTGTCTCTGTCTCACTCTCTGTCTCTGTCTAGCTCTCTGTCTCGTTCTCTGTCTCTGTCTCACTCTCTGTCTCTGTCTCGCTCTCTGTCTCTGTCTTGCTCTCCGTCTCACTCTCTATCTTGCTCTCTGTCTCTATCTTGCTCTCTGTCTCTGTCTCGTCTCGCTCTCTGTCTCTCTCTCTCTCACTCTGTCTTTGTCTCGCTCTCTTTCTCTGTCTCGCTCTCTGTCTCGCTCCCTGTCTCGCTCTCTGTCTGTCTCGCTCTCTGTCTCTGTCTCGCTCTCTGTCTCGCTTTCCATCTGTCTCGCTCTCTGTCTCGCTCTCTGTCTCCCTCTGTTTAGCTCTCTGCCTCTGTCTCTGTCTCACTCTCTGTCTCTGTCTAGCTCTCTGTCTCGCTCTCTGTCTTGCTCTCTGTCTCTGTCTCACTCTCTGTCTCTTTCTCGCTCTCTGTCTCTTTCTTGCTCTCTGTCTCTGTCTCGCTCTCTGTCTCTGTCTCGCTCTCTGTCTCGCTCTGTTTAGCTCTCTGTCTCGCTCTCTGTCTCACTCTCTGCCTCACTCTCTGTCTCTGTCTCACTCTCTGTCTCTGTCTAGCTCTCTTTCTCGCTCTCTGTCTCCGTCTCGCTCTCTGTCTCCGTCTCGCCCCTTGTCTCGCTCTCTGTCTCCGTCTCTGTCTCGGTCTCTGTCTCACTCTCTGTCTCTGTCTAGCTCTCTGTCTCGCTCTCGCTCTCTGTCTCTGTCTCGCTCTCTATCTCACTCTCTGGCTCACTCTCTGTCTCACTCTCTGTCTCTCTCCCTGTCTGTCTCTCTCTCTGTCTCTGTCTCGCTCTCTGTCTTTGTCTCGCTCTCTTTCTCTGTCTCTGTCTCGCTCTCTGTCTCGCTCTCTGTCTCGCTCTGTTTAGCTCTCTGTCTCGCTCTCTGTCTCACTCTCTGCCTAACTCTCTGTCTCTGTCTCACTCTCTGTCTCTGTCTAGCTCTCTTTCTCGCTCTCTGTCTCCGTCTCGCTCTCTGTCTCCGTCTCGCTCCTTGTCTCGATCTCTGTCTCCGTCTCTGTCTCGGTCTCTGTCTCACTCTCTGTCTCTGTCTAGCTCTCTGTCTCGCTCTCGCTCTCTGTCTCTGTCTCGCTCTCTGTCTCTGTCTCAGTCTCTGTCTCTGTCTCGCTCTCTGTCTCTGTCTTGCTCTCCGTCTCACTCTCTATCTTGCTCTCTGTCTCTGTCTCGCTCTCTGCCTCTGTCTCTGTCTCACTCTCTGTCTCTGTCTAGCTCTCTGTCTCGCTCTCTGTCTCTGTCTCACTCTCTGTCTCTGTCTCGCTCTCTGTCTCTTTCTTGCTCTCCGTCTCACTCTCTATCTTGCTCTCTGTCTCTATCTCGCTCTCTGTCTCTGTCTCGTCTCGCTCTCTGTCTCTCTCTCACTCTGTCTTTGTCTCGCTCTCTTTCTCTGTCTCGCTCTCTGTCTCGCTCCCTGTCTCGCTCTCGCACTCTGTCTGTCTCGCTCTCTGTCTGTCTCGCTCTCTGTCTCGCTCTCTGTCTCGCTCTGTTTAGCTCTCTGCCTCTGTCTCTGTCTCACTCTCTGTCTCTGTCTAGCTCTCTGTCTAGCTCTCTGTCTCGCTCTCTGTCTCGCTCTCTGTCTCTGTCTCACTCTCTGTCTCTGTCTCGCTCCCTGTCTCTGTCTTGCTCTCCGTCTCACTCTCTATCTTGCTCTCTGTCTCTGTCTCACTCTCTGTCTCTGTCTAGCTCTCTGTCTCGCTCTCTGTCTCGCTCTCTGTCTCTGTCTCACTCTCTGTCTCTGTCTCGCTCTCTGTCTCTGTCTTGCTCTCCGTCTCACTCTCTATCTTGCTCTCTGTCTCTGTCTCGCTCTCTGCCTCTGTCTCTGTCTCACTCTCTGTCTCTGTCTAGCTCTCTGTCTTGCTCTCTGTCTCGCTCTCTGTCTCTCTCTCACTCTATGGCTTTGTCTCGCTCTCTTTCTCTGTCTCGCTCTCTGTCTCGCTCCCTGTCTCGCTCTCGCTCTCTGTCTGTCTCGCTCTCTGTCTCTGTCTCGCTCTCTGTCTCACTCTCCATCTGTCTCGCTCTCGTTCTCTGTCTCACTTTCTGTCTCGCTCTAAGTCTGTCTTATTCTCTGTCTCGCTCTAAGTCTGTCTCTGTCTAGCTCTCTGTCTCGCTCTCTGTCTCTGTCTCGCTCTCTATCTCACTCTCTGGCTCACTCTCTGTCTCACTCTCATTCTCGTCTCTGTCTCCGTCTCTGCTCTCTGTCTCCGTCTCGCTCTCTTGTCTCGCTCTCTGTCTCCGTCTCTGTCTCACTCTCTGTCTCTGTCTAGCTCTCTGTCTCGCTCTCACTCTCTGTCTCTGTCTCGCTCTCTGTCTCTGTCTCAGTCTCTGTCTCTGTCTCGCTCTCTGTCTCTGTCTTGCTCTCCGTCTCACTCTCTGTCTTGCTCTCTGTCTCTGTCTCGCTCTCTGCCTCTGTCTCTGTCTCACTCTCTGTCTCTGTCTAGCTCTCTGTCTCGTTCTCTGTCTCTGTCTCACTCTCTGTCTCTGTCTCGCTCTCTGTCTCTGTCTTGCTCTCTCGTCTCACTCTCTGTCTTGCTCTCTGTCTCTATCTTGCTCTCTGTCTCTGTCTCGTCTCTGTCTCTGTCTCTCTCTCTCTCACTCTGTCTCTGTCTCTGCTCTCTTCTCTCTGTCTCGCTCTCTGTCTCGCTCCCTGTCTCTGCTCTCTGTCTGTCTCGCTCTCTGTCTCTGTCTCGCTCTCTGTCTCGCTCCATCTGTCTCGCTGTCTCGCTCTCTGTCTCGCTCTGTTTAGCTCTCTGCCTCTGTCTCTGTCTCTCTCTCTGTCTCTGTCTAGCTCTCTGTCTCGCTCTCTGTCTTGCTCTCTGTCTCTGTCTCACTCTCTGTCTCTTTCTCTGCTCTCTGTCTCTGTCTCGCTCTCTGTCTCTGTCTCTCTCTCTGTCTCGCTCTCTGTTTAGCTCTCTGTCTCGCTCTCTGTCTCACTCTCTGCCTCACTCTCTGTCTCTGTCTCACTCTGTCTCTGTCTCGCTCTCTTTCTCTCTCTCTCTCTCTCGTCTCTGTCTCCGTCTCGCCTCTTGTCTCGCTCTCTGTCTCCGTCTCTGTCTCGTCTCTGTCTCACTCTCTGTCTCTGTCTAGCTCTCTGTCTCGCTCTCTGCTCTCTGTCTCTGTCTCGCTCTCTCTCTCTCTCTGGCTCTCTCTCTGTCTCACTCTCTGTCTCTCTCTCTGTCTCTCTCTCTGTCTCTGTCTCGCTCTCTGTCTTTGTCTCGCTCTCTTTCTCTGTCTCTGTCTCGCTCTCTGTCTCGCTCTCTGTCTCTGTCTGTTTAGCTCTCTGTCTCGCTCTCTGTCTCACTCTCTGCCTAACTCTCTGTCTCTGTCTCACTCTCTGTCTCTGTCTCTGTCTCTGTCTCGCTCTCTGTCTCCGTCTCGCTCTCTGTCTCCGTCTCTCCTTGTCTCGATCTCTGTCTCCGTCTCTGTCTCGGTCTCTGTCTCACTCTCTGTCTCTGTCTCTCTCTGTCTCGCTCTCTGTCTCTGTCTCTGTCTCGCTCTCTGTCTCTGTCTCAGTCTCTGTCTCTGTCTCGCTCTCTGTCTCTGTCTTGCTCTCCGTCTCACTCTCTCTCTTGCTCTCTGTCTCTGTCTCGCTCTCTGCCTCTGTCTCTGTCTCACTCTCTGTCTCTGTCTAGCTCTCTGTCTCGCTCTCTGTCTCTGTCTCACTCTCTGTCTCTGTCTCGCTCTCTGTCTCTTTCTTGCTCTCCGTCTCACTCTCTATCTTGCTCTCTGTCTCTATCTCGCTCTCTGTCTCTGTCTCTGTCTCGCTCTCTGTCTCTCTCTCTCACTCTGTCTTTGTCTCGCTCTCTTTCTCTGTCTCGCTCTCTGTCTCGCTCCCTGTCTCGCTCTCGCACTCTGTCTGTCTCGCTCTCTGTCTGTCTCGCTCTCTGTCTCGCTCTCTGTCTCGCTCTGTTTAGCTCTCTCTGTCTGTCTCTGTCTCACTCTCTGTCTCTGTCTAGCTCTCTGTCTAGCTCTCTGTCTCGCTCTCTGTCTCGCTCTCTGTCTCTGTCTCACTCTCTGTCTCTGTCTCGCTCCCTGTCTCTGTCTTGCTCTCTGTCTCACTCTCTATCTTGCTCTCTGTCTCTGTCTCACTCTCTGTCTCTGTCTAGCTCTCTGTCTCGCTCTCTGTCTCTCTGCTCTCTGTCTCTGTCTCACTCTCTGTCTCTGTCTCGCTCTCTGTCTCTGTCTTGCTCTCCGTCTCACTCTCTATCTTGCTCTCTGTCTCTGTCTCGCTCTCTGCCTCTGTCTCTGTCTCACTCTCTGTCTCTGTCTAGCTCTCTGTCTTGCTCTCTGTCTCGCTCTCTGTCTCTCTCTCACTCTATGGCTTTGTCTCGCTCTCTTTCTCTGTCTCGCTCTCTTACTCTGTCTCGCTCTCTGTCTCGCTCCCTGTCTCGCTCTCGCTCTCTGTCTGTCTCGCTCTCTGTCTCTGTCTCGCTCTCTGTCTCACTCTCCATCTGTCTCGCTCTCGTTCTCTGTCTCACTTTCTGTCTCGCTCTAAGTCTGTCTTATTCTCTGTCTCGCTCTAAGTCTGTCTCACTCTCTGTCTCTTCTCGCTCTCTGTCTCTCTCTCTCTGTCTCTCTCTCTGTCTCTCTCTCGCTCTCTGTCATTGTCTCTGTCTCGCTCTCTGTCTCTGTCTCGCTCTCTTTCTCTGTCTCGCTCTCTGTCTCTGCCTCGCTCTCTGTCTCGCTCTCTGCCTCGCTCTCTGTCTCGCTCTTTGTCTCGCTCTCGCTCTCTCTCTCTTGCCTCGCTCTCTTTTCTCTGTCTCTCTCTCTGTCTCTCTCTCGCTCTCTGTCTTTGTCTCGCTCACTTTCTCTGTCTCGCTCTCTTTCTCTGTCTCACTCCCTGTCTCGCTCTCGCTCTATGTCTCAGTCTCGCGATCTGTCTCTGTCTCGCTCTCTGTCTCGCTCCCTGTCTCGCTCTCGCACTCTGTCTGTCTCGCTCTCTGTCTGTCTCGCTCTCTGTCTCTGTCTCGCTCTCTGTCTCGCTCTCCATCTGTCTCGCTCTCTGTCTCGCTCTCTGTCTCGCTCTGTTTAGCTCTCTGCCTCTGTCTCTGTCTCACTCTCTGTCTCTGTCTAGCTCTCTGTCTCGCTCTCTGTCTCGCTCTCTGTCTCTGTCTCACTCTCTGTCTCTGTCTCGCTCCCTGTCTCTGTCTTGCTCTCCGTCTCACTCTCTATCTTGCTCTCTTTCTCTGTCTCGCTCTCTGCCTCTGTCTCTGTCTCTGTCTAGCTCTCTGTCTCGCTCTCTGTCTCTGTCTCACTCTCTGTCTCTGTCTCGCTCTCTGTCTCTTTCTTGCTCTCCGTCTCACTCTCTATCTTGCTCTCTGTCTCTATCTCGCTCTCTGTCTCTGTCTCGTCTCGCTCTCTGTCTCTCTCTCACTCTGTCTTTGTCTCGCTCTCTTTCTCTTTCTCGCTCTCTGTCTCGCTCCCTGTCTCGCTCTCGCACTCTGTCTGTCTCGCTCTCTGTCTGTCTCGCTCTCTGTCTCTGTCTCGCTCTCTGTCTCGCTCTCTGTCTCGCTCTGTTTAGCTCTCTGCCTCTGTCTCTGTCTCACTCTCTGTCTCTGTCTAGCTCTCTGTCTAGCTCTCTGTCTCGCTCTCTGTCTCGCTCTCTGTCTCTGTCTCACTCTCTGTCTCTGTCTCGCTCCCTGTCTCTGTCTTGCTCTCCGTCTCACTCTCTATCTTGCTCTCTGTCTCTGTCTCGCTCTCTGCCTCTGTCTCTGTCTCACTCTCTGTCTCTGTCTAGCTCTCTGTCTTGCTCTCTGTCTCGCTCTCTGTCTCTCTCTCACTCTATGGCTTTGTCTCGCTCTCTTTCTCTGTCTCGCTCTCTTACTCTGTCTCGCTCTCTGTCTCGCTCCCTGTCTCGCTCTCGCTCTCTGTCTGTCTCGCTCTCTGTCTCTGTCTCGCTCTCTGTCTCACTCTCCATCTGTCTCGCTCTCGTTCTCTGTCTCACTTTCTGTCTCGCTCTAAGTCTGTCTTATTCTCTGTCTCGCTCTAAGTCTGTCTCACTCTCTGTCTCTTCTCGCTCTCTGTCTCTCTCTCTCTGTCTCTCTCTCTGTCTCTCTCTCGCTCTCTGTCATTGTCTCTGTCTCGCTCTCTGTCTCTGTCTCGCTCTCTTTCTCTGTCTCGCTCTCTGTCTCTGCCTCGCTCTCTGTCTCGCTCTCTGCCTCGCTCTCTGTCTCGCTCTTTGTCTCGCTCTCGCTCTCTCTCTCTTGCCTCGCTCTCTTTTCTCTGTCTCTCTCTCTGTCTCTCTCTCGCTCTCTGTCTTTGTCTCGCTCACTTTCTCTGTCTCGCTCTCTTTCTCTGTCTCACTCCCTGTCTCGCTCTCGCTCTATGTCTCAGTCTCGCGATCTGTCTCTGTCTCGCTCTCTGTCTTGCCATCTGTCTATGTCTCGCTCTCTGTCTCTTTCTCGCTCTCTGTCTCTGTCTCGCTCACTTTCTCTGTCTCGTCTCGCTCTCTGTTTCTTTGTCTCTCTCTCTCTCTGTGTCTCGCTGTCTGTCTTTGTCTCGCTCTCTTTCTCTGTCTCGATCTCTTTCTCTGTCTCGCTGTCGCTCTTTGTCGAGCTCTCTGTCTCCTGTCTCTGTCTCTTTCTCTGTCTCGCTCTCTGTCTCCTGTCTCTTTCTCTGTCTCGCTCTCTGTCTATGTCTCGCTCTGTGTCTCACTCTCCATCTGTCTCGCTCTCATTCTCTGTCTTATTCTCTGTCTCGCTCTAAGTCTGTCTCACTCTCTGTCTCTCTCTGTCTCGCTCTCACTCTATGGCTTTGTCTCGCTCTCTTTCTCTGTCTCGCTCTCTTACTCTGTCTCGCTCTCTGTCTCGCTCCCTGTCTCGCTCTCGCTCTCTGTCTGTCTCGCTCTCTGTCTCTGTCTCGCTCTCTGTCTCACTCTCCATCTGTCTCGCTCTCGTTCTCTGTCTCACTTTCTGTCTCGCTCTAAGTCTGTCTTATTCTCTGTCTCGCTCTAAGTCTGTCTCACTCTCTGTCTCTTCTCGCTCTCTGTCTCTGTCTCTCTGTCTCTCTCTCTGTCTCTCTCTCGCTCTCTGTCATTGTCTTTGTCTCGCTCTCTGTCTCTGTCTCGCTCTCTTTCTCTGTCTCGCTCTCTGTCTCTGCCTCGCTCACTGTCTCGCTCTCTGCCTCGCTCTCTGTCTCGCTCTTTGTCTCGCTCTCGCTCTCTTTCTCTTGCCTCGCTCTCTTTTCTCTGTCTCTCTCTCTGTCTCTCTCTCGCTCTCTGTCTTTGTCTCATTCACTTTCTGTCTCGCTCTCTTTCTCTGTCTCACTCCATGTCTCGCTCTCGCTCTATGTCTCAGTCTCGCGATCTGTCTCTGTCTCGCTCTCTGTCTTGCCATCTGTCTATGTCTCGCTCTCTGTCTCTTTCTCGCTCTCTGTCTCTGTCTCGCTCACTGTCTCTGTCTCGTCTCGCTCTCTGTTTCTTTGTCTCTCTCTCTCTCTGTGTCTCGCTGTCTGTCTTTGTCTCGCTCTCTTTCTCGCTCTCGATCTCTTTCTCTGTCTCGCTCTCTGTCTCCTGTCTCTTTCTCTGTCTCGCTCTCTGTCTATGTCTCGCTCTCTGTCTTGCTCTCCATCTGTCTCGCTCTCGTTCTCTGTCTTATTCTCTGTCTCGCTCTCGTTCTCTGTCTCACTCTCTGTCTCAATCTCTGTCTCTGTCTCTTCTCGCTCTCTGTCTCGCTCTCTCTCTCTGTCTCGCTCTCTTTCTCTGTCTCGCTCTCTGTCTCTGTCTCGCTCCCTGTCTCACTCTCGCTCTGTGTCTCGCTCTCTGTCTCTGTCTCGCTCTCGCTCTCTGTCTCACTCTCTGTCTCACTCTAAGTCTGTCTCAATCCCTGTCTCTGTCTCTTCTCGCTCTCTGTCTCGCTCTCTGTCTCTGTCTCGCTCTCTGTCTTTGTCTCATCACTTTCTCTGTCTCGCTCTCTTTCTCTGTCTCGCTCTCTGTCTCGCTCTGTCTCGCTCTCTGTCTCGCTACCTGCCTCGCTCTCTGTCTCCGTCTCGCTCTCTGTCTCTGTCTCGCTCTCTGTCTCGCTCTCTGTCTCGCTCTCTGTCTCGCACTTTGTCTCGCTCTCGCTCTCTCTCTCTCTGCCTCGCTCTCTTTTCTCTCTCTCACTCTGTCTTTGTCTCGCTCTCTGTCTTTTTTTTCTCGCTCACTTTCTCTGTCTCGCTCTCTTTCTCTGTCTCGCTCTCTGTCTCTGTCTCGCTCCCTGTCTCACTCTTGCTCTCTGTCTCGCACTTTGTCTCGCTCTCGCTCTCTCTCTCTCTGCCTCGCTCTCTTTTCTCTCTCTCGCTCTGTCTTTGTCTCGCTCTCTGTCTTTGTCTCGCTCACTTTCTCTGTCTCGCTCTCTTTGTCTGTCTCTATCTCTGTCTCGCTCTCGCTCTCTGTCTCACCCTCTGTCTCACTCTAAGTCTGTCTCAATCTCTGTCTCTGTCTCTTCTCGCTCTCTGTCTCGCTCTCTGTCTCTGTCTCACTCTCTGTCTCTTTATCGCTCTCTGTCTCTGTCTTGCTCTCTGTCTCTGTCTCGCTCTTGCTCTCTGTCTCACTCTCTGTCTCGCTATCGCTCTCTGTCTCGCTCTCTGTCTCCTGTCTCTTCCTCTGTCTCGCTCTCTGTCAATGTCTCGCTCTCTGTCTCGCTCTCCATCTATCTCGATCTCGTTCTCTGTCTCACTCTCTGTCTCACTCTAAGTCTGTCTCAATTTCTGTCTCTGTCTCTTCTCGCTCTCTGTCTCTCTCTCTGTCTCTCTCTCGCTCTCTGTCTTTGTCTCATCACTTTCTCTGTCTCGCTCTCTTTCTCAGTCTCGTTCTCTGTCTCACTCTCTGTCTCAATCTCTGTCTCTGTCTCTTCTCGCTCTCTGTGTCTCTCTCTGTCTCTCTCTCGCTCTCTGTCTTTGTCTCATCACTTTCTCTGTCTCGCTCTCTGTCTCGCTACCTGCCTCGCTCTCTGTCTCCGTCTCGTTCTCTGTCTCGCTCTCTGTCTCGCTCTTTGTCTTGCTCTCGCTCTCTCTCTCTGTCTCGCTCTCTTTCTCTGTCTCGCTCTCTGTCTCTGTCTCGCTCCCTGTCTCACTCTCGCTCTGTGTCTCGCTCTCTGTCTCGCTCTCGCTCTCTGTCTCACTCTCTGTCTCACTCTAAGTCTGTCTCAATCCCTGTCTCTGTCTCTTCTCGCTCTCTGTCTCGCTCTCTGTCTCTGTCTCGCTCTCTGTCTTTGTCTCATCACTTTCTCTGTCTCGCTCTCTGTCTCGCTCTGTCTCGCTCTCTGTCTCGCTACCTGCCTCGCTCTCTGTCTCCGTCTCGCTCTCTGTCTCTGTCTCGCTCTCTGTCTCGCTCTCTGTCTCGCACTTTGTCTCGCTCTCGCTCTCTCTCTCTCTGCCTCGCTCTCTTTTCTCTCTCTCTCTCTGTCTTTGTCTCGCTCTCTGTCTTTGTCTCGCTCACTTTCTCTGTCTCGCTCTCTTTCTCTGTCTCGCTCTCTGTCTCTGTCTCGCTCCCTGTCTCACTCTCGCTCTCTGTCTCGCACTTTGTCTCGCTCTCGCTCTCTCTCTCTCTGCCTCGCTCTCTTTTCTCTCTCTCGCTCTGTCTTTGTCTCGCTCTCTGTCTTTGTCTCGCTCACTTTCTCTGTCTCGCTCTCTTTGTCTGTCTCTATCTCTGTCTCGCTCTCGCTCTCTGTCTCACTCTCTGTCTCTGTCTCACTCTCTGTCTCTTTATCGCTCTCTGTCTCTGTCTTGCTCTCTGTCTCTGTCTTGCTCTCTGTCTCTGTCTCGCTCTTGCTCTCTGTCTCACTCTCTGTCTCGCTATCGCTCTCTGTCTCGCTCTCTGTCTCCTGTCTCTTCCTCTGTCTCGCTCTCTGTCAATGTCTCGCTCTCTGTCTCGCTCTCCATCTATCTCGATCTCGTTCTCTGTCTCACTCTCTGTCTCACTCTAAGTCTGTCTCAATCTCTGTCTCTGTCTCTTCTCGCTCTCTGTCTCTCTCTCTGTCTCTCTCTCGCTCTCTGTCTTTGTCTCATCACTTTCTCTGTCTCGCTCTCTTTCTCAGTCTCGCTCTCTGTCTCGCTCTCTGTCTCGCTCTGTCTCGCTCTCTGTCTCGCTCTCTGTCTCGCTACCTGCCTCTCTCTCTGTCTCTCTCTCGCTCTCTGTCTTTGTCTCGCTCAATTTCTCTGTCTCGCTCTCTTTCTCTGTCTCGCTCTCTGTCTCTGTCTCGCTCCCTGTCTCACTCTCGCTCTCGCTCTGTGTCTCGCTCTCTGTCTCTGTCTCGCTCTCTTTGTCTGTCTCTATCTCTGTCTCGCTCTCGCTCTCTGTCTCACTCTCTGTCTCACTTTTTGTCTCTGTCTCGCTCTCTGTCTATGTCTCGCTCTCTATCTCGCTCTCCATCTGTCTCTGTCTCACTCTCTGTCTCGCTCTAAGTCTGTCTCATTCTCTGTCTCGCTATCGCTCTCTTTCGAGCTCTCTGTCTCCTCTCTCTTTCTCTGTCTCGCTCTCTGTCTATGTCTCGCTCTCTATCTCGCTCTCCATCTGTCTCGCTCTCGCTCTCTGTCTCACTCTCTGTCTCGCTCTAAGTCTGTCTCATTCTCTGTCTCGCTCTAAGTCTGTCTCACTCTGTCTCTGTCTCTTCTCGCTCTCTGTCTCTCTCTCTGTCTCTGTCTCGCTCTCTGTCTTTGTCTCGCTCTCTTTCTCTGTCTCTGTCTCGCTCTCTGTCTCGCTCTGTTTAGCTCTCTGTCTCGCTCTCTATCTCACTCTCTGGCTCACTCTCTGTCTTACTCTCTGTCTCACTCTCTGTCTCACTCTCTGTCTCTCTCTCTCTGTCTCTGTCTCGCTCTCTGTCTTTGTCTCGCTCTCTTTCTCTGTCTCTGTCTCTCTCTCTGTCTCGCTCTCTGTCTCACTCTGTTTAGCTCTCTGTCTCGCTCTCTGTCTCACTCTCTGCCTCACTCTCTGTCTCTGTCTCACTCTCTGTCTCTGTCTAGCTCTCTTTCTCGCTCTCTGTCTCCGTCTCGCTCTCTGTCTCCGTCTCGCTCCTTGTCTCGCTCTCTGTCTCAATCTCTGTCTCTGTCTCTTCTCGCTCTCTGTCTCTCTCTCTGTCTCACTCTCGCTCTCTGTCTTTGTCTCATCACTTTCTCTGTCTCGCTCTCTTTCTCTGTCTCGCTCTCTGTCTCGCTCTCTGTCTCGCTCTGTCTCGCTCTCTGTCTCGCTACCTTCCTCGCTCTCTGTCTCTGTCTCGCTCTCTGTCTCCCTCTCTGTCTCGCTCTTTGTCTCGCTCTCGCACTCTCTCTCTCTGTCTCGCTCTCTTTCTCTGTCTCGCTCTCTGTCTCGCTCTGTCTCGCTCTCTGTCTCGCTCTTTGTCTCGCTCTCGCTCTCTCTCTCTCTGTCTCGCTCTCTTTCTCTGTCTCACTCCCTGTCTCGCTCTCGCTCTATGTCTCAGTCTCGCTATCTGTCTCTGTCTCGCTCTCTGTCTTGCCATCTGTCTATGTCTCGCTCTCTGTCTCTTTCTCGCTCTCTGTCTCTGTCTCGCTCACTGTCTCTGTCTCGTCTCGCTCTCTGTTTCTATGTCTCTCTCTCTCTGTGTCTCGCTGTCTGTCTTTGTCTCGCTCTCTTTCTCTGTCTCGCTATCGCTCTTTGTCTAGCTCTCTGTCTCTCTGTCTCTGTCTCTGTCTCTCTCTGTCTCTTTCTCTGTCTCGCTCTCTGTCTATGTCTCGCTCTCTGTCTCGCTCTCTGTCTCTCTCGCTCTCTGTCTTTGTCTCATCACTTCCTCTGTCTCGCTCTCTTTCTCTGTCTCGCTCTCTGTCTCGCTCTGTCTCGCTCTCTGTCTCGCTACCTGCCTCGCTCTCTGTCTCCGTCTCGCTCTCTGTCTCCGTCTCGCTCTCTGTCTCGCTCTCTGTCTCGCTCTCTGTCTCGCACTTTGTCTCGCTCTCGCTCTCTCTCTCTGCCTCGCTCTCTTTTCTCTCTCTCGCTCTGTCTTTGTCTCGCTCTCTGTCTTTGTCTCGCTCACTTTCTCTGTCTCGCTCTCTGTCTCTGTCTCGCTCTCTGTCTCTGTCTCGCTCCCTGTCTCACTCTTGCTCTCTGTCTCGCACTTTGTCTCGCTCTCGCTCTCTCTCTCTCTGCCTCGCTCTCTTTTCTCTCTCTCGCTCTGTCTTTGTCTCGCTCTCTGTCTTTGTCTCGCTCACTTTCTCTGTCTCGCTCTCTTTGTCTGTCTCTATCTCTGTCTCTCTCTCGCTCTCTGTCTCACTCTCTGTCTCACTCTAAGTCTGTCTCAATCTCTGTCTCTGTCTCTTCTCGCTCTCTGTCTCGCTCTCTGTCTCTGTCTCACTCTCTGTCTCTTTATCGCTCTCTGTCTTTGTCTTGCTCTCTGTCTCTGTCTCGCTCTTGCTCTCTGTCTCACTCTCTGTCTCGCTATCGCTCTCTGTCTCGCTCTCTGTCTCCTGTCTCTTCCTCTGTCTCGCTCTCTGTCAATGTCTCACTCTCTGTCTCGCTCTCCATCTATCTCGATCTCGTTCTCTGTCTCACTCTCTGTCTCACTCTAAGTCTGTCTCAATCTCTGTCTCTGTCTCTTCTCGCTCTCTGTCTCTCTCTCTGTCTCTCTCTCGCTCTCTGTCTTTGTCTCATCACTTTCTCTGTCTCGCTCTCTTTCTCAGTCTCGCTCTCTGTCTCGCTCTCTGTCTCGCTACCTGCCTCGCTCTCTGTCTCCGTCTTGCTCTCTGTCTCCGTCTCGCTCTCTGTCTCGCTCTCTGTCTCGCTCTCGCTCTCTCTCTCTGCCTCGCTCTCTTTTCTCTGTCTCTCTCTGTCTCTCTCTCGCTCTCTGTCTTTGTCTCGCTCAATTTCTCTGTCTCGCTCTCTTTCTCTGTCTCGCTCTCTGTCTCTGTCTCGCTCCCTGTCTCACTCTCGCTCTCGCTCTGTGTCTCGCTCTCTGTCTCTGTCTCGCTCTCTTTGTCTGTCTCTATCTCTGTCTCGCTCTCGCTCTCTGTCTCACTCTCTGTCTCACTTTTTGTCTCTGTCTCGCTCTCTGTCTTATGTCTCGCTCTCTATCTCGCTCTCCATCTGTCTCTGTCTCACTCTCTGTCTCGCTCTAAGTCTGTCTCATTCTCTGTCTCGCTATCGCTCTCTTTCGAGCTCTCTGTCTCCTCTCTCTTTCTCTGTCTCGCTCTCTGTCTATGTCTCGCTCTCTATCTCGCTCTCCATCTGTCTCGCTCTCGCTCTCTGTCTCACTCTCTGTCTCGCTCTAAGTCTGTCTCATGCTCTGTCTCGCTCTAAGTCTGTCTCACTCTGTCTCTGTCTCTTCTCGCTCTCTGTCTCTGTCTCGCTCTCTGTCTTTGTCTCTATCTCTTTCTGTCTGGCTCTGTCTCGCTCTCTGTCTCGCTCTGTTTAGCTCTCTGTCTCGCTCTGGATCTCACTCTCTGGCTCACTCTCTGTCTCACTCTCTGTCTCACTCTCTGTCTCTCTCTCTGTCTCTGTCTCGCTCTCTGTCTTTGTCTCGCTCTCTTTCTCTGTCTCTGTCTCGCTCTCTGTCTCGCTCTCTGTCTCGCTCTGTTTAGTCTCTGTCTCGTCTCTATCTCACTCTCTGGCTCAAGTCTGTCTCACTCTCTGTCTCTCTCTGTCTCTCTCTCTGTCTCTGTCTCTCGCTCTCTGTCTTTGTCTCGCTCTCTTTCTCTGTCTCTGTCTCGCTCTCTGTCTCGTCTCGCTCTCTGTCTCACTCTGTTTAGCTCTCTGTCTCGGTCTCTCTGTCTCCTCTGTCTCGCTCTCTGTCTCCTCTCTGTCTCACTCTTGTCTCTGCTCTCTGTCTCTGTCTCTGTCTCTGTCTCTGTCTCGCTCTCTGTCTCTGTCTCTGTCTCGCTCTCTGTCTCTGTCTCTGTCTCATCTGTTTCTCTCTCTCCGTCTCTGCTCTCTGTCTCGCTCTCTGTCTCTCTCTTGCTCTCTCTCGCTCTCTGTCTCTGTCTCGCTCTCTTTCTCTGTCTCGCTCTCTTTCTCTCTGTCTCTGCTCTCTCTTCTCTGTCTCGCTCTGTCTCGTCTCTGTCTCGCTCTCTGTCTCTACTCTCGCCTCGCTCTCTGTCTCAGTCGCTCTCTGTCTCACTCTGTCTCAATCTCTGTCTCTGTCTCTTCTCGCTCTCTGTCTCGCTCTCTCTCTCTCGCTCTCTGTCTTTGTCTCTCACTTTCTCTGTCTCGCTCTCTGTCTCTGTCTCGCTCTCCCTGTCTCGCTCTGTCTCGCTCTCTGTCTCTGTCTACCTGCCTCTGTCTCTGTCTCTCTGTCTCACTCTCTGTCTCTCGTCTCTGCTCTGTCTCTCTCGCTCTCTGTCTCGCTCTCTGTCTCTCTCTCTGTCTCTGTCTTTGTCTCTCACTTTCTCTGTCTCGCTCTCTGTCTCGCTTCTGTCTCTGTCTCTCTGTCTCGCTCTCTCGTCTTTGTCTCCTGTCTCTCTCTCTGTCTCGCTCTCTGCTCTCTGTCTCACTCTCTGTCTCTGTCTCGCTCTCTGTCTCGCTCTCTGTCTCTCTCTCTCTCTCTGTCTCGCTCTCTGTCAATGTCTTGCTCTCTGTCTCGCTCTCTTTCTCTGTCTCTCTCTCTCTGTCTCTGTCTCACTCTCTGTCTCACTTGTCTGTCTCAATCTCTGTCTCTGTCTCTTTGTCTCTCTCTCTCTCTGTCTCGTCTCTCTCTGTCTCACTCTCTGTCTCACTCTCTCTGTCTCTGTCTCTGTCTCTTCTCGCTCTCTGTCTCTCTCTCTGTCTCTGTCTCGCTCTCTGCTCTCTCTTTATCTGCTCTCTATCTCTGTCTCCGTCTCTGCTCTCTGTCTCGCTCTCTGCTCTCTGTCTCACTCTCTTTCTCTGTCTCGCTCTCTGTCTCTGTCTCTGCTCCTGTCTCACTCCTCTGTCTCGCTCTCTGTCTCTGTCTCTGTCTCTGTCTCGCTCTCTTCTGTCTGTCTCTTCTCTGTCTCACTCTCTGTCTCACTCTAAGTCTGTCTCAATCTCTGTCTCTGTCTCTTCTCGCTCTCTGTCTCTCTCTCTGTCTCTCTCTCGCTCTCTGTCTTTGTCTCATCACTTTCTCTGTCTCGCTCTCTTTCTCTGTCTCGCTCTCTGTCTCGCTCTCTGTCTCTGTCTCGCTACCTGCCTCGCTCTCTGTCTCCGTCTCTGCTCTCTGTCTCCGTCTCGCTCTCTGTCTCGCTCTCTGTCTCGCTCTCTGTCTCTCTGTCTCGCTCTCTTTTCTCTCTGTCTCTCTCTGTCTCTCTCTCGCTCTGTCTTTGTCTCGCTCTCTGTCTCTGTCTCGCTCTCTTTCTCTGTCTCGCTCTCTGTTCTCTGTCTCTGCTCTCTGTCTCACTCTCCCTCTCTCTCTGTCTCTCTCTCTGTCTTGTCTCTGCCTCGCTCTCTGTCTGTCTCTATCTCTGTCTCCTCTCTCGCTCTCTGTCTCACTCTCTGTCTCACTCTTGTCTCTGTCTCGCTCTCTGTTTCTGTCTCTCTCTATCTCTGTCTCTCTCTCTGTCTCTGTCTGTCTCTTGTCTCGCTCTCTGTCTGTCTCTTTCTCTGTCTCGCTCTCTGTCTCTTCTCACTCTCTGTCTCCTCTCTCTTTCTCTGTCTCGCTCTCTGTCTTTGTCTCATCACTTTCTCTGTCTCGCATCTGTCTCGCTCTCGCTCTCTGTCTCACTCCTGTCTCGCTCTCTGTCTCATCTCTGTCTCGCTCTCTGTCACTCTGTCTCGCTCTCTGTCTCACTCTGTCTCTGTCTCTCTTCTCTGTCTCTGTCTCGCTCTCTGTCTTTGTCTCTCTCTTTCTCTGTCTCTGCTCTCTGTCTGTCTCGCTCTCTGTCTCGCTCTCTGTCTCGCTCTCGTCTCACTCTCTGTCTCACTCTCTGTCTCTCTCTCTGTCTCACTCTCTGTCTCTGTCTCTCTCTGTCTGTCTCTCTCTGTCTCTCTCTCGCTCTCTGTCTCTGTCTCTCACTTTCTCTGTCTCGCTCTCTTTCTCTGTCTCGCTCTCTTCGTCTCGCTCTCTGTCTCTGTCTCGCTCTGCTCGTCTCTTTTCTCTCTCTCTGTCTCTGTCTTTGTCTCGCTCTCTGTCTCTGTCTCATCACTCGCTCTCTGTCTCGCTCTCTCAGTCTCTCTCTCTGTCTCGCTCTGTCTTTGTCTCTCTGTCTCTCTGCTCTCTGTCTCTCTCTGTCTCGCTCTCTGTCTCCGTCTCTCTCTCTGTCTCTGTCTCTGTCGCTCTCTTTTCTCTGTCTCTCTCTGTCTCGCTCTCTGTCTCTGTCTCGCTCTCTCGCTCTCTCTCTCTCTCTCTTTCTCTGTCTCTCTCTGTCTCTCGCTCTCTGTCTCTCTCTCTCTGTCTCACTCTCTGTCTCTGTCTCTCTGTCTCTCTGTCTCTGTCTCGCTCTCTGCTCTCTGTCTCGCTCTCTGTCTTTGTCTCATCACTTTCTCTGTCTCGCTCTCTGTCTCGCTCTCGCTCTCTGTCTCGCTCTGTCTCGCTCTCTGTCTCTCCTGTCTCACTCTCTGTCTCTGTCTCTGCTCTCTGTCTCACTCTCTCTGTCTCTCTGTCTCGCTCTCTGTCTCGCTCTCTGTCTCGCTCTCTGTCTCTGTCTCTCTCGTCTCTCTCTCTGTCTGTCTCGCTCTCTGTCTCGCTCTCTCCATCTATCTCGCTCTGTCTCTCTGTCTCACTCTCTGTCTCAATCTCTCTGTCTCTTCTCTGTCTCTGTCTCTGTCTGTCTCTCTCTCGCTCTCTGTCTCTGTCTCTCTCTGTGTCTCTCTCTCTTCTCTGTCTCTGTCTCTCTGTCTCTCTCTCTCTCTCTCTTTCTCTGTCTCTCTCTTTTCTCTCTCTCTCTCGCTCTGTCTCACTACTGTCTCTCGCTCTCTGTCTCTTTGTCTGCTCTCTGTCTCCGTCTCGCTCTCTGTCTCGTCTCTGTCTCGCTGTCTCTGTCTCGCTCTCTCTCTCTCTGTCTCACTCTCTCTGTCTCTCTCTGTCTCTGTCTCTGTCTCGCTCTCTGTCTTTGTCTCGCTCTCTCTCTCTCTGGTCTCGCTGTCTCTGTCTCACTCTATTTCTCTGTCTCGTCTCTTTCTCTGTCTCACTCTCTGTCTCTGCTCTCTGTCTCGCTCTCTGTCTCTGTCTCGCTCTCTTTGTCTGTCTCTATCTCTGTCTCCGTCTCTGCTCTCTGTCTCTCTCTCTGTCTCGCTCTCTCTCTCTCTCGCTCTCTCTCTCTCTCTCTCTCTCTGTCTCTCTCTCTGCTCTCTGTCTTTGTCTCATCACTTTCTCTGTCTCGCTCTCTTTCTCTGTCTCGCTCTCTCTGTCTCGCTCTCTCGCTCTCTGTCTCTCTGTCTCTGCTCTCTGTCTCCGTCTCGCTCTCTGTCTCCGTCTCGCTCTCTGTCTCTGTCTCTGTCTCTGCTCTCTGTCTCGCTCTCTGTCTCTCTCTGTCTCTCTCTGTCTCTGTCTCTCCTCTCTGTCTCTGTCTCGCTCTCTGTCTTTGTCTCTCTGTCTCTGTCTCATCTGTCTCTGTCTCGTCTCTCTTTCTCAGTCTCACTCTCTGTCTCGCTATCTCTGCTCTCTGTCTCGCTCTCTGTCTTGCTCTCTGCCTCTCTCTCTGTCTCTCTCTCGCTCTCTGTCTCTGTCTCCGTCTCTCTCTCTCTGTCTCGCGCTCTCTCTCTCTCTGCCTCGCTCTCTTTTCTCTGTCTCTCTCTCTGTCTCTCTCTCTGCTCTCTGTCTCTGTCTCTGTCTCGTCTCACTTTCTCTGTCTCGCTCTCTTTCTCTGTCTCTCTCTCTGTCTCTGTCTCACTCTCGTCTCTCTCTCGCTCTCTGTCTCTGTCTCTATCTCTGTCTCTCTCTCTCTGTCTCTGTCTCACTCTCTGTCTCTCTCTTTGTCTCTGTCTCGCTCTCTGTCTATGTCTCGCTCTCTATCTCGCTCTCCATCTGTCTCGCTCTCGCTCTCTGTCTCACTCTCTGTCTCGCTCTAAGTCTGTCTCACTCTGTCTCTGTCTCTTCTCGCTCTCTGTCTCTCTCTCTGTCTCTGTCTCACTCTGTCTCACTCTCTGTCTCTGTCTAGCTCTCTGTCTTTCTCTCTGTCTCTGTCTCGCTCTCTGTCTTACTCTCTGTCTCTGTCTCATCTCGCTCTCTGTCTCTATGTCTCTCTCTCTGTGGCTCGTTGTCTGTCTCTGTCTGGCTCTCTGTCTCGATCTCGATCTCTTTCTCTGTCTCTCTCTGTCTCGCTATCGCTCTCTGTCAAGCTCTCTGTCTCCTGTCTCTGTCTCTTTCTCTGTCTCGATCTCCATCTCTGTCTCGCTCTCTTTTTCACTTGCTCTCCCTCTAAGTCTGTCTCGCTCTGTCTCGTCTTGCTCTCTGTCTCTCTCTCTGTCGCTCTCTCGCTCCCTGTCTTTGTCTCGCTCTCTTTCTCTGTCTCACTCTCTTTCTCTGTCTCGCTCTCTGTCTCGATCCCTGTCTCGCTCTCGCTCTGTGTCTCGCTCTCTGTCTCTGTCTCCCTCTCTTTGTCTGTCTCGATCTCTTTCTCTGTCTCTTCTCGCTCTCTGTCTCTCTCTCTGTCTCTCTCTCGCTCTCTGTCTTTGTCTCATCACTTTCTCTGTCTCGATCTCTTTCTCTGTCTCTTCTCGCTCTCTGTCTCTCTCTCTGTCTCTCTCTCGCTCTCTGTCTTTGTCTCATCACTTTCTCTGTCTCGCTCTCTTTCTCTGTCTCGCTCTCTGTCTCGCTCTGTCTCGCTCTCTGTCTCGCTACCTGCCTCGCTCTCTGTCTCCGTCTCGCTCTCTGTCTACGTCTCGCTCTCTGTCTCGCTCTCTGTCTCGCTCTCTGTCTCGCACTTTGTCTCGCTCTCGCTCTCTCTCTCTCTGCCTCGATCTCTTTTCTCTCTCTCGCTCTGTTTTTGTCTCACTCTCTGTCTTTGTCTCGCTCACTTTCTCTGTCTCGCTCTCTTTCTCTGTCTCGCTCTCTGTCTCTGTCTCGCTCCCTGTCCCACTCTCGCTCTCGCTCTGTGTCTCGCTCTCTGTCTCTGTCACGCTCTCTTTGTCTGTCTCTATCTCTGTCTCGCTCTCTGTCTCACTCTCTGTCTCACTCTAAGTCTGTCTCAATCTCTGTCTCTGTCTCTTCTCGCTCTCTGTCTCGCTCTCTGTCTCTGTCTCGCTCTCTGTCTCTTATCGCTCTCTGTCTCTGTCTTGCTCTCTGTCTCTGTCTCACTCTCTGTCTCGCTATCGCTCTCTGTCTCGCTCTCTGTCTCCTGTCTCTTTCTCTGTCTCGCTCTCTGTCAATGTCTCGCTCTCTGTCTCGCTCTCCATCTATCTCGATCTCGTTCTCTGTCTCACTCTCTGTCTCACTCTAAGTCTGTCTCATCACTTTCTCTGTCTCGCTCTCTTTCTCAGTCTCGCTCTCTGTCTCGCTCTCTGTCTCGCTCTGTCTCACTCTCTGTCTCACTCTCTGTCTTGCTACCTGCCTCGCTCTCTGTCTTGCTACCTGCCTCGCTCTCTGTCTCCGTCTCTCTCTCCGTCTCGCTCTCTGTCTCGCTCTCGCTCTCTCTCTCTGCCTCGCTCACTTTCTCTGTCTCGCTCTCTTTCTCTGTCTCGCTCTCTGTCTCTGTCTCGCCCCCTGTCTCACTCTCGCTCTCGCTCTGTGTCTCGCTCTCTGTCTCTGTCTCGCTCTCTTTGTCTGTCTCTATCTCGCTCTCTATCTCGCTCTCTGTCTCACTCTCTGTCTCGCTCTCTGTCTATGTCTCGCTCTCTATCTCGCTCTCCATCTGTCTCTGTCTCACTCTCTGTCTCGCTCTAAGTCTGTCTCATTCTCTGTCTTGCTATCGCTCTCTTTCGAGCTCTCTGTCTCCTCTCTCTTTCTCTGTCTCGCTCTCTGTCTATGTCTCGCTCTCTATCTCGCTCTCCATCTGTCTCGCTCTCGCTCTCTGTCTCACACTCTGTCTCGCTCTAAGTCTGTCTCCCTCTGTCTCTGTCTCTTCTCGCTCTCTGTCTCTCTCTCTGTCTCTGTCTCACTCTGTCTCACTCTCTGTCTCTGTCTCGCTCTCTGTCTCTGTCATACTCTCTGTCTCTGTCTCATCTCGCTCTCTGTCTCTATGTCTCTCTCTCTCTGTGGCTCGTTGTCTGTCTCTGTCTGGCTCTCTTTCTCTGTCTCGATCTCGATCTCTTTCTCTGTCTCTCTCTGTCTCGCTATCTCTCTCTGTCTCGCTCTCTTTTTCACTCGCTCTCCCTCTAAGTCTGTCTCGCTCTGTCTCATCTTGCTCTCTGTCTCTCTCTCTGTCGCTCTCTCGCTCCCTGTCTTTGTCTCGCTCTCTTTCTCTGTCTCACTCTCTTTCTCTGTCTCGCTCTCTGTCTCGATCCCTGTCTCGCTCTCGCTCTGTCTCGCTCTCTGTCTCTGTCTCCCTCTCTTTGTCTGTCTCGATCTCTTTCTCTGTCTGTTTCTCTGTCTATTTCGCTGTCTCGCTCTCTGTCTCGCTCTCCATCTGTCTCGCTCTCGCTCTCTGTCTCATTCTCTGTCTCGCTCTAAGTCTATCTCATTCTCTGTCTTGCTCGAAGTCTGTCTCACTCTCTGTCTCTGTCTTTTCTCGCTCTCTGTCTCTCTCTCTGTCTCTGTCTCACTCTCAGTCTCCGTCTCGCTCTCTGTCTCGCTCTCTGTCTCTGTCTTGCTCTCTGTCTAAATCTCTATCTCGCTCTCTGTCTCTGTCTCGCTCTCTGTCTCGCTCTCTGTCTCTGTCTTGCTCTCTGTCTAAATCTCGCTCTCTGTCTCTGTCTCGCTCTCTGCCTCTGTCTCTGTCTCACTCTCTGTCTCTGTCTAGCTCTCTGTCTTGCTCTCTGTCTCACTCTCTGTCTCTGTCTCACTACCTGTCTCGCTCTCTGTCTCACTCTCTGTCTCTGTCTCGCTCTCTGTCTCTGTCTTACTCTCTGTCTCTGTCTCACTCTCTGTCTCCGTCTCTGTCTCACTCTCTGTCTCACTCTCTGTCTCACTCTCTGTCTCCATCTCCGTCTCAGTCTCTGTCTCGCTCTCTGCCTCTGTCTCTGTCTCTGTCTCTGTCTCACTCTCTGTCTCTGTCTAGCTCTCTGTCTTGCTCTCTGTCTCGCTCTCTGTCTCTGTCTCACTACCTGTCTCGCTCTCTGTCTCGCTCTCTGTCTCTGTCTCGCTCTCTGTCTCTGTCTTACTCTCTGTCTCTGTCTCACTCTCTGTCTCGTTCTCTGTCTCTGTCTTACTCTCTGTCTCGCCATCTGTCTCTGTCTCCTGTCTCTTTCTCTGTCTCGCTCTCCATCTCTGTATCGCTCTCTTTCTCACTCGCTCTTGCTCTAAGTCTGTCTCGCTCTGTCTCTCTCTCGCTCTCTTTCTCTGTCTCGCTCTCTGTCTCGATCCCTGTCTCACTCTCGCTCTTGCTCTGTGTCTCGCTCTCTGTCTCTGTCTCCCTCTCTTTGTCTGTCTCGATCTCTTTCTCTCTCTCGCTCTCTGTCTCTGTCTCACTCTCTGTCTCTTTCTCGCTCTCTTTCTCTGTCTCGCTCTCTGTCTATGTCTCGCTCTCTGTCTCGCTCTCCATCTGTCTCGCTCTCACTCTCTGTCTATGTCTCTTCTCGCTCTCTGTCTCTCTCTCCGTCTCACTCTCAGTCTTTCTCGCTCGCTTTCTCTGTCTCGCTCTCTTTCTCCGTCTCGCTCTCTGTCTCTGTCTCGCTCGGTCTCGCTCTCTGTCTCGCTCTCTGTCTCCGTCTCTGTTTCGCTCTCTGTCTCGCTCTCTGTTTCCGTCTCGCTCTCTGTCTCACTCTCTGTCTCCGTCCTTGTCTCGGTCTCTGTCTCACTCTCTGTCTCTGTCTCACTCTCTGTCTCCGTCTCGCTCTCTGTCTCTGTCTCACTCTCTGTCTCTGTCTCACTCTCTGTCTCTGTCTTGCTCTCTGTCTCACTCTCTATCTCGCTCTCTGTCTCTGTCTCGCTCTCTGCCTCTGTCTCTGTCTCACTCTCTGTCTCTGTCTAGCTCTCTGTCTTGCTCTCTGTCTCACTACCTGTCTCTGTCTCTGTCTCGCTCTCTTTCTCTGTCTCGCTCTCTGTCTCTGTCTCGCTCTGTCTCTATCTCGCTCTCTGTCTCTGTCTCGCTCTCCGTCTCTGTCTCCCTCTCTTTGTCTGTCTCGATCTCTTTCTCCGTCTCTGTCTCTTTCTCGCTCTCTGTCTCTTTCTTGCTATCTGTCTCTGTCTCGCTCTCTGTCTATTTCTCGCTCTCTGTCTCGCTCTCTGTCTCTGTCTTACTCTCTGTCTCTGTCTGACTCTCTGTCTCGGTCTCTGTCTCTGACTTACTCTCTGTCTCTGTCTCGCTCTATGTCTCTGTATCGTTCACTGTCTCTGTCTCGCTCTCTGTCTCTGTCTCATCTCGCTCTCTGTCTCTGTCTCTCTCTATGTGGCTCGCTGTCTGTCTCTGTCTCGCTCTCTTTCTCTGTCTCTTTCTCTGTCTCGATCTCTTTCTCTGTCTCTTTCCATGTCTCTCTATCGCTCTTGGTCGAGCTTTCTGTCTCCTGTCTCTGTCTCGCTCTCTTTCTCACTCGCTCTCGCTCTAAGTCTGTCTCGCTCTGTCTCTATCTCTCTGTCTCTGTCTCTGTCTCTGTCTCTGTCTCACTCTCTGTCTCTGTCTCTTCTCGCTCTCTGTCTCTCTCTCTGTCTCTGTCTCACTGTCTGTCTTTGTCTCACTCGCTTTCTCTGTCTCACTCTCTTTCTCTGTCTCGCTCTCTGTCTCTGTTTCTGTCTCGCTCTCTGTCTCGCTCTCTGTCTCCGTCTCTGTCTCGCTCTCTGTCTCTCCGTCTCGCTCTCTGTCTCACTCTCTGTCTCCGTCCTTGTCTCGGTCTCTGTCTCACTCTCTGTCACCGTCTCGCTCTCTGTCTCGCTCTCTATCTCCGTCCTTGTCTCGGTCTCTGTCTCACTCTCTGTCACCGTCTCGCTCTCTGTCTCGCTCTCTGTCTCTGTCTCACTCTCTGTCTTTGTCTAGCTCTCTGTCTTGCTCTCTGTCTCACTACCTGTCTCTGTCTCGCTCTCTGTCTCTGTCTCGCTCTCTGTCTCGCTCTCTGTCTCGCTCTCTGTCTCGCTCTCTGTCTCGGTCTCGCTCTCTGTCTCGGTCTCTGTCTCGGTCTCGCTCTCTGTCTCGGTCTCGCTCTCTGTCTCGGTCTCGCTCTCTGTCTCGGTCTCGCTCTCTGTCTCGGTCTTGCTCTCTGTCTCGGTCTCTGTCTCGGTCTCTGTCTCTGTCTTGCTCTTGTTCTATGTCTCGCTCTCGCTCTAGCTCTCGCTCTGTGTGTCAGTCTCTATCTGTCTCTGTCTTACTCTCTGTCTCCTTCTCGCTCTCTGTCTCTGTCTCGCTCTCTGTCTCTGTCTCACTCTCTGTCTCGTCTCGCTCTCTTTCTCTGTCTCACTCTCTGTCTCGCTCCCTGTCTTGCTCTCGGTCTCGCTCTCCATCTCTGTCTCGCTCTGTCTCTATCTCGCTCTCTGTCTCTGTCTCGCTCTCCGTCTCTGTCTCTCTCTCGCTCTCTGTCTTGATCCCTGTCTCACTCTCGCTCTCGCTCTGTCTCCCTCTCTTTGTCTGTCTCGATCTCTTTCTCCGTCTCTTTCTTTGTCTCGCTCTCTGTCTCTGTCTTTGTCTCTGTCTCACTCTCTGTCTCTTTCTCGCTCTCTGTCTCTTTCTTGCTATCTGTCTCTGTCTCGCTCTCTGTCTATTTCTCGCTCTCTGTCTCGCTCTCTGTCTATTTCTCGCTCTCTGTCTTGCTCTCCATCTGTCTCTTTCTCCGTCTCTTTCTCTGTCTCGCTCTCTGTCTCTGTCTCTGTCTTTGTCTCTGTCTCGCTCTCTGTCTCTGTCTTTGTCTCTGTCTCTGTCTCACTCACTGTCTCTTTCTCTCTCTCTGTCTCTTTCTTGCTATCTGTCTCTGTCTCGCTCCCTGTCTCGCTCTCTGTCTCGCTCTCTGTCTCTGTCTCTGTCTCGCTCCCTGTCTCTGTCTCGCTCTCTGTCTCTGTCTCGCTCTCTGTCTTGCTCTCTGTCTCGCTCTCTGTCTCGCTCTCTGTCTCTGTCTTGCTCTCGTTCTATGTCTCGCTCTCGCTCTTTGTGTCAGTCTCGCTCTCTGTCTCTGTCTTGCTCTCTGTCTCTGTCTCTGTCTTACTCTCTGTATCTTTCTCACTCTCTGTCTATTTCTCGCTCTCTGTCTCTGTCTCGCTCTCTGTCTCTCTGTCTCGCTCTCTTTCTCTGTCTCGCTCTCTGTCTCTGTCTCGCTCCCTGTCTTGCTCTCGGTCTCGCTCTCCATCTCTGTCTCGCTCTCTATCTCGCTCTCGTTCTGTTTCTCGCTCTCTGTCTCTATCTTGCTCTCTGTCTCGCTCTCTGTCTCTGTCTCGCTCTCTTTCTCTGTCTCGCTCTCTGTCTCACTCTCTGTCTCGCTCTCGCTCTCTGTCTCACTCTCACTCTGTCTCGCTCTCGCTCTCTGTCTCGCTCTCGCTCTCTGTCTCGCTCTCGCTCTCTGTCTAGCTCTCTGTCTTGCTCTCTGTCTCACTACCTGTCTCTGTCTCTGTCTCGCTCTCTTTCTCTGTCTCGCTCTCTGTCTCTGTCTCGCTCTGTCTCTATCTCGCTCTCTGTCTCTGTCTCGCTCTCCGTCTCTGTCTCCCTCTCTTTGTCTGTCTCGATCTCTTTCTCCGTCTCTGTCTCTTTCTCGCTCTCTGTCTCTTTCTTGCTATCTGTCTCTGTCTCGCTCTCTGTCTATTTCTCGCTCTCTGTCTCGCTCTCTGTCTCTGTCTTACTCTCTGTCTCTGTCTGACTCTCTGTCTCGGTCTCTGTCTCTGACTTACTCTCTGTCTCTGTCTCGCTCTATGTCTCTGTATCGTTCACTGTCTCTGTCTCGCTCTCTGTCTCTGTCTCATCTCGCTCTCTGTCTCTGTCTCTCTCTATGTGACTCGCTGTCTGTCTCTGTCTCGCTCTCTTTCTCTGTCTCTTTCTCTGTCTCGATCTCTTTCTCTGTCTCTTTCCATGTCTCTCTATCGCTCTTGGTCGAGCTTTCTGTCTCCTGTCTCTGTCTCGCTCTCTTTCTCACTCGCTCTCGCTCTAAGTCTGTCTCGCTCTGTCTCTATCTCGCTCTCTGTCTCTGTCTCTGTCTCTGTCTCTGTCTCACTCTCTGTCTCTGTCTCTTCTCGCTCTCTGTCTCTCTCTCTGTCTCTGTCTCACTGTCTGTCTTTGTCTCACTCGCTTTCTCTGTCTCACTCTCTTTCTCTGTCTCGCTCTCTGTCTCTGTTTCTGTCTCGCTCTCTGTCTCGCTCTCTGTCTCCGTCTCTGTCTCGCTCTCTGTCTCCGTCTCGCTCTCTGTCTCACTCTCTGTCTCCGTCCTTGTCTCGGTCTCTGTCTCACTCTCTGTCACCGTCTCGCTCTCTGTCTCACTCTCTATCTCCGTCCTTGTCTCGGTCTCTGTCTCACTCTCTGTCACCGTCTCGCTCTCTGTCTCGCTCTCTGTCTCTGTCTCACTCTCTGTCTTTGTCTAGCTCTCTGTCTTGCTCTCTGTCTCACTACCTGTCTCTGTCTCGCTCTCTGTCTCTGTCTCGCTCTCTGTCTCGCTCTCTGTCTCGCTCTCTGTCTCGCTCTCTGTCTCGGTCTCGCTCTCTGTCTCGGTCTCTGTCTCGGTCTCGCTCTCTGTCTCGGTCTCGCTCTCTGTCTCGGTCTCGCTCTCTGTCTCGGTCTCGCTCTCTGTCTCGGTCTTGCTCTCTGTCTCGGTCTCTGTCTCGGTCTCTGTCTCTGTCTTGCTCTTGTTCTATGTCTCGCTCTCGCTCTAGCTCTCGCTCTGTGTGTCAGTCTCGCTATCTGTCTCTGTCTTACTCTCTGTCTCCTTCTCGCTCTCTGTCTCTGTCTCGCTCTCTGTCTCTGTCTCACTCTCTGTCTCGTCTCGCTCTCTTTCTCTGTCTCACTCTCTGTCTCGCTCCCTGTCTTGCTCTCGGTCTCGCTCTCCATCTCTGTCTCGCTCTGTCTCTATCTCGCTCTCTGTCTCTGTCTCGCTCTCCGTCTCTGTCTCTCTCTCGCTCTCTGTCTTGATCCCTGTCTCACTCTCGCTCTCGCTCTGTCTCCCTCTCTTTGTCTGTCTCGATCTCTTTCTCCGTCTCTTTCTTTGTCTCGCTCTCTGTCTCTGTCTTTGTCTCTGTCTCACTCTCTGTCTCTTTCTCGCTCTCTGTCTCTTTCTTGCTATCTGTCTCTGTCTCGCTCTCTGTCTATTTCTCGCTCTCTGTCTCGCTCTCTGTCTATTTCTCGCTCTCTGTCTTGCTCTCCATCTGTCTCTTTCTCCGTCTCTTTCTCTGTCTCGCTCTCTGTCTCTGTCTCTGTCTTTGTCTCTGTCTCGCTCTCTGTCTCTGTCTTTGTCTCTGTCTCTGTCTCACTCACTGTCTCTTTCTCTCTCTCTGTCTCTTTCTTGCTATCTGTCTCTGTCTCGCTCCCTGTCTCGCTCTCTGTCTCGCTCTCTGTCTCTGTCTCTGTCTCGCTCCCTGTCTCTGTCTCGCTCTCTGTCTCTGTCTCGCTCTCTGTCTTGCTCTCTGTCTCGCTCTCTGTCTCGCTCTCTGTCTCTGTCTTGCTCTCGTTCTATGTCTCGCTCTCGCTCTTTGTGTCAGTCTCGCTCTCTGTCTCTGTCTCGCTCTCTGTCTCTGTCTCTGTCTTACTCTCTGTATCTTTCTCGCTCTCTGTCTATTTCTCGCTCTCTGTCTCTGTCTCGCTCTCTGTCTCTCTGTCTCGCTCTCTTTCTCTGTCTCACTCTCTGTCTCTGTCTCGCTCCCTGTCTTGCTCTCTGTCTCGCTCTCTGTCTCTGTCTCGCTCTCTTTCTCTGTCTCGCTCTCTGTCTCTGTCTCTCTCTGTCTCACTCTCTGTCTCGCTCTCGCTCTCTGTCTCACTCTCACTCTGTCTCGCTCTCGCTCTCTGTCTCGCTCTCGCTCTCTGTCTCGCTCTCGCTCTCTGTCTCGCTCTCTGTCTCGCTCTCGCTCTCTGTCTTGCTCTCTGTCTCGCTCTCTGTCTCGCTCCCTGTCTCGCTCTCTGTCTCGCTCCCTGTCTCACTCTCTGTCTCGCTCTCTGTCTCGCTCTCGCTTTCTGTCTCTGTCTCGATCTCTGTCACTCTCTCGCTCTCCGTCTCTCTCTCGCTCTTTGTCTCCGTCTCAATCTCTGTCACTCTCTCGCTCTCTGTCTCGCTCTGTCTCGCTCTCGGACCTCTTAACCAGAGTTTGTCTTCACTGGAGGTCTATGTTGTCGTCTAATCATTTACATTTGACCTTCTCCCTCTTCCTCCCCCCGACATGTTTAGACACATACACACCGTCACCGACACACACCAGTCCAGTCTGTATTCTTCTCTGGATATGCTTTTCACTATAGTGATAAATTATTTAAAAAGCATAATTTTACTGGGAACAAACCAGAATTTGCTTCTCTGTCCCTATGTGCTCAGCAGCCCAACCATGGGAATAGTGCCCTGCTTCTCATCCAGATCTACTCTGAAACAGTTAAAGACAAATGCCCCTCTGCCCATTTATGCAACTAAAGAATATTGCTGATCACCAAAAACATTTGTAACAATCTATGATCACTGGGGCATCTTTAAAAAAGGCTATACAAGAACGTGTTCCTCTGGTGGTGCTCTTGAGTCAACAGGGGTCCCCTTAAATGGACAGGCATTATCGTCCTGAAATGACCTCATTAAACCAAACGGGCCCAACCTCCCCACCCCCATGAGCAAGATAATATATTGTTTTCCTAAAACTAAGTTTTTGTGGGGTTGTATGAGATAAGAAATGGATTAATGTGTGGGAACCTTACAGAAAACATTAAAGCAAAAATGGGACATATATTTAGGATATTTAATTGCTAATACTTATCTTGTACAAACGAATAATATGATTTCCCTCTATGATCAGTCCTAGTGAAATTCCTCGGTGTAATGTCTGTACAAGATCAGTTGATTCCAAACCCTAACGTTTATTTTTAATTTTTATGAAATTGCACATTTTGTCTTGGGAGGGGTGTCCTTTTATTTGACAAACATGAATGTTATCTGGCAGAGCCTTGTACTGGAAAACACACGTGGGGTGTGCTCCAAATGAACTAAGAAACAATGGTTAATGTGTTCATTACTCTGGCTGATATCAGAGAAATAGGCTCCAATCTGGTAAGAAAATGCCAGATAAGATAGGATTCACGTAGGGCAGGATTCTCTTTCCAGGACTGCACATGGCAACATTCTGTGGCAATTTAAGAAACCAGTCCTTCATTTATTTAAGAGGAGCCCCAGGAGCTCTTTAGAACAACATGTTGATTTGCTTGTTTAAAGAGGCTAATTGTTGGGATTTGGAATCAAGTGCCTGCAGTCGATATGGAAACGTTAATCAAACAGCAAGAGATCCAGAAACACTGAATCACTATGAGACAAATATTTGATAGACGGCAGTAAAAGCTGTCCTGGAGGGTGGGGGTTGTATGGAATAGTTTGGAACATGATGAACAGGCTTCAGGACCATAAAGCTGTGAGTTAGCTCTGGAAACCGGGTTCCATCCTGTAGTCTGTACTGTTAAAATGTCAGAAACGTGTCTCGTGATCCCATCTGGTCTCCTCTTAGCAGCTGATCGGTCACCCAACAGGAGCGCTTTTTTCCTGATTGGTCAAGAGTGAGTTTTGATGGCATAAATAAAACTTGAGAAATTCCAGACAATGATGTCATGCCTTTAGAAACTTCTGATAGGCTAATTGGCATAATATGAGTCAATTGAAGGTGTACCTGTGGATGTACAGTCGTGGCCAAAAGTTTTGAGAATGACACAAATATTAATTTTCACAAAGTCTGCTGCCTCAGTTTGTATGATGGCAATTTGCATATACTCCAGAATGTTATGAAGAGTGATCAGATGAATTGCAATTAATTGCAAAGTCCCTCTTTGCCATGCATATGAACTGAATCCCCCCAAAAAACATTTCCACTGCATTTCAGCCCTGCCACAAAAGGACCAGCTGACATCATGTCAGTGATTCTCTTGTTAACACAGGTGTGAGTGTTGACAAGGACAAGACTGGAGATCACTCTGTCATGCTGATTGAGTTCAAATAACAGACTGTAAGCTTCCAAAGGAGGGTGGTGCTTGGAATCATTGTTCTTCTTCTGTCAACTATGGTTAACTACTAGGAAACACGTGCCGTCATCATTGCTTTGCGCTAAAAAAGGCTTCACAGGCAAGGATATTGTTGCCAGTAAGATTGTACCTAAATCAACCATTTATCGGATCATCAAGAACCTCAAGGAGAGCGGTTCAATTGTTGTGAAGAAGGCTTCAGGGCACCCAAGAAAGTCCAGCAAGTGCCAGGACCGTCTCCTAAAGTTGATTCAACTGCGGGATTGGAGCACCACCAGTATAGAGCTTGCTCAGGAATGGCAGCAGGCAGGTGTAGGTGCATCTGCACGCACAGCGAGGTAAAGACTTTTGGAGGATGGCCTGGTGTCAAGAAGGGCAGCAAAGGAGCCACTTCTCTACAGGAAAAACATCAGGGACAGACTGATATTCTGCAAAAGGTACAGGGATTGGACTGCTGAGGACTGGGGTAAAGTCATTTTCTCTGATGAATCCCCTTTCTCATTGTTTGGGGCATCTGGAAAAAAAGCTTGTCCCGGAGAAGACAAGGTGAGCGCTACCATCAGTTCTGTGCCATGCCAACAGTAAAGCATCCTGAGACCATTCATGTGTGGGGTTGCTTCTCAGCCAAGGGAAGGGGCTCACTCACAATTTTTCCTAAGAAAGCATCCTGAGACCATTCATGTGTGGGGTTGCTTCTCAGCCAAGGGAAGGGGCTCACTCACAATTTTTCCTAAGAACACAGCCATGAATAAAGAATGGTACCAACACATCCTCTGAGAGCAACTTCTTCCAACCATCCAGGAACAGTTTGGTGATGAACAATGCCTTTGCCAGCATGATGGAGCACCTTGCCATAAGGCAAAAGTGATAACTATGTGGCTCTGGGAACATTTTGGGTTCATGGCCAGGACTCTCCCCAGACCTTAATCCCATTGAGAACTGTGATGTGGCCCAGAAGTTAATTGACAGCATGCTAGTGTGGATTGCAGAGGTCTTGAAAAATAAGTGTCAACACTGCAAATATTGACTCTTTGCATCAACTTCATGTAATTGTCAATAAAAGCCTTTGACACTATGAAATGCTTGTAATTATACTTCAGTAGTCCATAGTAACATCTGACAAAAATATCTAAATACACTGAGGAGGCAGACTTTGTGAAAATTCATATTTGTTTCATTCTCAAAACTTTTGGCCACGACTATATTTCAAGGCCTATCTTCAAGCTCAGTGCCTCTTTGCTTGACATCATGGGAAGATCAAAAGAAATCAGCCAAGACCTCTGCAAGTCTGGTTCATCCTGTACAAACAATAGTACGGAAGTATAAACACCACAGGACCACGCAGCCATCCTTACCGCTCAGAACGGAGAAGTGCTCTGTCTCCTAGAGATGTACGTACTTTGGTGCGAAAAGCGCAAATCAATCCCAGAACAACAGCAAAGGACCTTGTGAAAATGCTGGAGGAAACAGGTACAAAAGTATCTATATCCTCAGTAAAACGAGTCCTATATCGACATAACCTGAAAGGCCACTGAGCAAGGAAGAAGCCACTGCTCCAAATCCGCCATAAAAAAAGCCAGACTATGGTTTGCAACTGCACATGGGGACAAAGATTATACTTTTTGGAGAAATGTCCACTGGTCTGATGAAAAAAAAATAGAACAGTTATGTTTGGAGGAAAAAGGGGGAGGCTTGCAAGCTGAAGAACACCATCCCATTTGTGGATATATTGAAGCAACATCTCAAGACATCAGTTAAAGTTAAAGCTTGGTCACAAATGGGTTTCCCAAATGGACAATGACCCCAAGCAAGTTGTGGCAAAATGGCTTAAGGACAACAAAGTCAATGTATTGAAGTGGCCATCACAAAGCCCTGACCTCAATCGTATAGAAAATGTGTGTGCGATCAAGGCCTACAAACCTGACTCAGTTACACCAGCTCTGTCAGGAGGAATGGGCCAAAATTCACCCAACTTATTTTGGGACACTTGTTGGAAGGCTACCCGAAACATTTGACCCAAGTTAAGCAATTTAAAGGCAATGCTACCAAATACTAATTGAGTGTATGTAAACTTCTGATCCGCTGGAAATGTGATGAAAGAAATAAAAGCTGAAATAAATCCTTCTCTCTACTATTATTCTGACATTTCACATTCTTAAAATAAAGTGGTGATCCTAACTCACCTAAAACAGGGATTTTTTACTTGGATTAAATGTCAGGAATTGTGAAAACCTGAGTTTAAATGTATTTGACTAAGTTATATGTAAACTTCCGACTGTACCACTAACTTCAATTGTACCACTAACTGATAAGAACATTCGCTTGATGGCAGAAATGTAAAGCTTCATGATGATTGATGGGAAATAACATTTGACATAGATTAATGTGTAAATTCTGCATAAAAATTGTACAATCCCATATGCATTTCTATAACATGTTTCGCCCCAATAAAAAAGTGATAGGACTCACAGGACGCTTCTAGCGAAGACCTCAATGTCATAGATAAAAGGAATTGCCTAGGGGTGTGATACACACTGCACTGTACATTTTCCTGCAATCCCCTGAGAGGTAGCAGCATTGTGGGATATTCCCCTCTTTGGTTTGAAGGAGATTGCACAACTCATCAGTCTGTAAAAGTTTAATCCTGTAAAGGTATTCCTTTCAGCTTTTGTCAGTTTCTTCTTCTGAACCAAAGAAAACGAGAAGCTTGTAGGTATTACTGACTTTGAAAAGGTGTTATGACTATCCTTGTAGGTAATCCATTAATAAATATTACATAGACATTTTATTCACATAAACATCCTTAAAGGGAGGTACACACAAATGACAAACAAATGTATTCTCTTTGCTTCATCCTGTAAGCAGTCTATGGACAAGATATGACAGCAATCCATACTTTGGTCTTGTTTAGCAGGCCACTGTCTCATGTCTCTAAATGCTGCATTTGTATGGATTGTTGTCATATGGTGATTTTGTCATTTGGGTGAACTATCCCTTCAAAGAAGAGAACACAGTAGTTCTTGAGTTGAGAGAGATGCTCTGTTGTCTTCTTTCAATTCTGGCCCATCTGATAGCAGCTCAAAGGGAAGATGAAAGAATGACTGTTTGCAATCACGTTTCTCCATTTCCAAAAAACATACATTAGTATAAATTCAACATATATCATTTTAAAGGACACTGGGCTCATGAACAATTATTACAGGTATTTTTTTTTACAATCCTAAGAATTCAGGTAATCATCCGTGTGATATGGTCACAAACCGTAAGTTACTGTTGGCTCTACTTTTGCCTGTCATCTGAAAATGAGTAGATTTCTCGACAAAGTGGAGCTCCTTATTTGAACACTCTTAATTTCTACGATACAATTATTTTTTTCTCTATGTCAAAGCAATCTATTTTATTATTTTATTTTGTCATTATTTCACCAGGTTGGTGTCATTGAGATTGACAATCTATTTTACAAGAGAGACCTGGCCAAAATTGCGGCACACAAAGTTGCAGACACATTTAAAATAGAAGCACTGCAATAAAAACATTTTTTACAGATTGAGTAGCAAGATGGTTTGGGGAAGTATGGTGCAACTAGGGGTCAAAACATTGACAGCCCCCCCTCTTAATTTTCCATCATATTGTTTACCCTAGCTTTAAACTCATTAAAAGGGACGAGCTCCTGTAATTTCAGGACCTTTTCAAATAAAATCAAATCAAATGGTATTTGTCACATACACGTGTTTAGCAGATGTAATTGCAGGTGTAGTGAATTCCTTGTGTTTCTAGCTCCAACTGTGCAGTAATATCTAACAATACACACAATCTAAAGTAAAGGAATGAAATTTAGAATATGTAAAGATTAGGACGAGCAATGTCAGAGCGGCATAGACTAAGATACAGTAGGATAGAATACAGTATATACAGTGGGGCAAAGAAGTATTTAGTCAGCCACCAATTGTGCAAGTTCTCGCACATAAAAAGATGAGAGAGGCCTGTAATTTTCATCATAGGTACACTTCAACTATGACAGACAAAATGAGAAAAAAAATCCAGAAAATCACATTGTAGGATTTTTAATGAATTTATTTGCAAATTATGGTGGGAATTAAGTATTTGGTCAATAACAAAAGTTTCTCAATTCTTTGTTATATACCCTTTGTTGGCAATGACAGAGGTCAAACGTTTTCTGTAAGTCTTCACAAGGTTTTCACACACTGTTGCTGGTATTTTGGCCCATTCCTCCATGCAGATCTCCTCTAGAGCAGTGATGTTTTGGGGCTGTTGCTGGGAAACACAGACTTTCAACTCCCTCCAAAGATTTTCTATGGGGTCGAGATCTGAAGACTGGCTAGGCCACTCCAGGACCTTGAAATGCTTCTTATGAAGCCACTCCTTCGTTGCCCGGGCAGTGTGTTTGGGATCATTGTCATGCTGAAAGACCCAGCCACATTTCATCTTCAATGTCCTTGCTGATGGAAGGAGGTTTTCACTCAAAATCTCACGATACATGGCCCCACTCATTCTTTCCTTTACACGGATCAGTCGTCCTGGTCCCTTTGCAGAAAAACAGCCCCAAAGCATGATGTTTCCACCCCCATGCTTCACAGTAGGTATGGTGTTCTTTGGATGCAACTCAGCATTCTTTGTCCTCCAAACACGACGAGTTGAGTTTTTACCAAAAAGTTATATTTTGGTTTCATCTGACCATATGACATTCTCCCAATCTTCTTCTGGATCATCCAAATGCTCTCTAGCAAACTTCAGACGGGCCTGGACATGTACTGGCTTAAGCAGGGGGACACGTCTGGCACTGCAGGATTTGAGTCCCTGGCGGCGTAGTGTGTTACTGATGGTAGGCTTTGTTACTTTGGTCCCAGCTCTCTGCAGGTCATTCACTAGGTCCCCCCGTGTGGTTCTGGGATTTTTGCTCACCGTTCTTGTGATCATTTTGACCCCACGGGGTGAGATCTTACATGGAGCCCCAGAACGAGGGAGATTATCAGTGGTCTTGTATGTCTTCCATTTCCTAATAATTGCTCCCACAGTTGATTTCTTCAAACCGAGCTGCTTACCTATTGCAGATTCAGTCTTCCCAGCCTGGTGCAGGTCTACAATTTTGTTTCTGGTGTCCTTTGACAGCTCTTTGGTCTTGGCCATAGTGGAGTTTGGAGTGTGACTATTTGAGGTTGTGGACAGGTGTCTTTTATACTGAGTTCAAACATGTGCCATTAATACAGGTAATGAGTGGAGGACAGATGAGCCTCTTAAAGAAGAAGTTCAGGTGTGTGAGAGCCAGAAATCTTGCTTGTTTGTAGGTGACCAAATACTTATTTTCCACCATAATTTGCAAATAAATTCAGAAAAATTCCTACATGTTGGCTGGACAATGTAGTTATACAAGTAATACAAGTAAAATGGGAGTTATACATAAAAGTGTCCCAATGATTTAATCTCAGAAGAGCTATTTATGGACTCAAGCAAAATTCCACTGCAAATGTGACATACTATAAAATGATAAAACCAGTAATTAATCATTTAGAATGATCTTTTTTTAAACAATTAATCTGCCAATAACCTGACAACTGGAAATGTACAGCACCTTCAGAAAGTATTCATACCCCTTGACTAATTCAACAGTTTGTTGTTTTGCAGCCTGAATTCAAAATGGATGAAATACTGTATATGTTTTTTTTCTCACCCATTAGTGTTTATTAGGTATCCCGCAGCAGCTACTCTTCCTGTGGTTCAAACACATTAATAAGGCACTTACATTTCACGTAAAACAAAAGATAAAACAATACATCATATAACATTATTGCACCACTACGTATCTACAATACAAAATGTATAATACCACCATACAACATTATTTCAATGTACGTGTTTGTAGAGTGCTAGCTTTTGTATCTGTGTGTGTGTCTCTTCACAGTCCCCGATGTTCCATAAGATGTATTTGTACCTGTTTTAAAAAATGATCTGCTTCTACTGCTTGCATCGGTTACCAAATGTGGAATACAGTTCCATGTAGTCATGTCTCTATGTAGTAGGGTGGGGCGGCAGGTAGCCTAGTGGTTAGAGCGTTGGGCCAGTACCCGAAAGGTTGCTGGATTGAATCCCCGATACTGACAAGGTAAAAATCGGTCATTCTACCCCTGAACAAGGCAGTTAATCCACTGTTCCCTGGCAGGCCGTCATTGTAAATAAGAATTTGTTCTGAACTGACTTGCCTAGTTCAATAAAGGTAACATGGTATAGTGCGCCTCCCATAGTCTGTTCTGGACTTGGGGATTGTGAAGAGACCTCTGGTGGCTTGTCTTGTGGGGTATGCATGGGTGTCTGAGCCGTGTGCTAGTAAACAGACAGCTTGGTGCATTCAGCTTGTCAACACTTCTTACAAAAACAAGTAACGATGAAGCCGTGCTGCCTTGCTCTGAGCCAATTGTAATTTTCGCTTGCCACCGAAAACCCTCACTAACTTTTACAGGTACACAATCGAGAGCATCCTGTTGGGCTGTATCACCGCCTGGTACGGCAACTGCACCGCCCACAACCGCAGGGCTCTCCACCTGTCACAGGAAGGCAAAAAAAAATCAAGGACAATAACCACCTGGCCATCAGATTTTTAAACAGCCATCACTAGCACAGAGGCGGCTGCGTTAGGTTGTGTGTGGTAGGTTTTGTTGTGGAATTTGTAGATATTGGGTTTTGTTATAGAATTGTTAGATACTGCTATATACTGTCAGATCTAGAAGCATAAGCATTTCGCTACACTCGCAATAACATCTGCTAACCATGTGTATGTGACCAATAACATTTGATTTGATTTGATTTACTTGGAAGCTTATCAGAAGTAGGCATGCTCATATTATTTATTTTAATGCAGGGGGAACTGCACACAGTGGACGTCCTACTAGATCACACCACCTCAGTGCTAACAGTATACCTCTAGTTCATAGGCACATGATTACTGCATACAATTGCTGTAGGTGTCACACCCTAATCTGTTTCACCGGTCTTTGGATTTACAACTCTTTGCCTGCCTTGACCTACCTTTTGCCTGCTCCTTGAACTATAATAAGCTCTGAGACTCGTACTATCCGCCTCCTGTTTCTCCATCTGGGTTTTAGCCTGAGCCGTGATAGTAGGTTCAGCAGAGGCAGTTAGAGGGACATACATTAGGTTAATTCCATTGTCTACCAATGCCCATTGGTATAATGTACATGTGCTGAAGCATTATGACACATCAGCGATACAATGGTAGGGAGTAACTGAGCTGGGCTTGGGTCATTGATAAGTCATTGTCTCAACGCAGCCTTATAAGTCTTTGAACGGATCCAGGAACCTACATTATTCAGGTGGATCCCACCCTCCTTATAAAATGTGTTTTGCTTCCAAAAGGTATTGAAATTATCAACAAAAGTTACACCCAATGAGCTGCAATAATTACTTAGCCAGTAGTGAAGAGAAAGAGTCCTGCTAAAGCGTTCAATGCCACAGTTCAGAGAGGGCACAGTGCCAGATTGTCACGCCCAGACCTTAGAGATCCTTTTATATCTCTATTTTGGTTTGGTCAGGGCATGAGTTGGGGTGGGCATTCTATGTTTTCTATTTCTTTGTGTTTGGCCTGGTATGGTTCTCAATCAGGGACAGCTGTCTATCGTTGTCTCTGATTGGGAACCATACTTAGGTGCACTTTTTTTCCCACTGTGTTTGTGGAAGGTGGACTTTGTTTAGGGCACTTAGCCGTTGAGCTTCATGGTTTGGTTTGGTTTTGTAGTGTTTATTGTTTGGTGTCATTTTGATCTTTAAAAGATAATGTACGCTCACAACGCTGCACCTTGGTCCTCTCCTTTGAACAGCCGTGACACAGATATGATGGGTCTTTTATTAGTGTCTAGCAGAGAATCAATCAGCTCTTTAAAATCCAGATTCAACAGTTCAGGGTTGCTATTCATGATGTCATTAAAACCCACATGGACTTCGATGGAATAGATTTCCATATCCTGGCGTAGAATAGTGGGCAGCTTAGTAATGTCATATACTCGAGCTCTGGGATAGGGCATCGTTTTTGCACCAGGAACAGTGACATTTCCTACCATGGAGCTGCCCAAATCACATCTGGCGAGAAGGACGAGGAAATTCGCCCACTCCCACGCTTCACTGGATTTGAAGAACCCTTTAAGGACGGGCGAGAGGCAGGATAACTTGATTCCATAGCTCCCAGCGCCTGGTGCAGGCATCCTATAGATGGGGAAGCCCCGCTCGATCCAAAGCAGCGATGGAAGGTTGTCGATATCGAGTTCAAAATCGTAGGGGAAGGAGTGGGCACAGCGGCCGCAGACAAAGGTACCCCCAGCGACAAAGGTGATGGAAGATCAGGCTCCAGGGCTGCGAAACTATTCGTTGTTTGCATCCGCTCCGGGCCTCCCGTTGCGACTGCAGCCTTGTTTGCGGTAAACCGCTGTCTTTGGCTTCCACGGCTCGTGACATGCGACCATCATTGATTGGCATGCTCTTTCGACTCCGCTATCAGATGTGGAAGGAAAGGCAGTCGAAGGCTCCACTGGCGAATGAACTACGGGCAACACGGCCAGTCGGACAACGACAAACGCCAAGGCGAGATGCATCCAACAAATGATAACGTCATCCAGCCACCGGCGTGGAAAAGGTGAACATTCCACTCTACGTTTTCCCCAGTTTCTTACGTAGGCTGGAAACCTGCTTGTTAAAGGAAGCCACTTCAATCCTATAATCCTCAGAAAGCAAACAATTGCCGCGTTGAAACTGAGTGATCCAATTTGCCCCGAAACAAAGCTTAGTAGATACAGCTCCTATAGCACCAGAACCGTTCATTTACTTCTCCAGACAAAAAGGACTCCATTGCAATACTCATCAGGGACTAACTTCGTTAGCTTGATGGCTAGCAGTTTAGCTAGCTAAGGTTAGCGGCTCTGTCGAGCAGGCTTCAACCTGTCTGTTAAGCAGGATTCCGGTACATGAACGAGCGGTCCTGACTGTTAAAAGCTAACCGTGTCACGGAATCTAACCAATAACATGTTCACTATTTATATCTAACGAAGATTAGTTATTTTTTGTCAAAAACAACAAACCAAGTGTTTCCAGCATACAGTGTTCAGCTGCGCACTCTGTATATGAGTATATGGTTAATGTGTGCACCCATGAATGCTGTACAGCAACGCTGTACCCTATAATAACAAGTGAAAACATATTTTTAGAAATGTATTTAAAATTTCACACCCTGAGTCAATACTTTGGGAGCCTTTGTGGGTAAGTCTCTAAGAGCTTTCCACACCTGGATTGTGCAACATTTGCCCATTATTTAAGCTATGTCTAATTAGTTGTTGATCATTACTAGATTTTCAAGTAGATTTAAGTCAAAACTGTAACTCGGACACACAGGAACATTCACTGTCTTCTTAGTAAGCAACTCCAGTGTAGATTTGGCCTTGTGTTTTAGGTTATTCTACTGCTGAAAGTTGAATTAATCTCAGTGTCTGGTGGAAAGCAGACTGAAACAGGTTTTCCTCTAACATTTTGCCTGTGCTTAGCTCCATTTCTTTTTTTATACTGAAAAACTCCCCAGTCCTTAACAATTACAAGCATACCCATAACATGATGCAGCCACCACTATACTTGAAAATATGGAGAATGTTACTAATTAATGTGTTGTATTGAATTTGCCAACACACAAGACTTTGTATTTAGGACCAAAAGTTAATTGCTTTGCCACATTTTTTTCAGTATTACTTAAGTGCCTTGTTGCAAACAGTATACATGTATTCTGTACAAGCTTCCTTCTTTTCACTCTGTCAATTAGGTTAGAATTGTGAAATAACTACAATGTTGTTGTTCCATCCTCAGTTTTCTCCTATCACAGCCATTGAACTCTAACTGTTTTAGTCACCATTGGCCTCTTGGTGAAATCCCTGAGCAGTTTCCTTTTTCTGGCAACTGAGTTGGGCAGGATGCCTGTATCTTTGTAGTGACTGGGTGTATTGATACACCATCCAAAGTGTAATTAATAACTTCACCATGCTTCTTTGTGAGGTATTGGAAAACCTCCCTGATCTTTGTAATTGAATCTGTGTTTGAAATTCACTGCTCGACTGAGGGAAGTTACAGATAATTGTATGTGTGGGGTACAGAGATGAGGTAGTCCTTTAAAAAATAATGTTTAACACTACTGTGGCACACAGTGAGTCCATGCAACTTATTGTGACTTGTTGAGCAACATTTTACTCCTGAACTTATTTAAGCTTGCCATAACATATTTGAATACTTATTGACTCAAGACAACAAGTATTCCATTTGTAAACTTTTCAAAAAACATTTCCACTTAGACATTATGGAGTATTGTGTATAAGCCAGTGACAAAAACATATACATTTAATAAATTTTAAATGTAGGCTGTAACACAACAAACTTGTGGAAGGGGTGTGGATACTTTCTGAAGACACTGTACTTAAACATGTATTGGAAATGTATTGTTTTGGTATTATGGTGTTGCAATGTGAACAAACACATTTCCACTAACTCTGGATTCAGCAATGTCAGGTTGCCCCTTTAGAGGTATGCAATACTGATAATATCAGTACTTCTGTAATAGGAGACTTCAGAAACATCTAAATGTCGCACTTCTGAACATTTCATTAGATATCACTATATGTGAACCATTGCCATGTGCAGTATTTTGCCATGGAGCGACAAAGTAAATGTCATATATTGCAGAATGACTACGGAATGACCAAGCTGTCGAGTTACCCCACCCTGTAGTCCATTTTCTCTCTCATGTCTATAAATGCCACTGATTCATAAGAGCTGAGATCTAAAACGGGAAAATAAATGTGTGTGGGGGGGGCTATAGGAGGGCAGGCTCATTGTAATGGCTGGAATGGAATGAGTGGAATGAAGTCAAACGTGGTTTCCATGTGTTTGATACCGGCCCGTTAATTCCATTCCAGCCATTATAATGAGACCATCCTCCCATAGCTCACCCCCCCCCCAACAGTCTCCTCTGAGGTACAGTGACAGTAAGATGATAAGATGGCCGCTTGAAAAAAATGAAACTTACTTCACCAGGTGGTGTCTCTATGTGATTCAGCCAAACGAGCCAAACGAGCTGTATCTAGCTACAAAGCAAATGGAAAAAACACGCTGCCGTGAAGGGTTCATCCATGTCTATGGGTAAGAGTCCAGCTACATTTTCAGATATTAAACATTTCTAATTTTGTCAGAAAGTAATTTTCATTGCAATTTAAAGCATACTGCTAGCTAACGTTAGCTTGCTGGCTCACTAGCTAATGTTATGTGTAGTAATATTATTCGTATCACAGAAATAATTTGCATTGCTGGTTATCGCCTAATGTTAGGTAGCTAGATAATATTGAACCTAGTAGGTAAGCTTTAGCTACCTACAGATTCATACCACAGCATTTCATGCATAGTGGCTAGCTATGACAATCCGTTTGTACTGTAGCTAGGGGTTGGGATTATTGTTCATTGTTTAGCTAGCTAGCTAGCTAGCTACATGTCTAAACAAAATACTCATCTTTGCCAGATGATTACATGACCCATCAAGTTAGTCAGGTGTGTCTGGGGTTGATTACTGCCATCTATTGTATTTCATGAACATGTGTACAATAGTCTAGACAATAGTGACCCATCCACATACAGTAGCTAAATGTGACTGGGGGATGCATTTAGCATTTTTTTCACATGACCCATCATTTTAGACACGTGTGTCTGGGTAAGCATCATCTAATACTTAGAAAATATAATCTCTGGTTAAAACACTCTATATCAAATCAAAGAGTATTTGTCACATGCACAGGATACAGAAGGTGTAAACGGTACAGTGAAATGGCTACTTGCATGTTTGCAGAGTAGCAGTATCCAGATCAAAATGTGAAGAACAACATGACCTGAACCAAAGAGAGTAGGATATAGGCTAAGGACTAGATAAAGTATATTTTTACCTGGAGTTAAAATTATTGTAGGCTACTACTTTCACCACTTTTGGTCTTGAAATCTTTGGTTGTTTACTACACTACTTCACTCACTCTGTTTAGCACATGGCTTCACATGTGAAACCTTAAAGAAATGGGTGGGGCTAAGGCTTAAGAGGTGGTGAACGATGCTGAATAGGTGTAGGCAAAGAAAACCTCTCCAGTAGGTGTGTCAAAACATTCAAGGGCTATTTTCTCAAAATTGGGGTTACAAGTTTATCAACTTTCAAAGCAGAATTATTTTCCCATTGTTCCTCAACTGCAGTGTATGATATACCATTTTGTAGCGCTGAGTCTATACTTTATCCAGTGTAAAAAACACTATTCCAAAAGACCAAATCGATGCGGTCGGCCACATATGTAATATTGTTGAGATTTGGGGTTACCAGGCTTTACCAACCAACAAAATGAAAGGAATTTATTTTGAAAAGATGAAATGATCAAATTTATAATACGAACTTATACAGATGCTGACCTACACTCCACAACAGTGGTTGGAAAAGTATGAAATTGTCATACTTGAGTAAAAGTAGTGAATATCAGACAGTAAAATTCTACTTGAGTAAAAGTCTACAATTATTTGATTTAAATATACTTACGTATCGAAAGTAAACTTATAAATCATTTAAAATTCCTTATATTAAGCAAAGCAAACGGCACCATTTTCTTGTTTTTACAGGAGCACACTCCAACTCTCAGACATTATTTACAAAAGATGCATTTGTGTTTAGTGATTCCGCCAGGCCAGAGGCAGTAGGGATGACCACGTAATAGTAAAATAAATCACACTACTCCACAATCCCAAACAGAAAGCCTATGATTGATTTGGCAGATCTTGTCTTACTACCAGGGAGAGTTTGAACTGCTAAAATGATCAGTTGAAACAGTCTGACAGGAAGTTATATTGTGAAGGTGTTAACCTTTCACTCCATGTCTCAATCTGTTGCTATGAATGTGTCCTTTGGGTGTGATATAGAGACTCTGCTCTGCTCCCCAGACAGCAATCAAGGCAATAGAAATCCTACCCCCTCCTCCTTCACCTTCTCCTCCACATCCTACCACCATTCAGGCCACTGAAGATTGACTTGGAGTCAGCGCTGTCAGAGTGTGATATGAAATAAGGGCTGTGACTTCGCTGTAAAACAACCAAGTTAAAAAATCTATGTAAAAAGACACCAAACAGCATGATGACCACCACATGCAAGAGTTGAAAAAGAATGCAGAATAAAATATCACTAATGTTCCCACAGGAAAGGTGAAAGGGGTAGTTTATGATTTTCACTTGCTGAAAGTCCTGATTTTAGTCAAAATAGAATATTCAAGAACCTTCACCAGGCTTCTCTCCCAGTTCTCATGAGAATCACTTTAGGCAGGGCAAAAAGTCACTCCCTGTGACCTCTCTCCCTAAGGACTGCAACAGCAGTAAGATACAAGACAAACTATGCCAAAAATAAGGATTGTGTAGAAAATAAATAAAGGGCAACGAGGTGCAGTAGACGAAAAATGGTTTCACCAATGAGCTGCATGCTATGGTATATTTGCTGACTACAGTAGAACTGGATGACGTTGTGTACGTTCAAGCTTAGACAAGTTAAACGTTCTATTCAGAAAATGTGAAAAATGACATTTTACATTTAGTTGACTGATAAGCATATGCTAATTTGGCTTGCTCTCAAAAGTTTAGACGCATGTGAATGAATCGACACTTCGGAAAACAGTAAAAATTGACCAAAAGTGCCTTAGAGAAAGAAAATGTAAAAAGCAACAAGCCCTGATTCATTTACTTATGTATGTTTCCTAACCTGGGCTGAAACGGGGAGAGACCATACATGGCATCTTTATCCCCAGCGTGGACAGAGCAGATTAGTGGAGCGGAGAGACGGGGTGTTCTAATAGACCTCCCTCAGCCCCCCCCCCCCCCCCAACCCTCAGATAAGAGGGGGCAGAACTATTTCACTTCGGCCATTTCTGAAACTCGACCCACTGGAGTGGGATGGGAGGAAAGCATTTCTCTCTTTTTTTGGACATTGAAGATTGAGACTCATTTGGAGCTGCTCCCTCACTTTCTTGTTCTCTCTCTGTCTCTCTCCCCCTCCCTCTCTTTCTCTGTGGCTATTTAGGGGTCAACGTTTGTGTCTGTTCACTTACGTAGCACTGGGGCCAGGGAAAGTTTAGAGGAAACGGGACCTGCGGGGAGAAAATCAGGACTTTATCAAGAATAATAAGAACCAAAGCACAGACAAAATACATCTATCTAAATTAAGAAGAAGAGAACACAAGGGCTTCCTCTCCTTTTTCTGCTTGGAACCATGTGCATCCATACCTCAAGTGAGTGAGTGAAGTGGGGGGGGGGGGGACTTTTATCACAACACCTCGGCACAGGTGCTACTACCTGGGCATTAAGGTGTGGGGAGCGCCATGAGGAAAATCCTGTTGGGTTGGGGGCTGATGCTGACGGCTGGGGTAATGGGGGCTAGCGTAGTGGGTGCTAGTGGAGGAGGAGGAGGTGGTAGAGGGCAGAGGCGCAGAGGAGAAAAGCGCAGGGGGCTCCATCGTGTCCAGCACGGCCACTGCAGCTACACCTTCATCCTACCAGAGATGGAGCGCTGTCAGGCCAGCCCGGTCCAATACGGCAGCACCAACATGGTTCAAAGGGACAAACCACCCCCTGCAGAGAGTGACTGGTCTGCGCAGAAATTGCAGCACCTGGAGACGGCCATGGAGAACAACACGCAGTGGCTGCAGAAGGTAAGAGCTGATACCTGTACTTTTTATTTTTCCTTTATTTAACTAGGCAAGTCCGTTAAGAACAAATTCTTATTTACAATGACAGCCTACCCCAGCCAACACTGGTCCAATTGTGCACTGAGAAGCAGTGCTTTAGACCGCTGCGCCAATCGGGAGCCAAATATATGGTTCTGATATTGTGGGTTTAGAAAGAGGACCAAGAGCAAAGCAAAGAGCAGTGGTCCTCAGTGAGCAATGGTGAATGTAGACCACACGCAAGTTTCCCTTGTTTAGTTCTTACTTAACTGATCGCATAAAACATTAACTTCTAACTGTTGTTTTGGCAGTGGTGGAACCAATGGCAAATTGAGCAAATCGAAGTATTTTCTTCCCAGGCATAATGCAAGACATTATCGCTGGGATATGAAGTAACAACAGGGCTTAGCCTATGTAAATAGGGTTTAAAAAAACATGAAGTCTATGTTAAGCTTGTGTTAAAATATGTTTAAAATTATTAAAATACAAACAAGTGATTGTGATTGTGTTGAATTGTGTTTGGGAAATAAATATACACATGGTTTTTACAACGGTAGTGGTAATATTTCACTTAATACAGACATGTGTAGGCAGCTTAACTTAACCTGTCCCTTGGCTCAACTTACCCCATGCCTGAGGTGAGTTGTGCCAAGAGACCACTTTGTTGTACAAGCTACGTTTTCAAAACTGTAATGTTTACATGAATTCTGATTATTTCCAGGTACACACAACATCATGAAATATATAGTGCATTCTAAAGGATGGCGTTCAGGCCATACTCCATTTTAGAATAGGGCTGTAAACGTAACAAAATGTGAAAAATACTTCTTATATGTCCCTTAACGGAGTGATGCTTAACGTAAAAGAGGCTCAACTTACCCCACTCTCCCCTACGGTCTACATTCATCATCATTACAATGCTGCACAAGAATAACAGCGGTAATTAAGCCTGAACAATGTGCCCATTTTCTGTTATGGTGCTGCTTTTAAATCTCAGGAGAATTACTTTAATGAACCAAATGAACGTTTCATTATTTCCACTATAATTGGCCCTATAAATTCTAACTGTGCTCAACCAATAGGAAACCGACCCAGAAGAAGAAATGGAAATTAATTGCTTTGAAATACCTCAGTTCTAATCTATATTCTGGAGTGTGAACACCAGTTCAATTTGATTTATTGGGATTATGCTTATGGTGATTCATCGAACAAATGATGAAAAGAAGAATAAAGTGTGTGTGTGTGTGTGTGTGTGTGTGTGTGTGTGTGTGTGTGTGTGTGTGTGTGTGTGTGTGTGTGTGTGTGTGTGTGTGTGTGTGTGTGTGTGTGTGTGTGTGTGTGTGTGTGTGTGTGTGTGTGTGTGTGTGTGTGTGTGTGTGTGTGTGTGTGTGTGTGTGTGTGTGTGTGTGTGTGTGTGTGTGTGTGTGTGTTGTACGTCCCACTTCGATAAAAAAATGCAAAGGTCAAGTAAAAGAGCTCAAGACTGCCTCACCTCAACAGGAGAGAGGAGGATGACCCTTGCATTTCTGGGTTTACAGAGGTCAGTTTACCATATCAAATCACTGCAGAAAATGTAGGTATTTTACCCAACCTTCAACAAATAAAATGTACAGTTGCATTTTGACTTTTTCCTACTGAATATTCTAACTCTCTGAATGCATCAGTGTATGTGGAGAATAATATTCAATTGACATGTTTCCTTGTAAACACCAGTATGTGAGGCAGTTAACAGCAGGTTGTTTAGCTTGCTGCCAAATGACTGACATCAAATGAGGCTCTCATTCAGCCTGGTATGGACAGAGTGGAGTCACCCTTTGATGTGGCAGAGTGCCCTTTCCCTGATAGCCAGCACCAATCACTGGCTACAGAAAGTGTAGATCGACTCCAAAGAATGGGGAGAGAGAGAATGGAGAAGGCAGAAGCCATTTGAAGTTTCAGCTTTTTTTTATGGCTGTGGTCCAAAGGCTTCTCTGGAAAAGAGCTCTGCCACCATCAAAGACACAGGGATCATTGATTGTATGTCCTATTTGAAAGAGCTTGAGATATGGTCGGGCCCCAGGTTGTACTGAGTGATAATTCTGCCACTTGCCAAGGGGGGGGGGAATCACATTTGGGATGCGCAGGCCTCACAGTTAGAAAATATTTATAATATTTATTTATAAAATATTTATTTATAATATTTATATTATTTAACTAGGCAAGTCAGTTAAGAACTCATTCTTCTTTCCAATGACGGCCTACCCCGGCCAAACTGGGCCAATTTGTGCACGGCCCTACAGACGGTTGTGATAAAGCCTGGATTCGAACCATCAGTACTGAGATGCAGTGCCGTTGCGCCACTCGGGATGCCCACCACTTCATATGATTAGGGCTTTCTAGTGACATACTGTAGTGGAACCATAAACTTTCAATATGAACATGGATATGCTTGCTACTTCGCACCTGCTGATTTCCCTGTGCTTCATTATAAATTACAATGCTCTTTAGAGTGTTGGGCCAAAAGGTTGCTAGATCGAATCCCCAAGCTGAAAATGTACAAATCTGTTGTTTTGCCCCTGAACAAGGCAGTTAACCCACTATGCATAGGCCATCATTGTAAATAAGAATGTATTCTTAACTGACTTGCCTAGTTAAATAAAGGTTACATTTTTTAATGGGACCACACACCATGCTGTTTTAGACATTCCCTAATGTTTTCACAAAACAAGACGGTCCTTAATTAACCAGTTGAGCTGACAGCCCTGTTTCGCAATGGCTTTAGTCATCAATCTAGCAAGAGGGCAATATTTCATTAATGTAGTAGTAGTGCCACCCCCCACACTAGAAAAATATGACCTTTGGCTTTCAATTGGAATTGTTTATTTACAGTGTATTCGGAAAGTATTCAGACCCCTCGACCTTTTCAACATTTTGTTACGTTGCAGCCTTGTTCTAAAATGTATTGAAATCTTTTTTTCCCTCATCAATCTACACACAATACCCCATAAAACAGATTTTAGTATTTGTTAGCAAATTTATTAAAAATACAAACCTGAAATATCAAGCTTGGCACACCTGTATTTGAGGAGTTACTCCCATCTTTCTCTGTAGATGGGGAGTGTCGCTGCACAGCTATTTTCAGGTCTCTCCAGAGATTTTAGATCGGGTTCAAGTTTGGGCTCTGGCTGGGCCACTCAAGGATATTCAGAGACTTGTCCTTGAGTGGCCCGAAGCCACTCCTGCGCTGTCTTAGCTGTGTGCTTAGTGTCGTTGTCCTGTCTGAGGTACTGAGCGCTCTGGAGCAGGTTTTCATCAAAGATCTCTCTACTTTGCTCCGTTCATCTTTCCCTCGATCCTGACTGGTCTCCCAGTCCCTGCCGCTGAAAAACATCCACGCAGCATGATGCTGCCATCACCATGCTTCTCCGTAGGGATGGTGCCTGTTTTCCTCCAGTTGTGAATCTTTGCATTCAGGCCAAAGAGTTCAATCTTGGTTTCATCAAATGACAGAATCTTGTTCTCATCATCTGGGTCCTTTTGACAACGTCTCAGCGGGCTGTCATGTGCTTTTTACTGAGGAGTGGCTTCTGCTTGGTGGAGTCCTGTAGAGATGGTTGTCCTTCTGGAAAGTTTCTTGGTCACCTCCCTCAGTTTGGCCGGGTGGACAGCTCTAGGAAGAGTCTTGGTGGTTCCAAACTTTTAAGAAAGCTGGAGGCCACTGTGTTTTTGGGGACCTTTGTACCCTTCCGCAGATCTGTGCATCGACACAATCTTGTCTCGGAGCTCTACGGACAATACCTTCGACCCCATGGCTTGTTTTTTGCTCTGAGATGCACTGTCAACTGTGGGATATTTTATAGACAGGTGTGTGCCTTTCCAAATCATGTCCAATCAATTGAATTTAACACAGGTGGACCCAATAAAGTTGTAGAAACATATCAAGGATGATCAATTGAAACAAGATGCACCTGAACTCAATTTTTAGTCTCATAGCAAAGGGTCTGAAAATGTATGTAAATAAGCTATTTCTGTATTTAAACTTTTATACATTTGCAAAAATAGCTAAAACCCTGTTTTCACTTTGTTATTATGGGGTATTGTGTGTAAATTGATGAGGGGAAAAATTTGATCTAATCCATTTTAGAGTAACGCTGTAACGTAACAAAATGTGGAAAAGATGAAGGGGTCTGAATATTTTCTGAATGCACTGTATTAGTTATCTGGTTTAGGAACATCCACTCAAAATATTACACCTTTACTATTTACCAAACATATCATGACATTAGTGAAAGTCAAAATGTGTTAAATTAATGAATGTCTAAATCAACATTTGGGCCATTAAATAGTGTGCATCCTACAGACAATGGTAGAAGGGATATGTAAAGGTCTAGATTTAGTTGTTCTGAGCATGTTCGATGTTTCTACCTCCAACATAATACAAATGTTTGACTTCCACACAAAATTACTTCTTTATTTATTTTAGGTTTAAGGAAGTGTGTAGTTGCATTCTTTATCTTAGAGCTCTGAACATAATATATTGAGATCCGCCTGCTCAAGACAAATTCAGCAATTGCTTTGCCATGTCTGTGCCATGAAGCAGTCGAGCTGGATAAATGTTTTTCTAAGGAATGCCCCTTTGACGTAAAGTTGAAGTGAAGTGATAGAAACGGATGGAGGGATGCAGCCAACCTTCAGAGAGAGGCAAAAACAAGTTAATTCGACATAGGACATTTACATGGTCCTAGGAAGGTATGGATTGCTGTCTTCTGACTTATAACATTGTGGGAAATCAATCAAAAAAGTAATGTAACATATACACTACCAGTTAAAAGTTTGGACACACCTACTCCTTCAAGGGTTTTTCTTTATTTGTACTATTTTCTACATTGTAGAATAATAGTGAAGACATCCAAATTATGAAATAACACATATGGACACGTTTGTTAAACAAATCTAAATATATGTTATATTTGAGACTCTTCAAAGTAGCCACCCATTGCCTTGATGACACTTTTCCAAAGGTCTTGAAGGAGTTCCCACATATGCTGAGCACTTGTTGGCTGCTTTTTCTTGACTCTGCGGTCCAATTCATCCCAAACCATCTCAAATGTGTTGAGGTTGGGTGCTTGTGGAGGCCAGGTCATCTGATGCCCTTATACAGCCTGGATGTGTGTTGGGTCATTGTCCTGTTGAAAAACAAATGATATTCTCACTAAGCGCAAACCAGATTGGATGGCGTATCGCAGCAGAATACTGTGGTAGCCATGCTGGTTAAGTGTGCCTTGAAATCTAAATAAATCAGTGTCACCAGCAAAGACACCCCCACACCATCATATCTCCTCCTCCATGCTTCACGGTGGGAACCACACATTCGAGATTATCCGTGCACCTGCTCTATGTCTCACAAAGATACATCGCATATTTGGATTCATCAGACCAAAGAACAGATTTCCACCAGTCGAATGTCCTTTGCTCGTGTTTCTTGGCACAAGCAAGTCTCTTATTATTATTGGTGTCCTTTAGTAGTGCTTTCTTTGCAGCAATTCGACCATGAAGGCCTGATTCATACAGTCTCCTCTAAACAATTGATGTTGAGATGTCTGTTACTTGAACTCTGAAGCATTTATTTGAGCTGCAATCTGCAGTTAACTCTAATGAACTTATCCTCTGCAGTAGAGGTAACTCTGGGTCTTCCTTTCCTGTGGTGGTCCTCATGAGAGCCAGTTAACTGTAATGAACTTATCCTCTGCAGTAGAGGTAACTATGGGTCTTCCTTTCCTGTGGCGGTCCTCATGAGAGCCAGTTTCATCATAGTGCTTGATGGTTTTTTCGACTGCACAAATTTTCCACATTGACTGACCTACATGCCTTAAAATAATTATGGACTGTCGATTCTCTTTGCTTATTTGAGCAGTTCTTGCCATAATATGGACTTGGTATTTTCCCAAATCTTCTGTATACCACCCCTACCTTGTCACAAAACTTATAATTGGCTCAAACATATTAAGAATGAAGGAAATTCCACAAATTAACTTAAATGCATTCCAGGTGAATACCTCATGAAGCTGGTTGAGAGAATGCCAAGTGTGCAAAGCTGTCAGCAAGGCAAAGGGTGGCTACTTTGAAGAATCTAAAATCAATTTTGATTTGCTTAAATATTTTTTTGTTACTACATGATTCCATGTGTGTTATTTCATAGTTTTAATGTCTTCACTACTATTCTACAATTTAGAAAATAGTACAAATAAAGAAAAACCCTTGAATGAGGAGGTGTGTCCAAACTTTTGACTGGTAATGTACGTATTTTTAAAAGTAATTATAGTGCCCAATTGCAGGTACTGACAGCTTAACGTTAATTTCTTTACACAAATCTTATGGGTTTGGAGTTTGTTGGCAAACCCTAGAGTCTGAACGATCTCGCTCTCTTTCCATCTGGCTTTTGGAGAAGAGCACCCACAGACTTTGAAGCAGAAAGAAATCTAGAAACCAACTAGAAACCAAAGTTGTAAAGTAATAATTACTACTACAGAAGAATCAAGTGCTTAGATAATCAGTGTGCTGTACCAGAAGATAATTGGGAGTCTTTTCCCTTGATGTTGTGAACGAAGAATCATGGTGAGTTAGCTAGCTGAGTTCTATGCCTGTCTTGATGAATAACTAAGGTGTACATAATATTTAGGATCTAAAACCACTAAGGATATTTACATAAGCATGAACACTTTTGATATTGATGATCATTTCGCAGTTTACAGAGGCTCGTCATCTGCAGCTTCTACAATCCTCATCATCACCTTATCTCTAGAGGGACATTTGACTGATACGTCGTGGCAGGAACTGAACTGAACTGAGAAAAATGAGTACACTCACATTTCATTTTTATTGGGTACCCAGTTTATTATTTTGTACGATCGTTTTGGACAAAACTGTAATTGTTGTGAATGAATGGTTGTTGCGGTTGTGATACTTTGTTGTGCATTGAACTTTGAACATAAGAAAAGAGCAAATACAAACTATTTCAATAATAGATCAACTTCAAACGTATATCGCTGAATCCTTGTAGTATTCTCCCTGCACAGAAGATCTGTTTGAGGATACCTTGCCAATGTCCCAGCGCTGTCATTCTTTATAGTGTACTTCAAACAGATTCTACCAATCTCTATCTGACAGCTCTAATAATACTTAATAGCAATGATTCTTTGAATACGCAGAGTTTCTCCTCCTATAATACTGCATTAACAAGTCCCTGAAGCCTTAGTTAATAGATTTTTGTCTCTCGGTTCTCACTGGTTTCATTTCCCTGCAGGGAGTGAATTGGAGTGATTATTAAAAATGGGAGGAAATGTTGGGAATAGTTTGAGAATGTTTTCACTGCAGGCTGTGAAGGGCATGGAGAGGGGAGTGCGTTTTGCAGTGTCTTTAACGACCTCGTAAAGGCCTTTGTCACGGGACTCCCCTCTAACGCCAGATCTCAGATCAGCCTCCGCTGATTACCAGCTTATCAATCGGAAGGATCTGACTTCTGCAGAAACGCATCAAAAGCTCTTACAGCTTTAATTTGCCACATGTTTGATGACGAGAACCCCTTGTTCAAAGCCTCATACGAAGTGCCATGCCCTCGACAATATGTGGAGTTCATTCTGGGAAAAGAATTGAAGTCCTAGAGGGATTCTGCTGTAGTTTGTGTCATTTGAACAGTTTGAGAGGCTGAAAAACCCTCCATAATGGAAATTCAATCCCGGAGAAAAAGTTAAGAAGCTTGCTTTCCATGTGGCATTGTCAAACAACATTAAAGAAAGAGTGCGTAGATGGTGAAATACATATGATATGTAACAGTACGCCAACATTGTACAGCATTTGACTTTAAAAGTCTGCCCTTGCGGTTTGTTTGAATCCTAGCCTTAATCCAGTGTGTGCCAACGTCACAGTCATAACCAGACGTTGGCTGAATTTCGACAGGCAGCCCAATTCTGATATTTTTTCCCACTAATTGGTATTTTGGCTAATCAGATCAGCTCTGAGAAAGATCTGATGTGGAAAGATCAATGTGATTGGTCAAAAGACCAATTAGTGTAAAAAAACATCAGAATTGGGCTGCCTGTTGCAGCCTGTTTGTGTACATTGGGTTGGCTCAGATCAGTGGAGGAGGCCTCCGTGTGCTAAATAAACATTTTCTCCCATGATTATCATTCTTGAGGAAGTGTCTCAGAAATCTCCAAGACTGCGATGGTCGAGGGGGGCTGCACTCCCAGAGTTGTCGCCTGCAACGACATCAGTCAACATTGGAGTGGAAGGAACCATCCCCACTATCGGTCTCCCAGACAGTGATAAGGACGTCTCTCTCGTAAAACTCCCTCGTAAATCGTTGGCTTGTGTGTTGCTTCTGTCTCCGTTCCAACTGGTTTATGTTGGAACTATGACCGACTGAGCCAGGTTGGAGCTTCTACGCCTCTAAAGTCAGATTGATGTTAATGCATATGTGACTGTATCAATGAAAGTACTGTAAAATGGCGATACGATACTGTCTGTAACATCTGATGTTCATTGCTCAAAACTAAGCTGTATCTTCTGTTTCTCGTGTACGCTGGCAAGAATGAGGGTTTATCCATGCTGCCTGGCCTTGCCTTATGTCTTTCTGCTTTTTAAAGTCCTTTAGCTTCTAAACAATGCTAAAAAAAGCCAAATACATTAGCAAACCCTGTGTCCACTGGTTCACTAATCAACCAACAGATTTCCCATTGTACGAAAATACTTACAAGATGAATTCGTCAGTTGGCCTTTCCTATAAGAAAGGTTATTGAAGGAAGCAGTTCGCAGAAACAAAAACATACTCAGGACAAAAAAAAAACATCACTTTCCCATTATTTCCTTGACAGCAATGTCGAGGACTTGGAAGCAGACGGGGTCAGAATCTGATCCGAAATCAGATATATTAGCTCTTAATTAAGCACGTAATCTGGAGTCTATGCCTATATTGCCTGGAGATCACATGTAAATGATGTAAGGCAAGAGGCACAGTAGCAGGCTGGGTACCATAAGGACGGCTTGGAACAGAGCTCAAGGTAAACCTGTCAGTATGTTTGATGCCAGCTCCCTACACAGACACAAACTTGGTTTGTTGCTCGGATTTAAAAGTTAGACTTTGGTCAGTGTGTAGTTTACCTGCTATTACTTATTCCCTTTTAGAGGAGCTGAGGTTGGTAGACACAAACTGTGTTTGCTGCTTGGATTTAAAAGTTAGACGCTGCTCAGAGTATAGTTTTAACTGGTATTCGTTATTGCCTGTTTGAGGGTGCCAAGTGACACCCACTCCAAGTGACTCTGACACCAACTCCAAGTGATTCTGACACGACTTCCAAGGATGTGTGACGTACATGTGGGGGTTGGTAGCCCAAAGGCAGACAGTGTTAGCTGTAAATATACCTGTGTTATGTTAATAGGTGCCATGCTAATGGATCTGACACCATGGTTGCATCCCAAATAGAACACTGTTCTTTAATAGTGCACTACTTTTGACCTACATAGTGCACTTAGAGCCCATCTAAGTGCACTATGTTGGGAATAGGGTGCCATTTGGGACGCATCCTGTGGCTCAGAATAAAATTAGTGGGGATTCAACTACCAGTAAAACGGTGTGTCTGCCAAACAGTGAGGGTCTGGCATCCAATCACACTTTGACAACGATACTAATATTTAATCATTCATTAGAGTAATGCAAACGCACTTGCTCTTGGATAGATTCTCGTTTTGTTTCATGAAGACAATCTATCAACCACTGCTTTGCCAGGTACAATAAATACAAATGTTATTATGTTAGTGTCATTTTTTTAAATGTTACAGTTTGATCCATTGTTGGTGAAAGACCATCAGCAAGCCTATTTCCTACTGGAAACTCCTATACTAGGAGGCTCTGGCCAAAGGGAACAACTATAGTTGCATGTGATATTTATGGATGGTGTACTGCAGGTCTCCGGTAGCCTCTGGAACTGCCGATCTGCGGCCAACAAGGCAGAGTTCATCTCAGCCTATGCCTCCCTCCAGTCCCTCGACTTCTTGGCACTGACGGAAACATGGATCACCACAGACAACACTGCTACTCCTACTGCTCTCTCTTCGTCCGCCCACGTGTTCTCGCACACCCCAAGAGCTTCTGGTCAGCGGGGTGGTGGCACCGGGATCCTCATCTCTCCCAAGTGGTCATTCTCTCTTTCTCCCCTTACCCATCTGTCTATCGCCTCCTTTGAATTCCATGCTGTCACAGTTATCAGCCCTTTCAAGCTTAACATCCTTATCATTTATCGCCCTCCAGGTTCCCTCGGAGAGTTCATCAATGAGCTTGATGCCTTGATAAGCTCCTTTCCTGAGGACGCCTCACCTCTCACAGTTCTGGGCGACTTTAACCTCCCCACGTCTACCTTTGACTCATTCCTCTCTGCCTCCTTCATTCCACTCCTCTCCTCTTTTGACCTCACCCTCTCACCTTCCCCCCCTACTCACAAAGCAGGCAATACGCTCGACCTCATCTTTACTAGATGCTGTTCTTCCACTAACCTCATTGCAACTCCCCTCCAAGTCTCCGACCACTACCTTGTATCCTTTTCCCTCTCCCTCTCATCCAACACCTCCCACACTGCCCCTACTCGGATGGTATTGCGCCGTCCCAACCTTCGCTCTCTCTCCCCCGCTACACTCTCCTCTTCCATCCTATCATCTCTTCCCCCTGCTCAAACCTTCTCCAACCTATCTCCTGATTCTGCCTCCTCAACCCTCCTCTCCTCCCTCTCTGCATCCTTTGACTCTCTATTTCCCCTATCCTCCAGGCCGGCTCGGTCCTCCCCTCCCGCTCCGTGTCTCGATGACTCATTGCGAGCTCACAGAACAGGGCTCCGGGCAGCCGAGCGGAAATGGAGGAAAACTCGCCTCCCTGCGGACCTGGCATCCTTTCACTCCCTCCTCTCTACATTTTCCTCCTCTGTCTCTGCTGCTAAAGCCACTTTCTACCACTCTAAATTCCAAGCATCTGCCTCTAACCCTAGGAAGCTCTTTGCCACCTTCTCCTCCCTCCTGAATCCTCCTCCCCCTCCCCCCTCCTCCCTCTCTGCAGATGACTTCGTCAACCATTTTGAAAAGAAGGTCGACGACATCCGATCCTCGTTTGCTAAGTCAAACGACACCGCTGGTTCTGCTCACACTGCCCTACCCTGTGCTCTGACCTCTTTCTCCCCTCTCTCTCCAGATGAAATCTCGCGTCTTGTGACGGCCGGCCGCCTAACAACCTGGCCGCTTGACCCTATCCCCTCCTCTCTTCTCCAGACCATTTCCGGAGACCTTCTCCCTTACCTCACCTCGCTCATCAACTCATCCTTGACCGCTGGCTACGTCCCTTCCGTCTTCAAGAGAGCGAGAGTTGCACCCCTTCTGAAAAAACCTACACTCGATCCCTCCGATGTCAACAATTACAGACCAGTATCCCTTCTTTCTTTTCTCTCCAAAACTCTTGAACGTGCCGTCCTTGGCCAGCTCTCCCGCTATCTCTCTCTGAATGACCTTCTTGATCCAAATCAGTCAGGTTTCAAGACTAGTCATTCTACTGAGACTGCTCTCCTCTGTATCACGGAGGCGCTCCGCACTGCTAAAGCTAACTCTCTCTCCTCTGCTCTCATCCTTCTAGATCTATCGGCTGCCTTCGATACTGTGAACCATCAGATCCTACTCTCCACCCTCTCCGAGTTGGGCATCTCCGGCGCGGCCCACGCTTGGATTGCGTCCTACCTGACAGGTCGCTCCTACCAGGTGGCGTGGCGAGAATCTGTCTCCTCACCACGCGCTCTCACGACTGGTGTCCCCCAGGGCTCTGTTCTAGGCCCTCTCCTATTCTCGCTATACACCAAGTCACTTGGCTCTGTCATAACCTCACATGGTCTCTCCTATCATTGCTATGCAGACGACACACAATTAATCTTCTCCTTTCCCCCTTCTGATGACCAGGTGGCGAATCGCATCTCTGCATGTCTGGCAGACATATCAGTGTGGATGATGGATCACCACCTCAAGCTGAACCTCGGCAAGACGGAGCTGCTCTTCCTCCCGGGGAAGGACTGCCCGTTCCATGATCTCGCCATCACGGTTGACAACTCCATTGTGTCCTCCTCCCAGAGCGCTAAGAACCTTGGCGTGATCCTGGACAACACCCTGTCATTCTCAACCAACATCAAGGCGGTGGCCCGTTCCTGTAGGTTCATGCTCTACAACATCCGCAGAGTACGACCCTGCCTCACACAGGAAGCGGCGCAGGTCCTAATCCAGGCACTTGTCATCTCCCGTCTGGATTACTGCAACTCGCTGTTGGCTGGGCTCCCTGCCTGTGCCATTAAACCCCTTCAACTCATCCAGAATGCCGCAGCCCGTCTGGTGTTCAACCTTCCCAAGTTCTCTCACGTCACCCCGCTCCTCCGTTCTCTCCACTGGCTTCCAGTTGAAGCTCGCATCCGCTACAAGACCATGGTGCTTGCCTACGGAGCTGTGAGGGGAACGGCACCTCAGTACCTCCAGGCTCTGATCAGGCCCTACACCCAAACAAGGGCACTGCGTTCATCCACCTCTGGCCTGCTCGCCTCCCTACCACTGAGGAAGTACAGCTCCCGCTCAGCCCAGTCAAAACTGTTCGCTGCTCTGGCCCCCCCAATGGTGGAACAAACTCCCTCACGACGCCAGGACAGCGGAGTCAATCACCACCTTCCGGAGACACCTGAAACCCCACCTCTTTAAGGAATACCTAGGATAGGATAAAGTAATCCTTCTCACCCCCCCCCCCTTAAAATATTTAGATGCACTATTGTAAAGTGGTTGTTCCACTGGATGTCATAAGGTGAATGCACCAATTTGTAAGTCGCTCTGGATAAGAGCGTCTGCTAAATGACTTAAATGTAAATGTAATGTAAATGCTGAAGAAAAGCAGGCCCAAACCATGATGCTGCCACCACCATGTTTGACAGTGGGGATGGTGTGTTCAGGGTGATGAGCTGTGTTGCTTTTACGCCAAACATAACGTTTTGCATTGTTGCCAAAAAGTTCAATTTTGGTTTCATCTGACCAGAGCACCTTCTTCCACATGTTTGGTGTGTCTCCCAGGTGGCTTGTGGCAAACTTTAAACGACACTTTTTATGGATATCTTTAAGAAATGGCTTTCTTCTTGCCACTCTTCCATAAAGGCCAGATTTGTGCAATATACGACTGATTGTTGTCCTATGGACAGAGTGTCCCACCTCAGCTGTAGATCTCTGCAGTTCATCCAGAGTGATCATGGGCCTCTTGGCTGCATCTCTGATCAATCTTCTCCTTGTATGAGCTGAAAGTTTAGAGGGACGGCCAGGTCTTGGTAGATTTGCAGTGGTCTGATACTCCTTCCATTTCAATATTATCGCTTGCACAGTGCTCCTTGGGATGTTTAAAGCTTGGGAAATCTTTTTGTATCCAAATCCGGCTTTAAACTTCTTCACAACAGTATCTCGGACCTGCCTGGCGTGTTCCTTGTTCTTCATGATGCTCTCTGCGCTTTTAACGGACCTCTGAGACTATCACAGTGCAGGTGCATTTATACGGAGACTTGATTACACGCAGGTGGATTGTATTTATCATCATTAGTCATTTAGGTCAACATTGGATCATTCAGAGATCCTCACTGAACTTCTGGAGAGAGTTTGCTGCACTGAAAGTAAATGGGTGTTTTTGATTTGTTAAATTTTTTTGAAATATCCAATAAATGTCGTTCCACTTCATGATCGTGTCCCACTTGTTGTTGATTCTTCACAAAAAAATACAGTTTTATATATTTATGTTTGAAGCCTGAAATGTGGCAAAAGGTCGCAAAGTTCAAGGGGGCCGAATACTTTCGCAAGGCACTGTATAAAGGGTGCAACAGGTCAGTATCTCAGATATAAGTACATTTCAGTTGGTGTTTCATAGCTGAGCATTCAATGGCCGAGACAGCAGAGAGAGAGTCGGAAACAGCAGGTTTGGGACAAGGCAGCACATATGGTGAACAGGTCAGGGTTCCCTAGCCGCAGGCAGAATAGTTTAAACTGGAGCAGCAGTACTACCGGGTGGACTGGGGACAGCCAGGAGTCATCAAGCCAAGTATTCCTGAGGCATGATCCTAGGGCTCAGGTCCTCCGGGAGGGAAGGGAGAGTGGGAGAGAGAGAATTAGAGGGAGCATATTTAAATTCACACAGGACACCAGATAAGACAGAATAATTATATCAAGTATAACAGACCTAGCCTCCAGGCACATAGACTATTGCAGCATAGATACTGGAGCCTGGAGATTGAGACCGGGGTTGGGTCGGGGGACACTGTGGCCCTGTCCGACGATACCCCCAGACAGGGCCAACCAGGCAGGATATAACCCCACCCACTTTGCCATAGCACAGGCCCCACACCACTAGAGCGATATCAACAGACCACCAACTTACTACCCTGAGACAAGGCTGAGTATAGCCCACGGATATCTCCTCCACCGCACGAGCCCGAGGGGGCGAAAAAACGGACAGAAAGATCACGTCTGTGACTCAACCCACTCAAGTGACACACCCCTCCAAAGATGTCATGGAAGAGCACTAGTAATATGGTCAGAGGCAGAAAATCCCAGTGGAGAGAGGGGAGCCGGCCAGGCAGAGACAGCAAGGGCAGTTCATCACTCCAGTGCCTTGCCGTTTACCTTTGCACCCCTGGGCCAGACTACACTCATAGGACCTACTGAAGAGATGGGTCTTCAATAAAGACTTAAAGGTTGAGACCGAGTCTGCGTCTCTCACATGGATAGGCAGACCATTCCATAAAAATTGAGCTCTATAGGAGAAAGCCCTGCCTCTAGCTATTTGATTAGAAATTCTAGGGACAATAAGGAGGCCTGCATCTTGTGACCATAGCGTACGTGTAGGTATGTATGGCAGGACCAAATCGGAGAGATAGGTAGGTGAAAGCCCATGTAATGCTTTGTAGGTTAGCAGTAAAACATTGAAATCAGCCTTCACCTTAACAGGAAGCCAATGTAGAGAGGCTAGCACTGGAGTAATGTGATCATATTTTTGGGTTCTAGTCAGGAATCTAGTAGCCGTGTGTAGCACTGACTGAAGTTTATTTAGTGCTTTATCTGGGTAGCCGGGGAGTAGAGCATTGCAGTAGTCTAATCTGGAAATGACAAAAGCATAGATTCGTTTTTCTGCATCATTTTTGGACAAAATGTTTCTGATTTTTGCAATGTAATGGAGATGGAAAAAAGCTGTCCTTGAAATATTCTTGATATTGTGGCGTACAGCAGGCCAGCCACCAGTGGGAGACTCGTCGAGGCCTGGTGACAGACGGAGCATACATCATGAGGCGAAGGCTCCTTCTGCAGGACGTGCCAGGTCTCGATGGGCTCTCCAGCCAGGACTAATTGGGGCTGATTGGGGATTGGTGAGTAATCAAGGGCTGATTGCTCACCAGCTGTACAACTCCCATGAAGCTGCCAGAAGGGAAGCACACAGGGGAGAGACCGGGGGGAGGAAAGGACTCCGGTATAGTTGGGGACGGTACCAGAGGTACCAGGAGGGAGTTCAGTTTTTGATCCCCACAGGATACAGCAAGACCCGGAGCCCAGGAGACGGTATCCCAGAGAGGGTCTCTTGGGGGAGACCTATTCTTTTCGTTTGGACTATTATTTTAATAAACACCTTTGAAACTGAGCTCATCCTACTCTGTCCATGTCTGTTCTGTGTAAACGTTTTGACACCAACTCCCTTGTCTGCCACAATATGTTCATCAAAAGAGAGATCAGGGTCCAGAGTAACGCGAGGTCCTTCACAGTTTTAATTGAGATGACTCTACAACAATCAAGATTAATTGTCAGATCCAACAGCAGCTCTCTTTGTTTATTGTGACCCAGAACTAGCATCTCTGTTTTTTCTGAGTTTAAAATTAAAACATTTGCAACCATCCCTCCCTTATGTCTGAAATACAGGCTTCCAGGGGGTTGAGATCAGGTGATTGTGGAGGCCAGGTCATCTGATGCACCACTCCATCACTCTCTTTCTTGGTCAAATAGCCCTTATACAGCCTGGAGGTGTGTTTTGGGTCATTGTCCTGTTGAAAGACAACTGATAGTTCCACTATGGGTAAACCAGATGGGATGGCGTATCATTGCAGAATGCAAGTCTTTCTTGAATTCTAAATAAATCACTGACAGTGTCACCAACAAAGCACCCCCACACCATCACACCTCCTCCTCAATGCATCACGGTGGGAACCACACATGCGAAGATCATCCATTCACCTACTCTGCCTCTCACAAAGACACGGCAGTTGAAACCAAAAATCGCAAATTTTGACCAAAGGACAGATTTCCACCATTCTAATATCCATTGCTTGTGTTTCATGGCCCATGCAAGTCTCTTATTATTATTGGTGTCCTTTAGTAGTGCTTTCTTTGCAGCAATTCGACCATGAAGGCCTGATTCATACAGTCTCCTCTAAACAGTTGATGTTGAGATGTGTCTGTTGAACTCTGAAGCATTTATTTGGGCTGCAATCTGAGGTGCAGTTAACTCTAATGAACTTATCCTCTGCAGCAGAGGTAACTCTGGGTCTTCCTTTCCTGTGGTGGTCCTCATGAGAGCCAGTTTCATCATAGCGCTTTATGGTTTTTGCGACTGCACATGAAGAAACTTTAAAAGTTATGGAAATGTTCCACATTGACTGACCTTAATGTCTTTAAGTAATGATTGAATGTCGTTTCTCTTTGCTTATTTTCTTGACATAACATGGACTTGGTATGTTACTAAATAGAACTGTATACTAACCCTACCTTGTCACAACACAACTGATTGGCTCAAACGCATTAAGATGAAAATAATTTCCCCAAAATAACTTTCAACAAGGCATAACTATTAATTTAAATGCATTCCAGGTGACTACTTCATGAAGCTGGTTGAGATAATGCCAAGAGTCTCCAAAGCTGTCAAGGCAAAGGGTGGCTGCTTTGAAGAATCTCAAATTGTAAATGTATTTTTATTTGTTTAACACTTTTTTGGTTACTACATGATTCCACATGTGTTATTTCATAGTGTTGATGTCTTCACTAATATTCTACAATGTAGAAAATAGTAAAAGTAAAGAAAATGCCTTGAATGAGTAGGCGTGTCCAAACTTTTGACTGGTACTGTATATTATACACACATCAAATATACGAATAAACATTTGAGAATGGTAATATTTTACACACACATGAAGGTACCCAAAAGCAATCATTTCTGGTTAAAAAACACAGATGTGAAAAATGTGTGGATGTAAAGTTTTAGAAATAAACTTCATGTATTGCTTATAAGATGTCTTTACCATCATGATTCCAAGAAATATATGACCAATTTGACATCTTCACAAGTATCTGACATTATGTAACAGTAATATGAGTTTAATCAGACTCAAAATTGTTACGCTTGCTCCCGCTCTTCCCCCTGGTGCTCTAGAGCGCAGCATTACGTACTCCTGCCACCATCATTACGCACACCTGCCTTCCCTGTCACGCACATGAGCAATTATTGGACTCACATGGACTCAATCACCTCTGTCATTACCTCCCCTTTATCTGTCTGTTCCCCTGCTCTGTTCCCCGCTTCAGCATTGATTGTCATGTTTCCTTGTATACCCATGTGCTGACGCTGTTCCTGTCTTGTGCTGCCTTTCCGGTTGGTGGTAATGTCGGGTCTGGGGGGCACCACCGATGGAACCGGGGGTTACCTAAGCCAGCTCGTCGGCCTGTCACGCCCTAGGCTTGAGAGGTTTCTTGCCCAGGTTGGCTCGGGAAGGCGCCCATCCCATGTCAGGCCTCAGCCGGCTCGCAGGCTCTCACGCCTCTGCTGGTACGTCGGGTTTTCACGCCCTGCCGGCTTGTCCAGCGCCCGTGCCTCGGCCGGCACGTCAGGCTTGCCTAGGTGGGACACTGGGTGGCGCCCCTAGAGGGGACGGGACAGTCACGCCTGCTCCCGTTCTTCCCCCCTGGGGCTCAGACTCCCCAGCATTAAGCACTCCTGCCACCATCATTATGCACACCTGCTTTCCCCCGTCACGTTCATCAATGATTATTGGACTCACCTGGACTCAATCACCTCTGTCATTACCTCCCCTATATCTGTCTGTTCCCCCACTCTGTTCCACGATTCAGCATTGATTGTCATTTGTCCTTGTATACCCGTGTGCTGACACTGTTCCTGTCTTGTTTCATGTCTGTTCCTATTAAATGTTTGACTCCCCGTACCTGCATCTCTACTCCAGCGTCAGGCTTTACAGTTTTCACTCTGCCAGGCTACCAGGAGCATGGTATCCTCTGATTTATTTACCACAAATACTATGTTGTAGTCTTTTCAAAGATTATGGTGTTTCTCATAAACTCGAACTACCCCTCACTCTTTTCACTCTTTAGGCTCTCTTCCATTGAAGTTTACTCAGTCTTAGCCTTCGCCTTAGCAGTGTCTATTAAACATTGTGCATTAGCTTAGGGAGAGGAATCGTTGCACTTGCACTATAGCACTGCACTTTCCCTTTGCACAGGGTCAGCTCTCTCCTTGCGATTGGTCACAGCATGATTTCAATTGCTAAGTAAACATGGTTTGCTTCCAGCTGACTTGTAACTTTGATAATGATAATTAAGGCTGGAATCTGGTTCAGTCAAATATGGTCTTAACCCTCCACCTCATTATAAGTTATTCAAAGTGAAGGGAAAAAATGAAACCGTTTTGGGGTACTGTTTGCTTTGCTCTTAGTTTCTCCTCTAAACAAACCGAGATTGTAGTGGTGGTGTCTTCAGTGTGTCTCATCATAACATTTTAACATATTCTTTTTCCTATGATTGTTGATTTGTTAGTGACTGTCACGCTCTGACCGTAGAGATATTTTTATTCTCTATGTTTGGTTGGTCAAGGTGTGACTCGAGTGGGAAACTATGTTCTGTGTTTCTATGTTTTGGCCGGGTATGGTTCTCAATCAGGGACAGCTGTCTATCGTTGTCTCTGATTGGGAATCATACTTAGGCAGCCTGTTTTTCCACCTTAGTTGTGGGTAGTTGTCTTTGTTAGTGGCCTGTATAGCCTTAGTAAGCGTCACGTTTGTTTTTGTTGGTTCTTGTTTTGTTGGCGACATTTATAATAAAGTAAAATGTACACTCACCACGCCACACCTTGGTCCGGTCATTTCCACGAAGATTGTGATCGTGACAGTGACACTCTTCGTAATGAAGAGGTGCGCCTCAACAAAAACAAACAATGGAGAAGAGGATGTGTCATGCCTTTATGTCCGTACATATTTTTTAAATAGATATTTTGGTAACACTTTACCTTAAAGCCGACAGGTACAGTAAATGTAAAACTTCCAATAAGCATATGTAAGAAACCCCTTGTAATGTCTTAGTCCTATTTCATAATGATATTATTAACCCGATAAGCCTAATAAGACATTGTACGGGTTCATATAAATGCTTATAACAAGTCAGTTTAAAAAGATGTTACTGATCTGTCACTTCTCTATCAGAAATGCTCAAGAATCTATGTCAGACTGTAAAATGTTCATGTATCAATGCACAATGTGCCAATATGACCATACATACTGCAACCATATGCATGACGTGGAAAACATTCAATATAGCCTTTAAGTCTATCCCATCTAATCCATGCAATTGTTATAACAGACATACCAGTCAGCATTTGTATAATATGGATGATTCTCTACAATTCAGAGTAGATCAACATGTGTTGAACAACACGTGTTGAATAACTTGAACAAAATTACAATAAAATCATTCAAAAAAGCGAAATATTTTTCTTTAAAACTTTCTATAAATCCTCTTATTTTACTGCATACTTATCAATGAACGTGATGGATGATTTAATGACTACATCCTCTGATGGTGGGTCATATTTTCAGACCATCTATTACATTCGCTGGATTCTTTTACCTTCGGCAAATAGGATACAGTATATTATGTCTCTGACTGTTTCTTTGAATTTTGGGAATCATTTTACGCTTCACTATATCCGTTCACAACTCTTTGAAGTGCCTTCAACTCTGAGAGGGTCCCAGAATGATAAAGCCATTAGTCATGGCATTTTTTTAACTGAACAAGTTTTTAAAATGCTGCATGCCAAGCCATTGGAAGAGCTCTATATGGCAACATTATGGCTCATTAACATATTCCATTCTGTAGGGAAGATTCTCAGGCTAAGAACTAGACTCCAGTCCTTCCTATCATGTTGAATTACAATGACTGCATTGTGGACACATTCCAGAGTACGACGTGCATGTGGCTTCAACGTTAGGCTCCCTTTTAAGATATACTGTCATATTATATGATGAAAGTGCTGTCGAACAAGCACATGCTGTATGATGTGAGAATTATCTATGTCCAAAAGGCCAAGTATTTGTCTCTAACATGGACATGTGTTATCAGCGGCAGAGCTAAAAAGTTAGCCTCTTTTTGATGAAAATGACTTATTTCTATGAGGCTTATTGGCAGGCAAGGAGCTTTCTGTAGCCATGGAAATAGTATGATCAGATGGGGAGTGTTGCAGTGGGGATATCGGAGTTCGAGGGTTGGGGGGGTTGAGGGGTTGGGAACGGGGGCAGATTCACAGTGCATGTGGCAAAGCGCCAGGCTGCTCACAACCATGCAGGGTCTCTAGAGACCCCCCTCTCCATACCCTGGAGCCAGGCCAAGCGCCTAAAACATTCCCTTTTTATCACAGAGAACCAACAAGCCTTGTTCAAGCTCTAAAATCCACAGCAAGGTCTCCTCAGCAGGACAGCAGATCGTTGGACAATGAAACCCCATGGCTGATGTTGGCCACACTTTATTTGTGTAGTCCGAATAGCCCATCTGTAGATGCTCTACATACAATCATACTATCAACAAACTATCTGTTGATAAGCAACTGCTTGCTAAGGTTATGGTTAGGGTTTGGTTTAGACTAAGGGTAATGGTTAGGTTTAGGGTTAGGATAAGGGTTAAGGTTAATAGATAGTTAGTTGAAATGTTGCTGATAGTCTGTAGATAGACAGATAGTCTACAGATGGACGATACAAATAAAGTGTTACCCTGATTTTAATTAGATAGACAGATCTAGGTTGACTTTGTCCCGTTCCTTGTTGTCAACATGATTTCTATTTCTGTGTGTAATGTAGTGCCACTCTGGGGGAGAGTGCACTTTCCTGAGATGCTATCCAGGCTAATTGAGCATGTTGCATGCGTTCAAGACACAAATCAAGGTAAAACAGAGTAGAGATGTTGGATCTTAATTTGAGCCAGTTTGCTACAGCAGGAAATGTGAATTATTATGTGGATTATAATTAATGGAAATGTCTGTATGGCTTGATACATGTTTCGTTTGTCAAGTCTGACATTTCAGTGTGAAAATTACAAACTTTAGAAGCCTTTTTAAAACTCAAATGCACTACTACTTCGCAAGTCCTGCCTTGCAGGGAAATTCTCAGTAACAAAATAGTGATCAAATTAAGAGCCTACATCTGTAGATGGACAGACTCAACAGTGCCCGAGATACAAAATGTTGTTAATCTTAGATGTCCGTCAAATGCCATCTGTGAAAACACATTGACAACGGAGTTTGTTAATAGCTATTATTAATAGTCATGTGGGGGCTATTTATTATCATAGTTAATAAAATAAGTAGTGCTACATGTAACGTCAAATCCCTGTGTTTCAAAAATGAAGTCATCTGTGTGCCAAGTCAAATGGCTTGTAACGGCTCTCGTCGAAAGTGGACCAAAGCGAAGAGTGGACCAAAGCGCAGCGTGGAAAGTGTTTATGATATTTTTTACATCTTTTTTTAAACACTCAAACAAAAATAACGAAAGTGAAAACGAAAGCGTACAGTTCTGTCAGGTACAGACACTAAACATAAAACAAGAGCCGAGCCCACAAAACCCAAAAGGAAAATGACAACTTATATGTGATCCCCAATCAGAGACAACGATAGACTCTGATTGGGAACCACACGCACACACACACACACACACACGGCCAAAAACAAAGAAATAGAAAACATAGACTTTCCCACCCGAGTCACACCCTGACCTAACCAAACATAGAGGAGAAAAAAAGGATCTATAAGGTCAGGGCGTGACATGGCTTGAAATAATAGGTCTTTGATTAACAAGATTGATAAGCAGGACCTTTATGTGTTTTGGGTTTGAACTCCATATGCATATACACAGTATCATCCCCTATGGTCAGCTTAAAACCATATCCTCCCAACCAGGGTTTGAGTGTAAGTGATTACATTTAATCTGAGTACAATTTTTTACGTTACCAGCAAAAGTGCTTGTAATCAGATTACAGATACTTTCGAAAAACTAGATGATTATTTCTTTGATTACTTTTAAATTTGGCAAGGATGTTTTTGCGAAAAAATACATTGACACCTGTCTGCTTTCTCAATGACATTCAATTCATAATTATAAAAAGGCGGAAGTTTAAGTTTGTTCCACCTGAGCAAGTCTGACCACAAGTCAGAGACTACTATGATGACACACCAAATACGTTTGATGGATCCTCTTTGTCTTCTTTTAATGCCTCTTGAGTAAAGTAATCCAAAAGTAACTGAAAGTAGTCAGATTATGTTACTGAGTTTTGGGTAAACCAAAAGTTACGTTACTGGTTACAATTTTGGACAGTAACTAGTAACTGTATTGGATTACATTCAGAAAGTAACATACCCAACCCTGCCCCCAACCAGGCATTCATATAGTACAGTATGAATGCACCATAGCAAATAATGCCTTTCTCACCCAACCATCACCTACTTCCCTCTTCGGGTAACATTTGCCATGGATGGAAGCTGAGGAGGACAAAGGGGGTGTGCGATTGAAGTACTTTCACACTGGTCTTTGAAACAAGGCACTATATGCAAGAGACATAGACATAGACATAGACAAGGCAATGCACTATATACAGTGCATTCGGAAATAATTCAGACCCCTGGACTTTGTCCACATTTCGTTACATTACAGCCTTATTCTGAAATTGATGAAATTACTTTTTTTCCCTCCTCAATCTAACACACAATACCCCATAATAACAAAGCGAAAAACAGGGTTTTAGACATTTTTGCAAATGTATTAAAAATTAAAAACTGAAATACCTTATTTAAGTAAGTATTCGTACCCTTTGCTATGAGACTCGAAATTGAGCTCAGGTGCATCCTGTTTCCATTGATCCTTCTTGAAATGTTTCTATAACTTTATTGGAGTCCACCTTTGGTAAATTCAATTGATTGGACATGATTTGGAAAGGCACACACAGGTCCCACAGTTGACAGTGCATGTCAGAGCAAACACCAAGCCATGAGGTCGAAGGAATTGTCCGTAGAGCTCCGAGATGGGAATGTGAAGAGGCACAGATCTGGGGAAGGGTACCAAAACATTTAGTCGGCATTGAAGGTCCCTAAGGACACAGTGGCCTCCATCAATCTTAAATGGAAGAAGTTTGGAACCACCAACACTTTTCCTAGAGCTGGCTGCCTGGCCAAACTGAGCAATCAGGGGAGAAGGGCCTTGGTCAGGGAGGTGACCAAGAATCCAATGGTCACTCTGACAGACATGGGAGAACCTTCCAGAAGAACATTTCCATTTCTGCAGTACTCCAGCAATCAGGTCTTTATGGTAGAGTGGCCAGACAGGAGCCACTCCTCAGTAAAAGGCACATGACAGCCCGCTGAGACTTTGCCAAAAGGTACCTACAGGACTCAGACCATGAGAAACAAGATTCTATGGTCTTATGAAACCAAGATTGAACACTTTGTCCTGAATGCCAAGCATGGAGGAAACCTGGCACCATCCCTATGGTGAAGCATGGAGGAAACCTGGCACCATCCCTACGGTGAAGCATGATGGAAACCTGGCACTATCCCTACGGTGAAGCATGGTGGAAACCTGGCACCATCCCTACGGTGAAGCATGGTGGTGGCAGCATCATGCTTTGAGCATGATTTTCAGCGGCAGGGACTGGGCAACTAATCAGGGTCAAGGGAAAGATGAACGGGTTGAAGTATAGAGAGATCCTTGATGAAAACCTGCACAAGAGTGCTCAGGACCTCCGACTGAGGCGAAGGTTCACCTTCCAACAGGACAACGACCCTAAGCACACAGCCAAGACAACGCAGGAGTGGCTTTGGGACAATTCTCTGAATGTCCTTGTCTGGCCCAGCCAGAGCCCGGACTATAACCCAATTGAACATCTCTGGAGAAACCTATTTAGCTGTGCATCGACGCTCCCCATCCAACCTGACAGATCTTGAGAGGATCTGCAGAGACGAATGGGAGAACTCCCCAAATATAGGTGTGCCAAGCTTGTAGCTTCATACCCAAGAAGACTCGAGGCTGTAATCGCTGCCAAAGGTGCTTCAACAAAGTACTGAATAAAGGGTCTGAATACTTATGTAAATGTGATATTTTTAATACATTTGCAAACATTTCTAAAAAATATGTTTTTGCTTTGTCATTATGGGGCATTGTGTGTAGATTGGTGAAGGGGAAAAACTATTTCATCAATTTTAGAATAAGGCTGTAAAGTCACAAAATGTGGAAAAAGTCAAGGGGTCTGAATACTTTCCGAATGCACTGTACATGTTGACAGAGCTAGAGAAAGGGACCTTTAGCTTGCTTGCAGTACCCATTGTTGACTTTGTCCATCTGGTCCTGATTTGGGCCTGGATGAGTGAGATGTTTGTTGCAGCTTGTTTGTAGGGGATTAGCAACCTCCCCCTGACCCTCCCACATACTCAGAGAGTGTTGCGAGGCTTACACGGTACAGTCATAGTCATTATGTATTTTAGGTTGCAGCAACAGAACAGTACAATGTGATAGGAATGGACTTGAATGCTGTGTACTCTAAACAGATACTATTCTACATAACAACATGTTTTTGATGACCTGTTATTGTGGGAAGTTTTCAGCTAGAGGATTGTGGATAAGGAAGAATCCACAGTGGTCACTTTTCATCAGGGATTAGATGTTGCTTGGCACCACGTAAAATGGAAGGTATGTTTAGGTCAATATTAGCATAGCCCACTTCCATACATAAGACCCTAAAGCTTTGTAAACACGCCAGCTCTTCTCAATCATCAGGACATCATTGTATCTTGTGCCTGCCAACTGCCACCTGGTGTGGAGTAACTGTTTTGCCCTTCTTTACTCAAACATCCATGGTAATAAGAAATACCCACAATAAGAGTTGCTAAACTAATTTTGAAGGTTGTAGCTTCAGTGGTTGGTCATTGTTTTATTTTCGGTGTGTGGTGGAGGATGATGCACTAGAGTTTAGATAATCATATAAAATTAAAATAAGTTTCACCCAAATTAGGCCTCCACAAAACTCCCACAACTTCATACAATTAGATTCAAACCAGCGTTCAAAAGATGCTGAACCTGCTTCTCTAACTGAGTGATGAAAAAGAGGGACACTTGAACATTCAACAACATGACTCTCTGTAAAAACAATGCTGTCCTATGAACACAAATTAGAAACCATTATTACATAACAATAACATTTACATAAAGTTGTTGCGGAACACTCTTTTAGAGTGACATTTGAAGGCAGACAATGTTTCCGATCCGTCCAACATAAACACATTTGGCTTGTATTGAGGTTAAACTGAGCAATGTTCAGGGGAGTTTTCCATGCATCTCCCAGATGATACATCCACATTGTGGACTTTCAGCAATAAGAATGCTTCATGCTGTGTTTATCAATCGGAATATGTTTGTGCCGCACCCAAGATGGCTCTGTCTGTATTCTATAGCAACATCTTTATCCCATATCATGTAGAACGAGCTGATCTTTGAACCCTATCAATTTTTCTCTCTATGAGACATAAAAAGAGAAGAAAAAATAATACCTTTATGAAACCAGCCATAACACCTTTATGAAACCAGCCATAACACCTTTATGAAACCAGCCATAACACCTTTATGAAACCAGCCATAACACCTTTTGAAACCAGCCATAACACCTTTATGAAACCTGCCATAACACCTTTATGAGTGTTGCAGTATCATTCATAACAATCGTCTTAACACACAGTGCTAAAACAATGATGGCATGTCTGTATTCAGCCATCTTTATGCACTTTTGCCATTGATGTGCTTGTAACTGTCACGCCTTGGTCATTATATTTTGTGTTTTTGGTATATGTTTGGGTAAGCCAGGGTGTGACATGTTGTGTTTCGTATTGGGGTTTGTAGTAATTGGGATTGTGTATGATTAGGGGTGTGTCTAGTTAGGCTTGGCTGCCTGGGGCGATTCTCAATCAGAGTCAGGTGCTTGTCGTTGTCTCTGATTGAGAACCGTATTTAGACAGCCTGACTTTCGCGTTGTAATTTGTGGGTGTTTGTTCCTGTCTTAGTGTTGTTGTCACCAGATAGGCTGTAATAGGTTTCTCGTTTCGTTTGTTGTTTTCATTTACAGTTATTTCATGTACCGCGATTATTTTCATTAAAGTCATGAGTAACCTACACGCTGCATTTCGGTCTGACTCTCTTCATACAACAGATGAACGACGTTACAGTAACGTGTTGAGTAACCTTGCCTGAGACCAGAATAGTTGCGTTAGCTCCACAAACTAATGCAATGGCTTAAGCTCAAGAGAGGCTAACACAGTTTTAACCAAACCAGATATTGGCCATGAAAAGGCCAGAACTTTCCCAGCAAGATAAATGCAGCTCACATTCAGTCCAAAAGTGGGCCAGCAACTACAGGAAGCTGTTCGGGCCACTTACCTCAAGCCAGATCTGGCCCATAGGAAAGTGTGAATATCCCACATTCAGACAATATCTGAGCCATATGATGTGCACTGACCCATTTGTGTCACAAAACAACCAGATATGCCCTGCAGACGGTTGCTGTCTGGGCTTATTACTTATAACAAAATATGTCATTGTAGCTGAAGGTATAATGTGTGGTATTGCAATTAGATGATGTAGACAAGGGGTTTAATGTCAAAGCTGGAGGCTTTAATATACTTTGAATTGATACAGTCACAGTCTACAAAATCAAATCAGCCTAGCTGTAATTTGAATGACTCTTATGACTCCAATGTTTCTACGTGTCTAAAATACTTCCCTAGATTCCACCATGTCTTCATGAATACCATAAACACATAATGCAACATTCGTTTTTAATCAAGTTCTTGGAATATCCACTCTTCTCCCAATTAATCTGAGGTTTAAGGAAACCCCTTCTTACCACACTTTCTTATCTTTATTAGGAAATGAATTATTCAAATCTATCTAACTTTCCTAGTTTGACGGAGGCCTTCCTCCATGCCACTGGAAATTAATTTAGCAACAGAACCTCAGGCCATTGCTTCAGTCCGTGTTTGGGCTTGTCGTATGAGAGTGAAGTGATGGAGGGTTAAAACGGTTTTACTACTAATAGTTCTTCTGGAAACCAGTCAAGAGCCCAGGAGCAGGAAGTTATTGTTTTGTTCAGCCGAGTGGAGTGGTTGACTTCAGGCAGCAACCTAGACAGAGTCAAACCCCAAAGATATTAAGGATTTGGGGGGATTACAGAGAAACGTGTGCGACTGGCCAAGGACACTGTGTAACGGCGTTCATCTGTTGAAGGAGAGTCGGACCAAAATGCAGCATGGTGGTTACTCATGTTCTTTAATGAAGAATAGCGATACATGAAATAACTAAATAACAAAACAACAAACGGAACGAGAAAACCTATCACAGCCTATCTGGTGAACACTACACAGAGACAGGAACATTCACCCACCAAAACACTCACAGAATATGGCTGCCTAAATATGGTTCCCAATCAGAGACAACAAGAATCACCTGACTCTGTTTGAGAACCGCCTCAGGCAGCCATAGACTAATTAGTCACCCCACAAAACCCCAAGACAAAAAACACACCACAATAACCCATGTCACATCCTGGCCTGACCAAATATATAAAGAAAACACAAAATACTAAGAGCAAGGCGTGGCAGAACCCCCCCCCCAAGGTGCGGACTCCCGGACGCACCTCAAAACCATAGGGAGGGTCCGGGTGGGTGTCTGTCCATGGTGGCGGCTCCGGCTCGGGACGTGGACCCCACTCCATAAATGTCATAGTTCCTCCCCCTCGCGTCCTGGGATAATCCACCCTCGCCGCCGACCATGGCCTAATTAGTCCTCACCCAGAACCCCACTGGACTGAGGGGCAGCTCGTGACTGAGGGGCAGCTCGGGACTGAGGGGCAGCTCGGGACTGAGGGGCAGCTCGGGACTGAGGGGCAGCTCGGGACTGAGGGGCAGCTCGGGACTGAGGGGAAGCCCGGGACTGAGGGGAAGCCCGGGTCTGAGGGGAAGCCCAGTACTGAGGGGAAGCCCAGTACTGAGGGGAAGCCCAGTACTGAGAGGAAGCCCAGTACTGAGAGGAAGCCCAGTACTGAGATGAAGCTCAGGCAGGTAGTTGTCTCCTGCAGATCCTGGCTGGCTGGCGGATCTGGAAGAGTCTGGTTGACTGGGAGATCTGGAAGAGTCTGGTTGACTGGCAGATCTGGAAGAATCTGGTTGACTGGCAGATCTGGAAGAATCTGGTTGACTGGCAGATCTGGAAGATCATGGCTGACTGGCGGATCTAGCTGCTCTGGCTGCTCCATGCAGACTGACAGCTCTGGCTGCTCCATGTAGACTGGCAGCTCTGGCTGCTCCATACAGATTGGCAGCTCTGGCTGCTCCATGCAGATTGGCAGCTCTGGCTGCTCCATGCAGACTGGCAGCTCTGGCTGCTCCATGCAGACTGGCAGCTCTGGCTGCTCCATGCAGACTGACAGCTCTGGCTGCTCCATGCAGACTGGCAGCTTTGTGCAGACTGGCAGCTCTGGCTGCTCCATGCAAACTGGCAGCTCTGGCTGCTCCATGCAGACTGGCAGCTCTGGCTGCTCCATGCAGACTGGCAGCTCTGGCTGCTCCATGCAGACTGACAGCTCTGGCTGCTCCATGCAGACTGACAGCTCAGGCTGCTCCATGCAGGCTGACAGCTCTGGCTGCTCCATGCAGACTGGCGGCTCTGGCTGCTCCATGCAGACTGGCTGCTCTGGCTGCTCCATGCAGACTGACATCTCTGGCTGCTCCATGCAGACTGACAGCTCAGGCTGCTCCATGCAGGCTGACAGCTCTGGCTGCTCCATGCAGACTGGCAGCTCTGGCTGCTCCATGCAGACTGGCAGCTCTGGCTGCTCCATGCAGACTGACAGCTCTGGCTGCTCCATGCAGACTGACAGTTCTGGCTGCTCCATGTAGACTGACAGCTCAGGCTGCTCCATGCAGGCTGACAGCTCTGGCTGCTCCATGCAGACTGGCAGCTCTGGCTGCTCCATGCAGACTGGCTGCTCTGGCTGCTCCGAACAGGCAGGAGGTTCCGGCAGCACTGTAGAGGAGGAAGGCTCTGGAAGCGCTGAACAGGCGGGAGACTCCGACAGCGCAGGAGAGGAGGAAAACGCTGGCTGCGCTGAACAGGCGGGAGGCTCCGACAGCGCTAGAGAGAAGGATGGCTCTGGCTGTGCTGAACAGGCGAGGCGCACTGAAGGCCTGGTGCGTGGTGCTGGAACTGGTGGTACTGGATCGAGGACACGCCCAGGAAGCCTGCTGCGGGGAGCTGCCACCGGCGGACTGGTGTTTGGAGGTGGCTCTGGATAGACCGGACCGTGCAGGCGCACTGGAGCTCTTGAGCACCGAGCCTGCCCAACCTTACCTGGCTCGATGCCCACTCTAGCCCGGCCAATACGAAGAGCTGGTATGAACTGCACCGGGCTATGTACACGCACTGGAAACACTGTGCCCTCCATAGCATAACACGGTGCCTGCCCGGTCTCTCTAGCCCCCCGGTAAGCACAGGGAGTTTGCGCAGGTCTCCTACCTGGCATAGCCATACTCCCTGTAAGACCCCCCCCCCAATACATTTTTGGGGCTGACTCTCAGGCTTCCATCCGCTTTGTCGTGCTGCCTCTTCATGCCAGCGCCTCTCCTCTTTCTCCGCCTCCAGTTCTTCCCTGGGGCGGCGATATTCTCCAGGCTGTGCCCATGGTCCTTTTCCGTCCAATATCTCTTCCCAAGTCCAGAAGTCCTTTGATCACTGCTCCTCACGATTAACAGGGGGAGTTGGCTCAGGTCTGTCTCCTGACTCTGCCACACTCTCCCTGAGCCCCCCCCCCAATACATTTTTGGGGCTGCTTTTCAGGCTTCCTTGCCAACCGTGTTCCCTCGTATCGTCGGCTCCTCTCTCGGCTGCCTCTGCTCTCCTAAGTGCCTCCACCTGTTCCCATGGGAGGCGATCTCTTCCGGCCAGTATCTCCTCCCAAATGTAACAACCTTTGCCATCCAACATGTCTTCCCATGTCCATTCCTCCTTTCGCTGCTCCTGCTGTCGCTGCCTGTTACCACGCCGCTCGGTCCGTGTGTGGTGGGTGATTCTGTAACGGCGTTCGTCTGTTGAAGGAGAGTCGGACCAAAATGCAGCATGGTGGTTACTCGTGTTCTTTAATGAAGAATAGCGATACATGAAATAAATAAATAACAAAACAACAAACGAAACGCGAAACCTATTACAACCTATCTGGTGAACACTACACAGAGACAGGAACATTCACCCACCAAAACACTCACAGAATATGGCTGCCTAAATATGGTTCCCAATCAGAGACAACGAGAATCACCTGACTCTGATTGAGAACCGCCTCAGGCAGCCATAGACTAATTAGTCACCCCACAAAACCCCAAGACAAAAAACACACCACAATAACCCATGTCACACCCTGGCCTGACCAAATATATAAAGAAAACACAAAATACTAAGACCAAGGCGTGACACACTGGTGTTTTAGCTTTGGACTCATTTTGTTGGACAACTTTTGTTTCGGTTACCCTGTGTCCCCAATTTCAGGAATTGTCTTTTCAAATGTAATAATCATACGATGAATTATAGCAAATAAATTCTGAGAGTATTTACAACGGTATTTCACAGTTCACGACAAACCTGGCTTCAAATAGTATTAGAAATCTTTAAAATACTTTACCTGTGCTTGACTGTGTTTGCCTTGTACAATGGAACCATTCAAATTGTCAAAAAAGTACAAACCCACCCATCTGGCACCCCAGACACGCTCGAGCAAACAGCCATTATTTGAAACCAGGTATGCGTGATGGTGGTATGAATCCATGCCTGTTGTTTACATTTTTTGATGTACCCTAACGGTTTAAAAAAAATCTAATCTAGGCCTCTAATCCTAACCTTAACTAGTTTCTATGCTTTACCATAAATCACTAACTAATCCCTAACCCACCCCTAACCATTCGCTAACCACTCACTTACTTGCTAAATTGAACATTTTGAATATACACGTTTTTTCAGTTTTGTGGCAGTGATTTTCAGCTAATGTGTGCATTCTTTCAGTGATCATCTTGATGTGTTCACTTGTCATGCAATGAGACCATTTGGTATGACGGTGTATGATTGACCTGTAATGTCTCACGAATGCTGGGATGGAGATTTATTGTATGTGATACCAGCCTTCACAACAGCTTGAAGGTTACAAGTAAGTGCTAATAAAATAGTCACCATACCCTAGCAGTCACCATACCCTAGCAGTCACCATACCCGAGCAGTCACCATACCCTAGCAGTCACCATACCCTAGCAACACCAACAGTTTAAAATAGGCTACTAAAATCATTACAATATTGATAAATAGACAAATACAGTTTAGCGGTATTAACCCGACTGACTTTAGGACCATGCAAACACCTGGGAGCAGGAGGGAAGTCTGTTTGTATGGCTGGCTGGCTTTATGGAGAGCCCATCGACTCAGCTGCAGGAAACAGCACAATCTTTTCTCAAAACAGAGCAGATGCTGAGCTAGTGCGTAGCAGATCATTCTTGTATGACATGGGTATGTAGAACATTAAGTACCCTATTGACTGAGGTGAATGAAGCTACATCAACAAGGTGATAATGGCTGGAGTCAATTTTGTTTGTTTTTTGCTGTTCTCCAAAATAAACTATGAGTTTTTAAATTGTGTAGAAATGCAGTAAATGAGCTTCAATTTTATAACAATTCCGTGCAGGGAAATTCCCTGTCACACTGCCATACCCTAGGTTTAGCTGAAATGACTCCCCTGCAATAGTTCCAGACACACTTCTATGCAGTTGTTACCTAGTTCTTTATCAGTGCCAGTTCCCTTTTTTATTAGAGCTGTTTGGTCATACAGTCACTCCGAGGTACTAGGATCAGAAAGAACGAGACATCTGGTTTAAATTAACAGCAGTTTAACAGACCCATAGAAAGTGTAGCTGTGTTCCCAAACTCATATTATGGGCAGGTCTTGTGTAATTTTAATCCAAAGGCAGGAAGCAAGGGTCAATTAACCAGTAAAAGCACACTGTGTCTTTGGGGAACCAACAAAAAAAATGTGACCTTTTTGTTTCTTGTTTATGTCAATTAATTTCCCCCCACTAAACCTCCGGTCCCTGCCATGGCTGAATCAGGTGGAGTTATTAGCCATTGCAAAAGTAATTAGAGTGTCAAGGGAACCTTGACGAGGAAAATTGGCCATATTCCATCTACTTCCTCTGGTCGTTTTTGTCTTGTCAACAAACCAAGCGCACACTGATGCCTGTGAATAACTTGAACCTTTAAAATGCTATCACGCTAATGTTCTACTGACCACATTAGAAATATACCCCAGGGATTCCTGTGTTTGTTACAGTTAAGATAAATGTATCGGCTCCCTCTCTCTCTCTGTGTTTTCTGATATCGTGGGGACCGAGTATTTATTTGTGCTGAGTTTGAGTTAGAGGCCACTTCTCCGCACCTTTGCTGGCACCAGTGCATGTTCCCAAAGAGCCCAGGTCATAGGATGACTACGAAGAGGGGTGCAGTATGTCTCTAATAACAAACAGCCTGTCCTCAACCTGGGGTGCTCAGGCATTGTGGTTATTTAAAGCAATGTAGAAATTTGTGCCACTCTGACTGAACTCAATGACTGGAAATGTTGAGATTTCAGATCATCTGTCACTGTATGTGAGAGATAAAAATTATTTTAAAATAGACATTTTTCACAACAACCATTTCCTAACTTTCCATACTTACCCTCCAAATTATGGAACAATTACTGCACAAGGTGGGAAGGTAAACTGAAATGAATCTACTGTAGAATATAAAAACCTGGGGCTCTAGAAGTTCAACATTTGTTTTTGTGTGTCTGCAGCTAGAAAAGTATATCCAGGAAAACATCAAGATGGAGATGGTGCATATTCAAGACCATCCAGTACACAACCAGACTGCTACCATGCTGGAAATCGGAACTAACCTGTTGACTCAGACTGCAGAACAGACCCACAAGTTAAACGTTGTCGAGGCTAAGGTAATGGCTACATCTGAGTTATATGTGATCAGAATCTCAAAGATGCTTCTTAAATGAGATGTTCCATAAAACTAATTAACAATGACGATATGCATGAAACAAAAACTTATACTCTATAAAAAATCTATCCTAAGAAACACACTATGGAACTTAAGTTGCTAATAGACGTTAATATTTGGCTTGAATGTCTGCTGTTTGGTTCAAATGATATACACTGCACAAAAATATAAACACAACAGGTCCCATATTTCATGAGCTGAAATAAAAGATCCCAGAAATGTTTGATTCACACAAAAAGTTTATTTTTCTAAAATGTTGTGTACAAATTTGTTTACATCCCTGTTAGTAAGCATTTCTCCTTTGCCAAGATAATCCATCCACCTGCCAGGTGGGACATATCAAGAGGCTGATGAAACCGCATGATCATTACACAGATGCACCTTGTGCTGGGGACAATAAAAGGCTACTCTAAGATGTGCGGTTTTGTCACACAACACATTGCCACAGATTGGCATGCTGACTGCAGGAATTTCCACCAGAGCTGTTGCCAGAGAATTTAATATGAATTTCTCTACCAAACATTGTTTTAGAGAATTTTGCAGTACATCCAACCAGCCTCACAACAACAGATCTTGTGTATGGCGTCGTATGGGAGAGCGGTTTGCTGATATCAACGGTGTGAACAGAGTGCCATATGGTGGGGTTATGGTATGGGCAGGCAGGCATAAGCTACGGACAATGAACACAATTGCATTTTATTGATGGCAATTTGAATGCACAAAAATACCATGACGAAATCCCGAGGCTCTTTGTGAAGGTATATGTGAGCAGATGCATATCTGTATTTCCAGTCATGCGAAATCCATAGATTGGGTTCTAATTAATTGATTTCAATTGATTGATTTATCATATGAACTGTAACTCAGTAAAATCTTTGAACATGTTGAAAGCTGCGTTTATATTTTTGTTCAGTATAATACAAATCAATTTATTATCTCATGAAACCACACCAATCCTTAGTTTTAGGCAAAATGTTTGCTCAGTTGTTTATGGAAGATTGCAGCTCTCTGTCCAATAAGGTCATTTCGGGTAAATATTTCTGTCCAATTATAGGACCCCTTTTGGCTCAAGAACACCATCAGAGGTGAAAGTTCTGCATAGCCTCATAATGCTAATTTGTCTCTCTGGTCAACAAAACAAAACTGTGGAATGTATTTATTTTTTAACATTGCTCACACGTTGGTGGAATCTGTTTATTTGGTAACACTTTACTTATATTGGTGACATAGTAATCATTAAGGAAGGGATTAAGGCTGCCGTTCTGTACATTACCTTGGAAATAATTGACGACGCATTGAGAATGAATGCTACATATCACCACTCTAAGTAAAAGTGTTACCATTTATTGTCATTATGTGTAGGTTATGAACCAGACATCAAGAATTGAGATCAAGTTGTTGGAGAACTCATTATCTACAGACAAACTGGAGAAGGAATTATTGGTACAGACTTCTAAAATCACTAAACTGCAAGACAAGAACAGGTACAGTATAACATTTTGATATCTGCATAAGTTTGCTATTTCCTCATTAAGACGTGTGGTACAATCTCAAATAAAATAGCTGTTACATATTTCTGCAGCTTTGAGCTGAAAAATAATTTATGTTGAAAAGACATATCCGTGCAAAGAAGCATATTTGAAACCATAACATTACTCCTGTACTGAGGAATCTTGGACAGAGCACTTTGCAGTAAAATGTATGTCATGAGAAATTCAAAATAATGCTTAATAACTACAATATAAACAAAACTCTCAAAAGTAAAGCCCTTGCAAAACTTTTTTTTAAACATTTTTATTTCACCTTTATTTCACCAGGTAGGCCAGTTGAGAACAAGTTCTCATTTACAACTGCGACCTGGCCAAGATAAAGCAAAGCAGTGCGACACAAACAACAACACAGAGTTACACATGGGATAAACAAACGTACAGTCAATTACACAATAGAAAAATCTATGTACAGTGTGTGCAAATAAAGCAAGATTAGGGAGGTAAGGCAATAAATAGACCATAGTGGCGAAATAATTACAAGTTAGCAATAACACTGAAGCGATAGACGTGTAGATTATGTTGTGCAAGTAGAGATACTGGGGTGCAAAAGAGCAACAAAATAAATAACAATATGGGGATGAGGTAGATGGGTAAAGTTTTCATTGAGAAATGTGACAGATTTCCCATAAAAGTTCAAGATGTAACAGATAGACTGATGTGACAGCTGAATCTTGTTTTGCACTCTGTTTTGGTTACACATCAGGCCATATGGGGTACCATTGACAAATATAATGGGCCACTACATCATACGAAAATTGACTCTATAAGGGCATCCTTTCTCAGCTTCTTGATCACCATTACAACTGAACTGGTGCCCATAATCAACAGCAGCAGGCCACAGCAACATAAAAATTATTCACTGCTCATAAATTTCCATTAGGAATAATCATAATTTTCACAATTTATGTTGCTTTGCAATGGTCAGTATGTTGAATTTATAATTTTGCGCAAATTTAGTTTGGCTCTGACATCCACTAATGTAAAGCTATGAAATCACTCATACGGTATGCGGTATAGGATAATGAAACAATGGCTTTAAGCCATCAACTCAGATCTCACTGTGCCAAGGGTTTTGAATGCCCAAGTCACTTAGTGTTGCTATAACTATTATTTACATGGTTTTTGGTATTTACATAGTTTTTACATTGTTCAGGTGTAATTACAGTGAATGTACAAATTGTTACATGTAGGGATTACAACAATAATATCTGTGTGCAGTTTCAACCAAACTCATAATTACCCTGCTAGGATCTCACCCTTGTTTTAGATCTTTTCATATACAGAATGTGTAATTGTAATGATCTTCGTCTGTTGTTTGAAGAGAGGCAGACCGAAATGCAGCGTGTAGGTTACTCATGACTTTTAATAAAGCTAATACGGTACATGAAAATAACGAAGAAGAAAACAACAAACGAATGAAACTAATACAGCCTATCTGGTGACTAACACTAAGACAGGTACAATCACCCACGAAATACAACGCGCACTCAGGCTACCTAAATACGGTTCCCAATCCGAGACAACTAGAATCAGCTGACTCCAATTAGGAATCGCCTCAGGCAGCCAAGCCTAACTAGACACACCCCTAATAATACACACTCCCAATTAAACAAACCCTAATACGAAATACAACATATAAACCCATGTCACACCCTGGCCTACCCAAACATATAACAAAAACACAAGATACAATGACCAAGGCGTGACAGAACCCCCCCCCTAAGGTGCGGACTCCGGGACGCACCTCAAGAGCATAGGGAGGGTCCGGGTGGGCGTCTGTCCATGGTGGCGGTTCTGGCTCGGGACGTGGACCCCACTCCATCAATGTCCTAGTTCCTCCCCTTCGCGTCCTAGGATAATCCACCTTCTCCGCCGACCATGGCCTAATAGTCCTCACACTGATCCCCACATAACTGAGGGGCAGCGCGGGACAGAGGGGCAGCTCGGGACAGAGGGGCAGCTCGGGACAGAGGGGCAGCTCGGGATAGAGGGGCAGCTCGGGATAGAGGGGCAACTCAGGATAGAGGGGCAACTCAGGATAGAGAGGCAACTCAGGATAGACGGGCAACTCAGGATAGAGGGGCAACTCGGGATAGAGGGGCAACTCGGGATAGCGGGGCAACTCGGGATAGCGGGGCAACTCGGGATAGCGGGGCAACTCAGGATAGAGGGGCAACTCAGGATAGAGGGGCAACTCAGGATAGAGGGGCAACTCGGGATAGCGGGGCAGCCCGGGACAGAGGGGCAGCCCGGGACCGAAGCAGCCCGGTACTGAGGGGAAGCCCGGTACTGAGGGGAAGCCCGGTACTGAGGGGAAGCCCGGTACTGAGAGGGAGCCCTGTACAGAGAGGGAGCCCTGTACAGAGAGGGAGCCCTGTACAGAGAGGGAGCCCAGTACAGAGAGGGAGCCTAGTACTGAGAGGAAGCTCAGTACTGAGAGGAAGCTCAGGCAGGTAGTAGGCTCCGGTAAATCCTGGCTGGCTGGTGGACCTGGATGATTAAGGTTGTCTGGCCGATCTAGAAGATCTTGGCAGACTGGCACTTCTGGCGGATCCTGGCAGACTGGCACTTCTGGTGGATCCTGGCAGACTGGTGACGCTGGGCCGACAGGAGACTCCGGCAGCACAGGAGAGGAGAAAGGCTCTGGCTGAGCTGAACAGGCAGGCGCACTGGACGCGCTGGGCCGACTGGGAGCACTGGTGGCGCTGGACAGACAGGAGACTCCGGCAGCGCAGGAGAGGAGAACAGCTCTGGTTGCGCTAAACAAGCGGGAGACTCCGATAGCGCAGGAGAAGAGAACAGCTCTGGTTGCGCTAAACAAGCGGGAGACTCCGGCAGCGCAGGAGGGGAGAAAAGCACTGGCTGTGCTGAACAGGCGATGCGCACTGGACGCGCTGGGCCGACTGGGAGCACTGGTGGCGCTGGACAGACAGGAGACTCCGGCAGCGCAAGAGAGGAGAAAAACTCTGGCTGCGCTAAACAGGCGAGGCGCACTGGAGGCCTGGTGCGTGGTGCTGGAACTGGTGGTACTGGCGCGAGGACACGCACAGGAAGCCTGGTGCGGGGAGTTGCTACCTGAGGACTGGTGTGTAGAGGTGGCTCTGGATAGACCGGACCGTGCAGGCGCACTGGAGCTCTAGAGCACCGAGCCTGCCCAAGCTTCCCTGGCTCGATGCCCACTCTAGCCCGGCCAATAGGAAGAGCTGGTATGTGCCTCACCGGGCTATGCTCCCGCACTGAAAACACTGTGCGCTCCATAGCATAACACGGTGCCTGCCCGGTCTCTCTAGCCCAACGGTGAGCACAGGGAGTATGCGCAGGTCTCCTACCTGGCATAACTATTCTCCCTTCTAGCTCCCCCCCAATAATTTTTTTGGGCTGTTTTTCCGGTTTCCTTGCCAACCGTGTTCCCTCGTATCGTCGGCTCCTATCTCCCGCTGCCTCTGCTCTCCTTAGTGCCTCCACCTGTTCCCATGGGAGGCGATCTCTTCCGGCCAATATCTCCTCCCAAGTGTAACAACCTTTACCATCCAATACGTCTTCCCATGTCCATTCTCCAAATAATTCATCCACCCTTTGCTGCTCCAGCTGTCGCTGCCTGTTTAAACCAGCGCCTCTCCGTTTTTCCGGCGTGTCTTTTTCGTTGATTCGATTCGCCTGTAGCCCTCTTCGCATTGCTGTAGGGAATCCCAGGCGGGCTCCTGCACACGCCCTGGGTCTGCTGCCCACCTGTCGATTTCTTCCCACGTAGTATAATCCATATCGTCCTCCTTCAGATCCTGCCAGTTCACACGCTGCTCGGTCTGTGAATCGTGGTGGGTGATTCTGTAATGATCTTCCTCTGTTGTTTGAAGAGAGGCAGACCGAAATGCAGCGTGTAGGTTACTCATGACTTTTAATAAAGCTAATACGGTACATGAAAATAACGAAGAAGAAAACAACAAACGAATGAAACTAATACAGCCTATCTGGTGACTAACACTAAGACAGGTACAATCACCCACGAAATACAACGCGCACTCAGGCTACCTAAATACGGTTCCCAATCCGAGACAACTAGAATCAGCTGACTCCAATTAGGAATCGCCTCAGGCAGCCAAGCCTAACTAGACACACCCCTAATAATACACACTCCCAATTAAACAAACCCTAATACGAAATACAACATATAAACCCATGTCACACCCTGGCCTACCCAAACATATAACAAAAACACAAGATACAATGACCAAGGCGTGACAGTAATGTCAATGTGATATCTATGTGTGAATGTCAACAGGTTTACTGAGCTATGCAGATAGTTAGTTACATTATGCCTGTATCATGTTTTAAGGTATGACCCAGGTGCAGACAGTGCTGAAGAAACAAAAGTTGGTTCTTTAAACAGGGGCAGGCAAACGACAAGTCAGGTCAGGTCAGGCAGAGGTCAGTAATCCAGAGTAGTGTGGCACAGGACGACAGGCAGGCTCAGGGTCAGGGCAGGCAGAATGGTCAGAAACGGGAAACTAGAAAACAGGAGCAAGGAACAGGGGAACAAAACGCTGATAGGTTCTACGAACAAAACAAACTGGCAACAGACAAACAGAGAACACAGGTATAAATACACAGGGAATTATGGGGAAGATGGGCAACACCTGGAGGGGGGTGGAAACAAGCACAAAGACAGGTGAAACAGCTCAGGGCGTAACAACCTGCCCATGTAAATACATTGTTTTAGAAGCACAATTCAAGGTCAGCCTTGTTTCACTCCAACAGCAGTTGTGAAAGATGTAATTGAAGCAGGTTACTTCTTTACAAAACCACTGACATACACTTACCTACCTGTTTCATCCACTCTTTGAGCCACATTTAGAATCACCAGATGTGTGCTTTGGCCAAACATACAGTTGCAGTGTTGTTCATCTAGTGCTATGTTCACTTTGCTATCCTCTCATCAAGTTACATACATTTGGCTTGTTTCAGTGTTTAGTCAACCAGAGTCCACATCTATTTTCAGCTACGACCCTAGAGCATGGGTTTATCTACTCGACGGTTAGTGTTTTTTGGGATTTACTTACACATGGAAGCAGTGAAAGTGAATTAGTTAGCTTGGTTGTCAAGAGACAACAGGGCCTGTTCAAATACTTATTTGTCCTTCTATCATTATGGTTATTCTGGTAAAGCAAGGGTTCAAGTTTACACCAAAACTATAGATTAATGATCAATCGACGTAGGGCAGGTACAGTAGGGAGGTAGAATGCTTTATCAAAGCACATAGTTTCTCATTGAAAGTCAACAGACATGCGGTTGACATGTTGCTGATAGTTTGTAGAGCATCTACAGATGGACTATCCAAATTAACACCCGGCCCCTTTTGCTGAGTAATTTAGAGAACAAGCGACAAAAGAAGGCTTGGTAATCAAAATACTACGAAATATACTTGTCACCTATCTTCTCAGTCATTTGGAGAACAAGGTGCAGGTGTTGGAGTCACAGCAGCGGGACGAGCTGGAGGACATGAGGGAGGAGAAGAATAGGCTACAAGGACTGGTGAGGACCCAGACGACAGCCATCGAGGCTCTAGAGAGGCAGCTGAGGGTGGCCAGCACCAACAACTCAGCCCTGCAAAGGCAGCATCAGCAGCTCATGGAGTCGGTCCACACGCTCATCAACATGGTGTCTACCGGTACAGGTAGGAACACCTTCAGAAGCTCAGGTTTTGTCAAATGCAGTTTGCTTTCTGATAAGTCCACACTCGGCTGAAGAGATCAGAGTCGAACAACCTTTTGTTGTTTTGATTGGTTTTTCAACAGGACAGAATGAAGTTAGAGATAGACAGACAATAAAGCAGGAATGACGGGAAGGAAGGCCACAGACAGCGACCGAACCAAGGCTCAAACCACATTGCAGAGGTGGTCCGGGAGTCGAGTGTCATAACTCAACCAGACTCCGGCGCTCTGTTGAAGTGTCAAATCAAAATCCAGTACACTCCAGTGTCTAACTCCAGATAGATAGAATGTTCATAATGTCATTGTGACAGACAGTCGATAGACATGCTGTAAACCACCATGAGTGCACACTTTCACGGCAATGAAAATATCAAACGTTATCAGACATCAACACCTAGGTCCCTTCTGGGGAAATAGAATTCACTGATGGATCCGAGCCAGTTCCTCTCTAGGGTCACAGCTTAAGGCTGGGTTGGAGCAAAAGACGTGGCTTGTTTGTTTGATGGGTCAACATGAAAATGTAAAGACTTTGGGTGGGCCACAATGTGTACACGTTTGGGGACCATTGCACATTCCTAAATTCAGATAAAACTAACATTCTGGAAAATGGGTGCGGATATCATATGTGTTGTGCGGTCTTAATGACATCCAGTCGTTAATGACACAGAGAGCGAGAGAAGGAGAGAGAGAAATTGTTGGGAGCTGACTTCATGATGTTTTTGGCCGTCAAGTCTTGGATTCACTTTGATAACTCTCATTTGAACTTCCCAATCAACATCTTGCCTGAGTAGGACATGTCAGCATCTGTTTCCGGAGACGTTCCCAACTCAAATGAGACTGCTTTCAATTATCGTCATCAGATGGTTGTCTACCCCTTGTAGATTTTAAACAAAACACTTATTTTTGGCTTTGTTTCAAAATGTGTGTGTGTGTGTGTGTGTGTGTGTGTGTGTGTGTGTGTGTGTGTGTGTGTGTGTGTGTGTGTGTGTGTGTGTGTGTGTGTGTGTGTGTGTGTGTGTGTGTGTGTGTGTGTGTGTGTGTGTGTGTGTGTGTGTGTGCGCGTGCGTGTGTGCGTGCGTGCGTGCGTGCGTGCGTGTGTGTGTGTGCAGGGATATTGCTGAGAGACCAGAGGTTTTGTGATTGTGCAGAAGCCTATAAAGCAGGACACAACATCAGTGGAGTCTACTACATATACATCAGTAACATGACAGAACCCACCCAGGTGAATAAATAACACTGTCATCATCCTCACCATCCTGAGTACACTGCATGTTTCAATCCAACTCTTACGTTGTCAACTTTCTCCAAGTGCGGCTGATAGATCAAAGTTTTGTTGAGTGGTGCCTCTGTCTTTGATGAGTGAAATGACTAGATTTGAGTTATTGTTTCACCAGGTGTTTTGTGACATGGAGACTAGTGGTGGAGGCTGGACTTTGTTCCAGCGCAGGGTCAACGGCAGTGTGGACTTCCAGAGAACATGGAAGGAATACAAAATGGTGGGTACTCCTGACAACCTCCAACTTTGGAATTCACAGCTGACGTTAGGGATGTTACTGTACTGTACCCACCTGTGTTAGGATTTGTTGTGCGGGTGCTGAGAATAATGTTCTTGTCCCAATAAAGACCTGTGTAAAATGTTTTCCCATTCATCCATTGGGCCGCTTGGACACCTATTCATCCATTGGCAGACCAGTTCAGATGCCAAGAGCTGACAAAGCATCAAACATGGACTACTTGAACTTAAAATATAGATGTAAGTTGCCCTTGTGTAACGGTGTGATCATCCGATGTTTGTCTGTAGGGTTTTGGGGACCCTGCGGGAGAGCACTGGCTTGGGAATGAGCTGGCGTTTCAGATGACCAGTCAGACCCAGTATGCCCTGAGAGTGGAGCTGAGAGACTGGGAGGGGAACACACCCTACTCTCACTACGACAAGTTCCAACTGGCCAGTGAGAAACAACAATACAGGTACAGTACTCGACCTCGTGACTTCACCATGTCCATATGGAAAACGTAGCTCTTTCGAAACAGATTTTTCAAGGCTGAACACAATTTTCTACTTCCCACATAGCCTTGGGAAGTAAGGGTGCTACAGCACCCGCTGAAAAATCGGAATTAAAAACAATATTTATGTCACGCCCTAACCATGGAAAGCTGTTTATTCTCTATGTTGACGGCATCCCCAGCCGCGCCCTCAGAGCATGCGCAGACCAGCTGGCCGGTGTGTTTACGGACATATTCAATCAATCCCTATACCAGTCTGCTGTTCCCACATGCTTCAAGAGGGCCACCATTGTTCCTGTTCCCAAGAAAGCTAAGGTAACTGAGCTAAACGACTACCGCCCCGTAGCACTCACTTCCGTCATCATGAAGTGCTTTGAGAGACTAGTCAAGGACCATATCACCTCCACCCTACCTGACACCCTAGACCCACTCCAATTTGCTTACCGCCCAAATAGGTCCACAGACGATGCAATCTCAACCACACTGCACACTGCCCTAACCCACCTGGACAAGAGGAATACCTATGTGAGAATGCTGTTCATCGACTACAGCTCGGCATTCAACACCATAGTACCCTCCAAGCTCGTCATCAAGCTCGAGACTCTGGGTCTCGACCCCGCCCTGTGCAACTGGGTACTGGACTTCCTGACGGGCCGCCCCCAGGTGGTGAGGGTAGGCAACAACATCTCCTCCCCGCTGATCCTCAACACGGGGGCCCCACAAGGGTGCGTTCTGAGCCCTCTCCTGTACTCCCTGTTCACCCACGACTGCGTGGCCACGCACGCCTCCAACTCAATCATCAAGTTTGCGGACGACACAACAGTGGTAGGCTTGATTACCAACAACGACGAGATGGCCTACAGGGAGGAGGTGAGGGCCCTCGGAGTGTGGTGTCAGGAAAATAACCTCACACTCAACGTCAACAAAACTAAGGAGATGATTGTGGACTTCAGGAAACAGCAGAGGGAACACCCCCTATCCACATCGATGGAACAGTAGTGGAGAGGGTAGCTAGTTTTAAGTTCCTCGGCATACACATCACAGACAAACTGAATTGGTCCACTCACACTGACAGCGTCGTGAAGAAGGCGCAGCAGCGCCTATTCAACCTCAGGAGGCTGAAGAAATTCGGCTTGTCACCAAAAGCACTCACAAACTTCTACAGATGCACAATCGAGAGCATCCTGGCGGGCTGTATCACCGCCTGGTACGGCAACTGCTCCGCCCTCAACCGTAAGGCTCTCCAGAGGGTAATGAGGACTGCACAACGCATCACCGGGGGCAAACTACCTGCCCTCCAGGACACCTACACCACCCGTTGTTACAGGAAGGCCATAAAGATCATCAAGGACATCAACCACCCGAACCACTGCCTGTTCACCCCGCTATCATCCAGAAGGCGAGGTCAGTACAGGTGCATCAAAGCTGGGACCGAGAGACTGAAAAACAGCTTCTATCTCAAGGCCATCAGACTGTTAAACAGCCACCACTAACACTGAGTGGCTGCTGCCAACACACTGTCATTGACACTGACCCAACTCCAGCCATTTTAATAATGGGAATTGATGGGAAATGATGTAAATATATCACTAGCCACTTTAAACAATGCTACCTTATATAATGTTACTTACCCTACATTATTCATCTCATATGCATATGTATATACTGTACTCTACATCATCGACTGCATCCTTATGTAACACATGTATCACTAGCCACTTTAACTATGCCACTTTGTTTACTTTGTCTACACACTCATCTCATATGTATATACTGTACTCGATACCATCTACTGTATGCTGCTCTGTACCATCACTCATTCATATATCCTTATGTACATGTTCCTTATCCCCTTACACTGTGTATAAGACAGTAGTTTTGGAATTGTTAGTTAGATTACTTGTTGGTTATCACTGCATTGTCGGAACTAGAAGCACAAGCATTTCGCTACACTCGCATTAACATCTGCTAACCATGTGTATGTGACAAATAAAATTTGATTTGATTTGATTTATGTTGGTTGGGGCGTGATAGTGACCAGGGTGGGTCATTTAGGTTAATTGTATTTCTATGGTGGCCTGATATGGTTCCCTGATATGGCAGCTGTTTATTGTTGTCTCTGATTGGGGATCATATTTAGATAGCCATTTTCCCCATTGTGTTTGTGGGATCTTGTCTACAATTAGTTTCCTGTGTGCACACCAGTAGCTTCACGTTTCGGTTGTACTTGTTTGTATTGTTTGGTGAGTTTTGGTTCATTAAAATATGTGGAGCTCTACGCACTTGCCTTGTTCCAATCATTATAACAATCGTGACAATTAATCCAAAAATACATAACAATTAAAGATAATATAATTTTTCCCATAAGTAGTGCACTTGGCCTTTACTAGTATTAGCAGACCGATAGAACAGTATCTTGAAGGATTCAATAGTTGGAAATGTAAAAGTTGTTGCCCTGCCCCTTTCTCTGCGATTGTAATTCTATTGGGATACAGAAATAACAGCACCCTGTCCTCAAACACATCAAAAGGTGAAAAGTTATGGGCATAGACACAAAACATCCACATCAAATTAAATATTTTTCTTGATCAAATAAAATGGAAAACAACCAGTTTTGTGCAGTATTAATTTACAATCCTTACAAACGACATCATGTAAATGTACACAGGCTGTGTTGTACATAGGCTGGTCATCTAGGTTTGTACCTGCAGACTTTCCATCACCATGAAAAAAAACTATGCACACTACAGTAATTGAGTATATTGAGACATCAAGTGGTTTTTGATGATGTGGCTCAGTTGGTAGAGCATGTTGCTTTTTTAGTTAACTAGGCAAGTCAGTTAAGGACAAATTCTTATTTACAATGACAGCCTACACTGGCCAAACGCGGACGACACTGGGCCAATTGTGCGCCGCCCTATGGGACTCCCAATCATGGCCGGTTGTGATACGGCCTGGAATTGAACCAGGGTGTCTGTAGTGATGCCTCAAGCACTGAGATGCAGTGCCTTAGACTGCTGCGCCACTCAGGAGCCCCAATGGTAGTGCCCAACGTGGGGCTTGCAATGCTCTGGTTTTATATTCCGCAAGTAAACACTCAAATACATTTGGTTGAAATGTTTATACAAAAGTAGTGCACTATGCCTTTAGTAGTCCTGTATTTTAGCGGACCAATATAGACTTCTTCTTTAGACTTCTTCAGTGCAGTCATTCTTTTTTCTTGCATCCCCGGGAAAAAATGGCATGACCTCCCACTCCCAAATGACTTCCTAAGGCTATGGTCGTACGAGACGGATCGTAGGGACTTGATCTGGCTGGCTGACAGGCGAAGTGGGTGGGAAGTGGCAAGCAAAGGCCTTGAAGTTTGTCTGCTTCACTTTGTTCAAGGTCAGGAGTTTGTGATGAGGTGTGTGGTGACAAATGCCTGCACCACGAGTAACACTGAGTCACAATGTCGATGTGGTCATTTCTTTATCTGACTCAAAGGACCACAACAAATAAAGCATATAAGCCAGAGCTAGGCTGCCAGTATATAAATGGGGAATGGTAACAGTATTTCTGGCAAAGAACTATGCAAATATGTACACAGTTCAAGTTTACTATGTCTTTGTCACCACAACAAAACTCATTGCACATGAATAATCCTGGATCCAATGATATAGGAATAAATATCAATGTTGTTATTAATCACATATCGCCTTTCCATTACAAGTAAAATAATACAGTTCTTATTGTATATCTGAAAGCCATGTAAAATTACTTTGAAAAAAAGTCTACAGCGTTCACTTTCTGCTTCAACTTTCCTCACAGTATTATCTCATAGCTATTTTTTTGTATGGAATGAATTCAAAATGTGATTTTGGCATCAGAAATCCATCAGTCCCAGTCAAGCTCACTTTCCCATCTGCAGGCTGTTCCTGTGGGGCTACAGTGGAACAGCGGGAGAGCAGAGCAGCCTGGTATCGCATGGCACCAGCTTCAGCACCCGCGACGCCGACAACGACAACTGCCTGTGCAAGTGTGCCCTCATGCTGACTGGGGGTAAGGGTTAAAACTTGTCCTCCACGAGGGAATTTAGGGCATTATGTTATGTGAAAGTGACATACAAGCAGTAACCCCTTTCTTACAGCTAGCTGACTTGAGGCATGCTGCCAATATGGCTTCTCACTCTGGTAAATGAATAACATAGCTAATGCCTTTCATGTCGTGACATAAATATATAATGTTTTTGTTTTCATCAAATTACGTGGGTGTCAACATGTCATAACATGCCAGCAGTTTTTTATGACGTGTTGTGACATGTATTCTGTTGACCTTGCTATGACAAGAAAAACACAGTTTAAGCTCAAGTAAAGTGAATCAGTTGTTTTAATTGTCAAGTACTTGGTGTGACATATACAGTGGGCTCTGACATTTTTGACACCCTTCATAAAGATTAGCAAAAATGACAGTGTATAATAAATCATTCAAATACTGAGCTATATTGTATTTCCAAAACATTAAAATTATATTATTTTATACTAATCCAATTGCTCATAAAAATAGATTATGTTTACCAAGGAATATTTATTTTTCTCAGAAGGGTAGGGGGCAAAATGATCAACACACCTATTTTCAATACCTCACCAGCTAATGGCAGTGAGCCTTTTTCTAAAATGTTTTATGATATTGGAGAACACGTTTGGAGTGATATTAGTGTCACGGACGTCCTCCTCTTCATCTGAAGAGGAGAGGCGAGAAGGATCGGAGGACCAAAATGCGGCGTGGTATGTGTTCATGATGAATATTTAATAAAAGAAAGCACTGAACACTGAATACAAACTATACAAAAACAATAAACGACCATGAAGCTATAAATGAGACCTGTGCTGACACAAGCAACTAACATAGACAATCACCCACAAACATACAGTGAAACCCAGGCTACCTAAGTATGATTCTCAATCAGAGACAACTAATGACACCTGCCTCTGATTGAGAACCATAGTAGGCCGAAACATACAAATCCCCAAATCATAGAAAAACAAACATAGACTGCCCACCCCAACTCACGCCCTGACCATACTAAATAAATACAAAAACAAAGGAAATAAAGGTCAGAATGTGACAATTAGACTATGCCTCCAGACAGAATCATTCCAGAACCTTGATATTTCTTTGTCTGTACTAATGGACGGCCCTCTTCAATTCAAACCACATGTTTTCAATGGCTTTCAAGTCCAGAGACATAGATGGTCATTGCAAAATGTAGATTTTTTTTGGTCAATTAACCATTTCTTTGTTGGATTTTGATATGTGCTTGGGGTTATTGTCTTGCTGATAGATCCACTTGCGGCAAAGTTTCAGCCTCCTGGCCGAGACAACCAGGTTTTTTAAAATTCATGATGCTGTTGACCTTAACAAGGGCCCGAGGATCAATGGAAGCAAAATAGCCCCATAACATCACAAATCAACCACCATATTTTACAGTAGGTATGTGGTTCTTTTCTGCATATAATTCCTCTTTTCGAAGTCTAAACCGACCACTTGTGTGCATGGCCAAAGAGCTTTATTTTCATGTGATTCAACAAATGTAAATGGCTGGAGTTTGCTAAATGGCACTGGCACTTGGATTGGAACCGGTGCTACTGTAAGATGGCATGAAAACCGAGCTCTTTTGGCCCAATATGTCCTCCAATCTCATAAAACATTTTCGAAAAAGTGCCGTTATCCTCGCCAGGTTAGTTATTGAAAGTTATTATAGAAAACTGGAATGTTTGTTTTAACCCCTACATTTTTTTGTATATATATTTTTTTTACTTAAACAAAATCTATTTTTCTGAGCAATTGTATTAGTTAGTACAAAATAATATATTTCCCAATTTTATTGAGCGTACAATATACTGTAGCTCCGTATTTGAATGATTTATTTTATACAGTAATTCTTGCTCATCTTTATCAAGGCTGTCAATGATTTCGGACCCACTGGAAATACCTACATACTAAAAATATATATGTTTTTCAGGTCTACATGTTTGTATATAATTATTAGTTTGTTTGTGGTACTATAGTACTCTCGATCATTTTATTTTAGTCTGAGATTCCTGTGCTTTTTGTGTAACAACCTGATAAACTCATTGTACTCCATACAGCAGTTTCAATCTGAATGGCTTACTCTCTTCTTGACTCCTCACTGGGCACAGACGTCATTTCAACTTCTAGTTTTAATTTACTTTGGGTTGAGTTGTCAACTAATTTCAATTCAATGTGAAATCACCCTGTCATTGGATTTAGGTTAATAAAAGTTGGGTGAAAAAAATCAGAATTTCTCTTACATTGATGAATTATTGCAAATCCAATCAGTTTTCCATGTTGATTCAACATCATCCCATATATATTTTTTGGTTTAAATGACATGGAAACAACGTTAATTAAATCAGTTTTTGCCCAGTGGGTCTTGACTCTAGGCCCAGAGCTAAAGACAACAAGACAAGGCATAAACGCAATTTCTGGCTTCACCAGATACAAGCATTCCAGCTCCTATCTCCTAAGTGCTGTGTAAAACACATCCCGCCTCAAACCATTCCCTCAGTCACACAAACTCCAAGATAAATAGCTTTTTAATACTAAAACTTTGATTGATTCTGAAAGTTGTTTAAGTTAATTGCTCCAGCACAGCTGGAACCCCTTTCAAAATGTTTGAAACTATGTCATCCGTAATCAAACCACTTATGGGTACAACCTCTTGACACATGCCATCCAAAGCAAACAGCAGTGAGGTGATATTAGATTAATCAGAGATGAATTTGCAGTATCTCTCTGAGGCACGAGTGTGGTTCTCATAGCAGGATCCATGTTTGCTTTGAAATGGAATAAGAACCTTATGCACAGCAGGTTAGCACACCACTACCATGAGCCAAAACACCACATTTGGTGAGAGAGAAAGAACTTGGTTGTAAAAGGGGGGTGATTCATTGAGGCTTAAGGACTGTGTGGCAAGCTGTTCACAAGTGTTGGTTCCACTTTAATTGCTGTAACCATTTTGCTAACACAAAGACATATCTCCTGGAGTCCATCCTGCTATACCCCAACCACTCTTTCTGTTTTTTAGGTTGGTGGTTTGACGCTTGTGGCTTGTCCAACCTCAACGGCATTTACTACACCGTGGGCCACAACATCCGCAAGCTGAACGGGATAAAGTGGCATCACTTTCGGGGACCGAGTTATTCACTTAGTTCAACAGCCATGATGATCCGACCATCCGACTTCTAAGACCGGACAGTCATTTGGAGAGGGGAAGGGCTGTGAATGGGAAAGGGACAGTCATTTGGAGAGGGGAAGGGCTGTGAATGGGAAAGGGACAGTCATTCGGAGAGGGGAAGGGCTGTGAATGAGAAAGGGACAGTCATTTGGAGAGGGGAAGGGCTGTGAATGGGAAAGGGACAGTCATTTAGAGAGGGGAAGGGCTGTGAATGGGAAAGGGACAGTCATTTGGAGAGGGGAAGGGCTGTGAATGGGAACGGGACAGTCATTTGGAGAAGTGAAGGGCTGTGAATGGGAAAGGGACAGTCATTTGGAGAGGGGAAGGGCTTTGAATGGGAAAGGGACATACATTTCTTTGCCTCATTGTCTCCAGGACAAAGGCAGGTGTAAATTTATGTTTTTAATAGCAAACAATCAATCAGTCACTGGATGACTGGGTGTCATATAGTACAAGCGAAATCGTTGGGAGTCAGCAGAAGAGACCAGACTGATAGTCTTCGTCACTTGGCACCTTTATGCAGTGTAGATCTGGCCTCAGCTCTTTTTAATATATACTATAAGGTGCCAGATTCTCAGTCCTCTGATGTCTTGCTTTACCATAATGTGCTAGTGATGTCAAAAATACACATTTACACAGCTCCCTCACACCCTCAGTGTTTATTCCAGAACATTCTGAATCTGTCATCATCAAGACAACATCAAATGAATATATAGGAATGTCTCATCTCCATGAGCCAAGAGGACTATTTTAAATTAACCACAGATAAAGACACCAAGACAAAGAAATGGAGGACATTTTGGCCAGAATGTGCCAGAATATTTTATGATTGACAAGATGTGATATGGACAGGTCATACTGTGAGGCCTGCTTATGAAATATTTCAACGTTCCAACTTTTTTTTTGCAAAATTGTATTTGCGTACTGTAAATGTGAGCTAAACTTTGATATAATTGTTTTGCATAACTGGATTGTATATGTTTAAATTTTGGGTTCATTGCTCTGCCATTTCGTGTGAATCTGTTAATATTTCTCTAAGCTTGTTTTTTCTATTAAGGATATCTCTACATTCCTTTTTTATGTACTTTTCTCTATATGCGCATTCTGACCTTGAATTTAAGCATGAGTATAGAATGCTATTCACCCACTATTAGTTTGGGGTGGAGATGAAATAAATGAAGGTGTGGCGGAGGTGTGTCTACAGATACTCTGTATTCTGGCCTTGACTTAATTCCCTAATAATTCAACCACATTTATGCGTGAGGAAACCATTAATAAAGTTTAGCGACCCTACCAGTTCCAAGTGGGAAAAGCATCTACTATATTTTCAGATAGAAATAACACCATTCTCCATGCACTGTAAATTACAACTTGAGCTATTGATACGAGCTAAAAGACATGTAGTCTAATTAAATCGTTATGGAGCTGTCACGCCCTGACCTTGGTTATCTTTGTTTTCTTTATTATTTTGGTTAGGTCAGGGTGTGACGAGGGTGGTATGTGTGTTTTTGTCTTGTCTAGGTTTTTTTGTATTCTATGGGGTTTTGGTATGTCTATGTTTATGTAGGTTTATTGTGGCCTTGGCCGGGCTAGAATGGGCATCCAGCCAGGAAGGAGGGTGCCGGCTTAGCGCTCCTGGTCTCCAGTATACCTCCTTGGACCAGGAAATCCTGCGCCGGCTCTACGTACTGTGTCTCCGGTGAGTCTGCAGGGCGAAAATAAACATCCAGCCAGGACGGGTTGTGTCAGCTCTACACTCCAGACCTCCAGTGCGCCTCCACAGTCCAGTACGTCCTGTGCCTGCTCACCGCACTCGCCCTGAGGTGCGTGTCCCCAGTCCAGTACCACCAGTGCCGGCACCCCGCACCAGGCCTACATTGCGCCTCGGCAGTCCAGAGCGTCCGGCGACAGTACCCAGTCCAGAGCGTCCGGCGACAGTACCCAGTCCGGAGGGTCCGGCGACAGTACCCAGTCCGGAGCGTCCGGCGACAGTACCCAGTCCGGAGCGTCCGGCGACAGTACCCAGTCTGGAGCGTCCGGCGACAGTACCCAGTCCGGAGGGTCCGGCGACAGTACCCAGTCCGGAGCGTCCGGCGACAGTACCCAGTCCGGAGCGTCTGGCGACAGTACCCATTCCGGTGTCTCCAGCGACGGTCCCCAGTTCAGAACATCCGGCGATGATCCACGCAGCGAGGGTCCCCAGCCCGGGGCCTACAGCGAGGATCCGCAGTCCAAAGCCTCCGAAGATGAACCACGGGTCAAGAGCGGACTCAGAGTAAAGAAGGGGGGAAGCATCCAGAACCAGAGCTGCCACCGAGGTTAGATGCCCACCCAGACCCTCCCATATAGGTTTAGGTTTGCGGCCGGAAGTCCGCACCTTTTGGGGGGGGGGGGTACTGTCACTCCCTGACCCTAGTTATCTTTGTTTTCTTTTTGTTTTCTTTCTTTATTAGGGATAGGAGGCTATGGGTGTGACGAGGGTGGTATGTGTGCTTTCGTCTTGTCTAGGGTTTTTTGTATTCTATGGGGTTTTGGTATGTCTATATATATGTAGGTCTATGGTGGACTGAATTGGTTCCCAATCAGAGACAGCTGTTTATCGTTGTCTGGGGATCTTATTTAGGTTACCATTTTCAATTTTGGTTTTGTGGGTTATTGTCTATGTGTATGTCAGCAGTTTTGTTAGTTTGTTTAAGTGTTCTTCGTTAAATAAAAGAAGAATGCATTCCAATCACGCTGCGCCTTGGTCTCCTCGTTATGACAAACGTGACAGGAGCAGCGAGCAGACCAAGCCATAACAGTTTGAACCAGAGGCATGGCCGTCATCACACAGTTCCATGGTTAGTGCAGGCAATAGACAAGGGTATAACCTACACTATTCTCCCTATTATAATTACACAAATCTTCCAACATTACCATGGGTGGAAAAACTGAAAGTGGCAATTTTAAGAATGATTCAAACCACCGTTTCTTTATTTTGTGCGTAAAGGTTCTCCAAACCTGTTTTTTATGATTCATAAATACTTTCCTAAAACTAAATAATCTACAAGATCATCATATTTTTAAATATACCAATTGGTGCTGAAACCGAGATGGATACTGTAAAGTTTAAATAGCCGCCTATCCCTTTTAATAGCCGGGCATTGTCACATATTTCATCAAATAAACGGCAGTTTCAAATAAACGCTGTGTAACGATTTTCTTCTTCCTCTGACGAGGAGTATGAAATATCGGACCAATGCACAGCGTGGTAAGTGTCCATAATATATTTATTAACCTGAACACAGAATACAAAAGAACAAGAGAAATAAATGAAAACCGAAACAATTCTGTATGGAAAACACAGACACAGAAAACAACTACCCATAACCCATAGTGGGAAACCAGGCTGCCTAAGTATGGTTCTCAATCAGAGACAACGAATGACAGCTGCCTCTGATTGGGAACCATACCAGGCCAAAACCAGAAATACAAAACATAGAATGCCCACCCCAACTCACGCCCTGACCAAACTAAAACAGAGACATTAAAAAAGGAACTAAGGTCAGGATGTGACACACTGGGTATTTAGGAATAGTTTATTAGATTACCATGACTATTTTAAGGTCTCTCCAGATATGTTCAATCGGGTCCGGGCTCTGGCTGGACCACTCAAGGACATTCAGAGACTTGTCCCGAAGCCAATCCTACATTGTCTTGGATATGTGTTTAGGGTCGTTGTCCTGTTGGAAGATGAACCTTCACCCCAGTCTGAGGTCCTGAGTGCTCTGGAGCAGGTTTTCATCAAGGATCTCTTCATCTTTCTCTCAATCCTGTTTAGTCTCCCAGACCCTGCCGCTGAAAAATATCCCAACAGCATGATGCTGCCACACTAATGCTTAACCATAGGGATAGTGCCAGGTTTCCTTCAGACGTGATGCTTGGCATTCAGGCCAAAGAGTTCAATCTTGGTTTAATCAGACTAGAGAATCTTGTTTCTCATGTTCTGAGCGTCTTCAGTTGCCTTTGGGAAACTACAAGCCTGCTGTCATGTGCCTTTTACTGAGGAGTTGCTGCTGTCTGCCCACTCTACCATAAAGGCCTGATTGGTAGAGTGCTACAGAGATCGTTGTCCTTCTGGAAGGTTCTCACATCTCCACAGAGGAACTCCGGAGCTCTGTCAGAGTGACCATCGGGTTCTTGGTCACCTCCCTGACCAAGGGCCTTCGTCCCCGATTGCTCCGTTTGGCTGGGTGGCCTGCTCTAGGAAGAGTCTTGGTGGTTCCAAACTTCTTCCATTTAAGAATGGTGGAGGTCACTGTGTTCTTGGGGACCTTCAATGCTGCATACATTTTTTTGGTACCCTTCCCCAGTTGTGTGCCTTGATACAATCCTGTCTCGGAGACAGACTACAGACTATTCCTTCGACCTCGTGGCTTGTTTTTTGCTCTGACATGCACTGTCAACTGCGGGACCTTATATAGCCTTTCAAAATAATGTCCAATCAATTGAATTTATCACAGGTGGAGTCCAATCAAGTTGTAGAAACTTCTCAAGGGTTATCAATGGAAATAGGACGAACCAGAGTTCAATTTCGTATCTCATAGCAAAGGGTCTGAATACCTATGTAAATTAAGGTATTTCTGTTTTTTGCAAAGTTTTATTAAACTGTTTTCGCTTTGTTTTTATGGGGTATTGTGTGCAGATTGAGGAGGGGGAAAATTAATTTCATACATTTTAGAATAAGGCTGTAACATAACAAAATGTGGAAAAAGTCAAGGTGTCTGAATCAAAATAAAAGTGTCACAGTGTGTAAATGATAACACATTAGTGCAGGAAATGAAGAAATTGATTAAAATGCTGAAAGTGAATGCTGGAATTAAACAATAAACTATGCAAATGATCAAAAGCTGTGTACATTAAAGAAATAGACACCTGGCTCAAATAGAAACATGTCTCTAACAAGGGCCTATTGTGTTCAGGGATTAATGGAAGTTTTATGGTATATTTAGATGGCCCATTCTCTCGATATTCAGTATTCTAGTGAGTCTGTCGACAAAATTCTAACTAAAAGGTACACCATATTTAAAGGAGCACTGTGGAGAAATCGCTCCACCATTTCCTGGTAGCAAAAACTCTAATATTTAGCCTAATTTCAGTTTATTGACAAAACAAATTTCAAGTTTTATTGTCACATGCACAAGTAGAGTGAAATGCCTTGCAAACTCAAAACCCAACAATGCAATAATCAATAACAATTTAATACTTGAAAAAAACACAAGAAATAAGAATATGAAATACACAATATAAATAAGTAAGTAAGCATACTATATACAGGAATTCCAAGCCATACCATAGTTACATGATGTTGGAGGGATGGAGGTAGATATGTATAGGGGTAAGGGGACTAGGCAACAGGATATAAGATAAACAGAGTAGCAGCAGCTTGCATGTGAGTGGGTGTGTGTATGTGCATATTATGTATGAGTGAGCAAGTGATGGAGTGAGTGTTTGTGTGTGTTGTGTAAGGTACTGTGAGTCTGCATAGAGACAAATATTGAAATGAAAGGTCAATAAAGGTACAAGGTCAACTCAGATAGTCCGTGTAGCTATTCTGATAGCTATTTAGCAGTCATATTGCTTGGGGATCGAAGCTGTTCAAGAGCCTGTTGGTGACAGTCTTGACGCACCTGTACCGCTTGCCGTGTTGAAGCAAAGTGTCATGTTTGTCATTTATTATCATGTCTTGTCCCTGTGCTCCCCATTCTGTTCGTTTCCCTCTGCTGGTCTTATTGGGTTCTTTCCCTCTTTCTATCCCTCTCTCTCCCCCTCCCCCTCTCACTCTCTCGCTCTCTCTTCTCTCTATCGTTCCGTTCCTGCTCCCAGCTGTTCCTATTCCCCTAATCATCATTTAGTCTTCCCACACCTGTTCCCGATCCTTTCCCCTGATTAGAGTCCCTATTTATTCCTTTGTGTTCCGTTCCTGTCCCGTCGGTTCCTTGTTTAGTATTCACCGTGCTGTGATTGTGTTTCGCCCTGTCCTGTCGTGTTTTTTGCCTTCATCAGATGCTGCGTGTGAGCAGGTGTCTCTGTCAACTACGGCCTGCGCCTACCCGAAGCGACCTGCAGTCTGTGGCCGCTTCTCTTGTTATTCCCCTCTACAGACTAGAGGATTTCTGTTATTCCCTGTTTGGACTTGAATAAACTCTGTTTCTGTTAAGTCGCTTTTGGGTCCTCTATCACCAGCATGACAGAAGGAACCGACCAAGGAATGGACCCAGCGACTTCAGACGCTCGTTACACTGCCGTCAAGATCCAAGGAGCCATGCTCGGCAGACACGAGCAGGAATTGTCTGCTGCTCGCCATGCCGTGGAGAACCTGGCCGCTCAGGTTTCCGACCTCTCTGGACAGTTCCAGAGTCTACGTCTCGTGCCACCTGTTACTTCCTGGCCTGCCGAGCCTCCAGAACCTAGGGTTAATAACCCACCTTGCTACTCCGGGCAGCCCACTGAGTGCCGCTCCTTTCTCACGCAGTGTGAGATTGTGTTCTCTCTCCAACCCAACACATACTCTAGAGAGAGAGCTCGGGTTGCTTACGTCATTTCACTCCTTACTGGCCGGGCTCGAGAATGGGGCACAGCTATCTGGGAGGCAAGGGCTGATTGCTCTAACAAGTTCCAGAACTTTAAAGAGGAGATGATTCGGGTTTTTGACCGTTCAGTTTTTGGTAGGGAGGCTTCTAGGGCCCTGGCTTCCTTATGCCAAGGTGAACGGTCCATAACGGATTATTCTATTGAGTTTCGCACTCTTGCTGCCTCTAGTGAGTGGAACGAGCCGGCGCTGCTCGCTCGTTTTCTGGAGGGACTCCACGCAGTGGTTAAGGATGAGATTCTCTCCCAGGAGGTTCCTTCAGATGTGGACTCTTTGATTGCTCTCGCCATCCGCATAGAACGACGGGTAGATCTTCGTCACCGGGCTCGTGGAAGAGAGCTCGCATCAACGGTGTTTCCCTGCTCCGCATCGCAACCATCTCCCTCCTCTGGCTTTGAGACTGAGCCCATGCAGCTGGGAGGGATTCGCATCTCGACTAAGGAGAGGGAACGGAGGATCACCAACCGCCTGTGCCTCTATTGCGGAGTTGCTGGACATTTTGTTAATTCATGTCCAGTAAGAGGCCAGAGCCCATCAGTAAGCGGAGGGCTACTGGTGAGCGCTACTACTCAGGTCTCTTCATCTAGATCTTTTACTACTATGTCGGTCCATCTACGCTGGACCGGTTCGGGTGCTACATGCAGTGCCTTGATTGACTCTGGGGCTGAGGGTTGTTTCATGGACGAAGCATGGGTTCGGAAACATAACATTCCTTTCAGACCGTTAGACAAGCCTACGCCCATGTTTGCCTTAGATGGTAGTCATCTTCCCAGTATCAAATTTGAGACACTACCTTTAACTCTCACAGTATCTGGTAACCACAGTGAGACTATTTCTTTTTTGATTTTCCGTTCACCGTTTACACCTGTTGTTTTGGGTCATCCCTGGCTAGTATGTCATAATCCTTCTATTAATTGGTCTAGTAATTCTATCCTATCCTGGAACGTTTCTTGTCATGTGAAGTGTTTAATGTCTGCCATCCCTCCCGTTTCTTCTGTCCCTACTTCTCAGGAGGAACCTGGCGATTTGACAGGAGTGCCGGAGGAATATCATGATCTGCGCACGGTCTTCAGTCGGTCCCGAGCCAACTCCCTTCCTCCTCACCGGTCGTATGATTGTAGTATTGATCTCCTTCCGGGGACCACTCCTCCTCGAGGTAGACTATACTCTCTGTCGGCTCCCGAACGTAAGGCTCTCGAGGATTATTTGTCTGTGTCTCTTGGCGCCGGTACCATAGTGCCTTCTTCTTCTCCGGCCGGGGCGGGGTTCTTTTTGTTAAGAAGAAGGACGGTACTCTGCGCCCCTGCGTGGATTATCGAGGGCTGAATGACATAACGGTTAAGAATCGTTATCCGCTTCCCCTTATGTCATCAGCCTTCGAGATTCTGCAGGGAGCCAGGTGCTTTACTAAGTTGGACCTTCGTAACGCTTACCATCTCGTGTGCATCAGAGAGGGGGACGAGTGGAAAACGGCGTTTAACACTCCGTTAGGGCATTTTGAGTACCGGGTTCTGCCGTTCGGTCTCGCCAATGCGCCAGCTGTTTTTCAGGCATTAGTTAATGATGTTCTGAGAGACATGCTGAACATCTTTGTTTTTGTCTATCTTGACGATATCCTGATTTTTTCTCCGTCACTCGAGATTCATGTTCAGCACGTTCGACGTGTTCTACAGCGCCTTTTAGAGAATTGTCTCTACGTAAAGGCTGAGAAGTGCTCTTTTCATGTCTCCTCCGTTACTTTTCTCGGTTCCGTTATTTCCGCTGAAGGCATTCAGATGGATTCCGCTAAGGTCCAAGCTGTCAGTGATTGGCCCGTTCCAAGGTCACGTGTCGAGTTGCAGCGCTTTTTAGGTTTCGCTAATTTCTATCGGCGTTTCATTCGTAATTTCGGTCAAGTTGCTGCTCCTCTCACAGCTCTTACTTCTGTCAAGACGTGTTTTAAGTGGTCCGGTTCCGCCCAGGGAGCTTTTGATCTTCTAAAAGAACGTTTTACGTCCGCTCCTATCCTCGTTACTCCTGACGTCACTAGACAATTCATTGTCGAGGTTGACGCTTCAGAGGTAGGCGTGGGAGCCATTCTATCCCAGCGCTTCCAGTCTGACGATAAGGTTCATCCTTGCGCTTATTTTTCTCATCGCCTGTCGCCATCTGAGCGCAACTATGATGTGGGTAACCGTGAACTGCTCGCCATCCGCTTAGCCCTAGGCGAATGGCGACAGTGGTTGGAGGGGCGACCGTTCCTTTTGTCGTTTGGACAGACCATAAGAACCTTGAGTACATCCGTTCTGCCAAACGACTTAATGCCCGTCAAGCTCGTTGGGCGTTGTTTTTCGCTCGTTTCGAGTTTGTGATTTCTTACCGTCCGGGTAGCAAGAACACCAAGCCTGATGCCTTATCCCGTCTGTTTAGTTCTTCTGTGGCTTCTACTGATCCCGAGGGGATTCTTCCTTATGGGCGTGTTGTCGGGTTAACAGTCTGGGGAATTGAAAGACAGGTTAAGCAAGCACTCACGCACACTGCGTCGCCGCGCGCTTGTCCTAGTAACCTCCTTTTCGTTCCTGTTTCCACTCGTCTGGCTGTTCTTCAGTGGGCTCACTCTGCCAAGTTAGCTGGTCATCCCGGTGTTCGAGGCACTCTTGCGTCTATTCGCCAGCGCTTTTGGTGGCCGACTCAGGAGCGTGACACGCGCCGTTTCGTGGCTGCTTGTTCGGACTGCGCGCAGACTAAGTCGGGTAACTCTCCTCCTGCCGGTCGTCTCAGACCGCTCCCATTCCTTCTCGACCATGGTCTCACATCGCCTTAGGCTTCACTACCGGTCTGCCTTTGTCTGCGGGGAAGACTGTGAGAGCCGCCAATAAACGCAGGATTAAGAGTCCAAGGTATTGTTGCGGCCAGAGAGTGTGGCTTTCCACTCGCAACCTTCCTCTTACGACAGCTTCTCGTAAGTTGACTCCGCGGTTCATTGGTCCGTTCCGTGTCTCCCAGGTCGTCAATCCTGTCGCTGTGCGACTGCTTCTTCCGCGACATCTTCGTCGCGTCCATCCTGTCTTCCATGTCTCCTGTGTTAAGCCCTTTCTTCGCACCCCGTTCGTCTTCCCTCCCCCCTCCCGTCCTTGTCGAGAGCGCACCTATTTACAAGGTACATAAGATCATGGACATGCGTTCTCGGGGACGGGGTCACCAATACTTAGTGGATTGGGAGGGTTACGGTCCTGAGGAGAGGAGTTGGGTTCCGTCTCGGGACGTGCTGGACCGTTCACTCATCGATGATTTCCTCCGTTGCCGCCAGGATTCCTCCTCGAGTGCGCCAGGAGGCGCTCGGTGAGTGGGGGGGTACTGTCATGTTTGTCATTTATTATCATGTCTTGTCCCTGTGCTCCCCATTCTGTTCGTTTCCCTCTGCTGGTCTTATTGGGTTCTTTCCCTCTTTCTATCCCTCTCTCTCCCCCTCCCCCTCTCACTCTCTCGCTCTCTCTTCTCTCTATCGTTCCGTTCCTGCTCCCAGCTGTTCCTATTCCCCTAATCATCATTTAGTCTTCCCACACCTGTTCCCGATCCTTTCCCCTGATTAGAGTCCCTATTTATTCCTTTGTGTTCCGTTCCTGTCCCGTCGGTTCCTTGTTTAGTATTCACCGTGCTGTGATTGTGTTTCGCCCTGTCCTGTCGTGTTTTTTGCCTTCATCAGATGCTGCGTGTGAGCAGGTGTCTCTGTCAACTACGGCCTGCGCCTACCCGAAGCGACCTGCAGTCTGTGGCCGCTTCTCTTGTTATTCCCCTCTACAGACTAGAGGATTTCTGTTATTCCCTGTTTGGACTTGAATAAACTCTGTTTCTGTTAAGTCGCTTTTGGGTCCTCTATCACCAGCATGACACAAAGAAAGCCTATGGCTTGGGTGGTTTGACAATTTTCAGGGCCTTCTTTTCACACCACCTGATATAGAGGTCCTGGATGGCAGGGAGCTCGGCCCCAGTGATGTACTGGGCTGTCCACACAACCCTCTTGTGCTATTGCCATACCAAGCAGTGATGCAGCCAGTCAATATGTTCTCAATGGAACAGCTGTAGAACCTTTTCAGGATTTGAGGGCCCATGCCAAACTTTTTCAACCTCCTGATGGGGAAGAGGCACTGTCGCGCCTTCTTCAAGACTCTGTGTGTGTGTGTGTGGACCATTTTAAGTCTTTAGTGATTTGGACACCGAGGAACTGTCTACCTGCTCCACTGCCGCCCCATCGATGTGGATGGGGACTTGCTCACCTCACCCGCTTTTCCTGTAGTCCACGATCATCTCCTTGGTCTTGCTGACATTGAGCGAGAGGTTGTTGCTCCGGCATCACACTGCCAAGTCACTGACCTCCTCCCTGTAGGCTGACTCATCATCGACGGTGATCAGGCCTACCACTGCCGTGTCGTCAGGGAACTTGATAATGGTGTTGGAGTTGTGCATGGTCATACAGTCGTGGATGAACAGGGAATTACAGGAGGGGACTAAGCACACATCCCAGTGGGGCCCCTGTATTAAGGGTCAGCGTGGCGGAGGTGATGTTGCCTACCCTCACCACCTGAGGTCGGCCCATCAGGAAGTCCAGGATCCAGTTGCAGAGGGAGGTGTTCAGACCTAAAGTCCTAAGCTCGGTGACGAGCAAGTACAGTGTAGAGAATCATTGTACCATTTAAACTGCTGTGAAATATATATTCTATAACCAAAAATATTGTATTTTCAGCTGTATGCAGCTGGTGTACAAAACTGAAATTAAAAGATGCAAAACTAAAACCAGAATGGGAAGCATAGAAATAGTGCACATAGAATAGATATACCGCTTCTTAGACTTGCTTTCAATGAAAATGACAGATCTAGAAATCACATTTCTATGTGAGCTTGGCCGGGTTACCCAAAAAGATTCATATAGCAGCTTTAAAGGGATGACTTAAGTCACATGTATTGAAAAACCTATTGCCTGAAAAGTCCACAAGAAAATATTTTGGCCTGCAAGTTTGAGGGTTTTCAGTGGTTGAATGAAAAGTATTCAGAGCACGCAAGGTAGCCACATCTGCAGAGCACGTTATGCGACTGAATTAGGTAAGTCTGAATACCAAATACTGATGAAAGGAGTGTGTAGGAAAGGTGTAAAAGTCTGAATTGGCCCCTAAGTGAATTATTCCAACTTAACTTTTGAGGTGATGCACTTTATGAGAACTTAGTATCTGATACAGTAAATGGCCAAAGCATTGTTTTACAACTAGCGTGAGGTACATTTTCGCATTGAGTTACAGTTGAAACACATTACTTTCTTGCAGGGAATGTCTATGTTGTGCCAGTTTTTCCATATTTTGGCCAATTTTGTGCAACATTAATTAGCCCCATAACTCTCGCAGACGCCATTGTGCTAAGTGCACATGATAGATCTTTATTAGAACTGTGACATTTGAACCCGTCAACAATATGTCATATAAATGAGAATTATGTCATGGTTGATTGCAAAGAGCTCAGCAGGGTTGTAAAGAAATGTAATGTATTCCTCTGTCTTAAAAAAGTGGTTCCATTTGTTCGTACCAAATGATTTTGTACAAGCCAACACAAACAGAAGCATATGAAACATTCCCTGTTGAAAGCACAGTTAAGACCCAAATATCTCCCTAACACACACATTATATCTCCCTCTGCAGCTATTAAATGTTAACTTGTAACATCTCAGTCAAATATTGATATCACTTTTAAATTGGAAAATAAGTGTTTCTATGCTCTTTGTTGCAGTGAAGATGACTGCCTTTGCTCGTAAAAACAGTATTATGACATTGAATGTTTGCTTTTTTACTTGTGTGTTATAACTATTAAAAACATAAGCATCATTCAATTTTTATTTTCATTTATATTTTGTAAGTCAAGCTCAATTGCAATGGTCATCGGTGATTCACATCTTGATTGACACTAAAGGGCTTTGTTATCATTGAAACACGGAAAATGCATCTTATCGATAATTGCAATTCCATGTCGGCAGAGCCTTTTTTTCACGGATACCGTCATCTTCTCACTCAGAGCTTGAACAATACCAGGTCTCTCTATTATGTAGCTCTCCAACATGTAGATGGAGGGGATATCATCCATGTGGAAGTACTTACGCTCCATTGATTGTATCTATCCAAACCAAACATAGAAAATGAAACCTAGAACCCCAGATAGAAATAATAAACTAGACTAAAACCCCTAGTCACGCCCTGACCTACTCTACCATAGAAAATACAGGCTTTCTATGGTCAGGACGTGACACCAGTATAACAGTAAAGTAGCTGCATTTGCATTCATTTAAGCTGTTTTCTAGTGACATTTATTTGGATACATAAATAACAAGGAGCTAATGAGGTGTGATTTTGCCTGGCAAAGAAAATGTTCTCACTCGTCTGTTGTCCAGAGGAGCTTGCCAGCAACACAGCTACAGTAAAACAATGACTTCAAACGGAAGCTGGAAATACTGTAAATTAGCTGCTAAAAATTATGCCAGCTGATTCATGATTTCGACTGGCTGAGAAACACTGCCTTCTTGTCTGTCTCATCCCAAATGGTTCATATGGGACAGCGGGAGATCGAATTTGAATACTGAAACAATGTTGCAAATGTCAGAGAGATAGAGCAAGGTATACACAAATCTCCGCTGTTGAAAATTAATTAATGCTTTTAGTTTATAAATTGACTGGCCGGGCTGATGAGACAGTGGATTGCACAGTCAGATGGAACAGAGTAAATAGGCATTTTAACGTCATAGATTTAGCTGGTGGTAACTTGTGGAAAGACAAGCAAAAGTACTCTTTACATTTTGAATGCTTAGTAGGACAGAAAAATTATCTAATTCACGCACTTATCAAGAGAACATCCCTGGTCATCCCTACTGCCTCTGATCTGGAAGAGTCACTAAACACAAATGCTTCATTTGTGAATTTTGTCTGAGTGTTGAACTGTGTCCATGGCTATCTGTAAACTAAAAAAACAAGAAAATCGTGTTGTCTGGTTTGCTTAATACAATACGTTTTTAATTATTTTTACTTTTACTTTTGATACTTAAGTACATTTAAAACCAAATACTTTTAGAATTTTACTCAAGTAGCATTTTACTCAAGTTAAAGTGAAAGTCGCTTTTACTTAAGTTATTTTCTTTTAAAGTATCTTTACTTTTACTCAAGCATGAAAATGGGGTACTTTTTCCACAACTGCAGGCTGCTGATGCTGAGTGAGTGAGTGGTGACTGGGAAGGAGCTTCATACAGTCATTGAAATAGAAGGGCGGGCTGGAGGGGTGTGTGTGTCGTACTGTTGCGTCAGAGACAGAAACTGAGAAATAATCATCCAACAGTTTCAGAGGGAGAAAGGATCAAACAACTTGCTTTCTCTCTGTGTATGTAGCAACGTGCAGAGATGAGGACAGAGGAACAAACCGATTTAACACACTAGTTTACTGGCTATACACGATTCTATTGTCAGTATGCCAGGTAAATGGGGAAAATATGGGCCAAAATATTGCAAAGACTGGGAAGGAGAATGGGATATAATGGATTAAGAGCATCCCAGGAGATGACAGAAAAGCTTACTGTAGGTATTGTAAATCGGAAATGTGAAATAAATCAGAAATTTCTCATGCACAAACGGAGAAACACAAGAGAAATGATGCCCCATTTTCTAATGCAGGAACTACATTTGTAAGTGAGAATAACACAGTTATACCAAATAGTTTTTTATTTATAACTCGACCGAGATAGACCACAGCCTGTCGTTTCCAATGGGAACAAATTAGTCATAGTGGGCAGAACATTTACATTTACATTTACATTTAAGTCATTTAGCAGACGCTCTTATCCAGAGCGACTTACAAATTGGTGCATTCACCTTATGACATCCAGTGGAACAGCCACTTTACAATAGTGCATCTAAATATTTTAAGGGGGGGGTGAGAAGGATTACTTTATCCTATCCTAGGTATTCCTTAAAGAGGTGGGGTTTCAGGTGTCTCCGGAAGGTGGTGATTGACTCCGCTGTCCTGGCGTCGTGAGGGAGTTTGTTCCACCATTGGGGAGCCAGAGCAGCGAACAGTTTTGACTGGGCTGAGCGGGAACTGAACTTCCTCAGTGGTAGGGAGGGGAGCAGGCCAGAGGTGGATGAACGCAGTGCCCTTATTTGGGTGTAGGGCCTGATCAGAGCCTGGAGGTACTGAGGTGCCGTTCCCCTCACAGCTCCGTAGGCAAGGACCATGGTCTTGTAGCGGATGTGAGCTTCAACTGGAAGCCAGTGGAGAGAGCGGAGGAGCGGGGTGACGTGAGAGAACTTGGGAAGGTTGAACACTAGACGGGCTGCGGCGTTCTGGATGAGTTGTAGGGGTTTAATGGCACAGGCAGGGAGCCCAGCCAACAGCGAGTTGCAGTAATCCAGACGGGAGATGACAAGTGCCTGGATTAGGACCTGCGCCGCTTCCTGTGTGAGGCAGGGTCGTACTCTGCGGATGTTGTAGAGCATGAACCTACAGGAACGGGCCACCGCCTTGATGTTAGTTGAGAACGACAGGGTGTTGTCCAGGATCACGCCAAGGTTCTTAGCGCTCTGGGAGGAGGACACAATGGAGTTGTCAACCGTGATGGCGAGATCATGGAACGGGCAGTCCTTCCCCGGGAGGAAGAGCAGCTCCGTCTTGCCGAAGTTCAGCTTGAGGTGGTGATCCGTCACCATGTCTGCCAGACATGCAGAGATGCGATTCGCCACCTGGTCATCAGAAGGGGGAAAGGAGAAGATTAATTGTGTGTCGTCTGCATAGCAATGATAGGAGAGACCATGTGAGGTTATGACAGAGCCAAGTGACTTGGTGTATAGCGAGAATAGGAGAGGGCCTAGAACAGAGCCCTGGGGGACACCAGTGGTGAGAGCGCGTGGTGAGGAGACAGATTCTCGCCACGCCACCTGGTAGGAGCGACCTGTCAGGTAGGACGCAATCCAAGCGTGGGCCGCGCCGGAGATGCCCAACTCGGAGAGGGTGGAAAGGAGGATCTGATGGTTCACAGTATCGAAGGCAGCCGATAGGTCTAGAAGGATGAGAGCAGAGGAGAGAGAGTTAGCTTTAGCGGTGCGGAGCGCCTCCGTGATACAGAGAAGAGCAGTCTCAGTTGAATGACTAGTCTTGAAACCTGACTGATTTGGATCAAGAAGGTCATTCTGAGAGAGATAGCGGGAGAGCTGACCAAGGACGGCACGTTCAAGAGTTTTGGAGAGAAAAGAAAGAAGGGATACTGGTCTGTAGTTGTTGACATCGGAGGGATCGAGTGTAGGTTTTTTCAGAAGGGGTGCAACTCTCGCTCTCTTGAAGACGGAAGGGACGTAGCCAGCTTTCAAGGATGAGTTGGTGAGCGAGGTGAGGTAAGGGAGAAGGTCTCCGGAAATGGTCTGGAGAAGAGAGGAGGGGATAGGGTCGAGCGGGCAGGTTGTTGGGCGGCCGGCCGTCACAAGACGCGAGATTTCATCTGGAGAGAGAGGGGAGAAAGAGGTCAGAGCACAGGGTAGGGCAGTGTGAGCAGAACCAGCGATGTCGTTTGACTTAGCAAACGAGGATCGGATGTCGTCGACCTTCTTTTCAAAATGGTTGACGAAGTCATCTGCAGAGAGGGAGGAGGGGGGGGAGGAGGATTCAGGAGGGAGGAGAAGGTGGCAAAGAGCTTCCTAGGGTTAGAGGCAGATGCTTGGAATTTAGAGTGGTAGAAAGTGGCTTTAGCAGCAGAGACAGAGGAGGAAAATGTAGAGAGGAGGGAGTGAAAGGATGCCAGGTCCGCAGGGAGGCGAGTTTTCCTCCATTTCCGCTCGGCCTTCCGGAGCCCTGTTCTGTGAGCTTGCATTGAGTCGTCAAGCCACGGAGCGGGAGGGGAGGACCGAGCCGGCCTGGAAGATAGGGGACATAGAGAGTCAAAGGATGCAGAAAGGGAGGAGAGGAGGGTTGAGGAGGCAGAATCAGGAGATAGGTTGGAGAAGGTTTGAGCAGAGGGAAGAGATGATAGGATGGAAGAGGAGAGAGTAGCGGGGGAGAGAGAGCGAAGGTTGGGACGGCGCGATACCATCCGAGTAGGGGCAGTGTGGGAAGTGTTGGATGAGAGCGAGAGGGAAAAGGATACAAGGTAGTGGTCGGAGACTTGAAGGGGAGTTGCAATGAGGTTAGTGGAAGAACAGCATCTAGTAAAGATGAGGTCGAGCGTATTGCCTGCCTTGTGAGTAGGGGGGGAAGGTGAGAGGGTGAGGTCAAAAGAGGAGAGGAGTGGAAAGAAGGAGGCAGAGAGGAATGAGTCAAAGGTAGACGTGGGGAGGTTAAAGTCGCCCAGAACTGTGAGAGGTGAGCCGTCCTCAGGAAAGGAGCTTATCAAGGCATCAAGCTCATTGATGAACTCTCCGAGGAACAAGCAAGGAGGTGGGCAGAGCCAAGCACAAGGTCCTAGTGGTGTGTTCTAGGTATGCATCTGCATATTTCCGTTAGGGAACACCTATAGGGAACGCCTACTCTGTGATGTGAGCGTGTACAATAACTCAATTCGTGTCACGTCCTGACCATAGAATGCCTTTATGTTCTATGGTAGAGTAGGTTACGGCGTGACTAGGGTTTTAGTCTAGTTTATATTTTCTATGTGGGGTTCTAGTTTGTTTTTTCTATGTTGGTGTTTTGGTATGATCCCCAATTAGAGGCAGCTGGCTATCGTTGTCTCTAATTGGGGATCATACTTAAGTAGCATTTTTTTCCACCTGTGGGTTATGGGATATTGTTTTGAGTTATTGCACGTTAGCATTCTCTGTAGTCATGGTTCGTTGTTCGTTTTTTTGTTGTTTTGTCTTTGCTAAGTTTCACTTCTTTAATAAATATGTGGAACGAACGTGACAATTTGCCTTTGAGCACCTTCTAAACAATGGCATTTAAAAAAAACTTTTGCAAAGGGTAAAGTATCCTCAAATTAGTCCACTCTGTGTTTAACATATTCTAGTTTTGGAAACAGAAAACTGTATTGAGATCAAATGTTTCATCGATAACAACATTTTCAGAATATCAGACAAAATCCCTCCTTCCATCTTCTCGCACTGCCCGCCAGTGGGATTCCTCTCACTATCATATTGGCTTCACATTTATACAGTGCATTCGGAAAGTATTCAGACCCATTGACTTTCTCCACATTTTGTTACAATACAGACTTATTCTAAAATGGATTAAATCATTTTTTGCCCTCATCAACCTACACACAATACCCCATAATCACAAAGCAAAAACATAAGTATTCAGACCCTTTACTCAGTTCTTTGTTGAAGCAGCTTTGGCAGCGATTACCGCCTAAAGTCTTCTTGGGTATGACGCTACAACACTTGTATTTGGGGAGTTTCCCCCATTCTTCTCTGCAGATCCTCTCAAACTCTGTCAGGTTGATGGGGCGTGTCGCTACACAGCTATTTTCAGGTCTCTCCAGGCCCGAGATCTGGCTGTGCCACTGTAGGACATTCAGAGACCTGCCCTGAAGCCACTTCTGCATTGTCTTGGCTGTGTGCTTAGAGTCCTTGTCCTGTTGGAAGGTGAACCTTCACCCCAGTCTGAGGTCCTGAGCACTCAAGCAGGTTTTCATCAAAGATTTGGTATTTGGTATTTTATTAAGATCCCCATTAGCTGTTGCAAAAGTACAGAATAATACATAATATAGAACATAATTAGACAAGAACAACTCAAGGACAGTACTACAAAACCAACTACATACATCTCTCTGTACTTGGATCCATTCATCTTCCCCCTTGCAGCTGAAAAACATCCCCGCACCACCCTGCTTCATATCACAATCAAATCAAATCAATTTATATAGCCCTTCGTACATCAGCTGATATCTCAAAGTGCTGTACAGAAACCCAGCCTAAAACCCCAACCAGCAAGCAATGCAGGTGTAGAAGCACGGTGGCTAGGAAAAACTCCCTAGAAAGGCCAAAACCTAGGAAGAAACCTAGAGAGGAACCAGGCTATGTGGGGTGGCCAGTCCTCTTCTGGCTGGGCCAGGTGGAGATTATAACAGAGCATGGCCAAGATATTCAAATGTTCATAAATGACCAGCATGGTCCAATAATAATAAGGCAGAACAGTTGAAACTGGAGCAGCAGCACGGCCAGGTGGACTGGGGACAGCAAGGAGTCATCATGTCAGGTAGTCCTGAGGTGTGGTCCTAGGGCTCAGGTCCTCCGAGAGAGAAAGAAAGAGAGAAAGAGACCATTAGAGAGAGCACACTTAAATTCACACAGGACACCGAATAGGACAGGAGAAGTACTCCAGATATACCAAACTGACCCTAGCCCCCCCGACACAAACTACTGCAGCATAAATACTGGAGGTTGAGACAGGAGGGGTCAGGAGACAACTTAGGGATGGTGCAAGGTTTCCTTCAGATGTGAAATCAAAATCAAATCTAATTTTATTTCTCACATACACATGGTTAGCAGATGTTAATGCAAGTGTAGTGAAATGCTTGTGCTTCTAGATTCCGACCATGCAGTAATATCTTACTTCTTATGGCTTGGGGCCAATATTTCGACGTCTGGATGAGAAGCGTGCCCAAAGTAAACTGCCTGTTACTAGGATATGCATATAATTGGTATATTTGGATAGAAAACACTCCAGGCGAAATCCTGAGGAAATTCATCCAGGAAGTAGGATTTTTTTGATTTGGGTATTTTCAATTGAATACCTATAGAGGATCTAATGGGTTAGGACCCAGATTGTAGTTCCTATGGCTTCCACTAGATGTCAACAGTCTTTAGTCATTGTTTCAGGCTTGTTTTCTGAAAAATGAAGAAGAATGAGACCTTCTGTCAGTGGACTGAGGAAGAATGCAGAGCTGGTTTGCGCACGTGACCATTTGTGGGCACTTTGTTGTTTTTCCTTTCTATTGAATACGCTATTGCCTGGTTGAACTATTATTGATTATTTAGACAATTGACAACCTGAGGATTAATTATAAACAGGATGTATTTGTCTGCACGTTTTGAGCATGTGGATTACTGAACAACAAAACAGCGCCAACAAAACAGAGTTTTTGGGTTATAAAGAGGGACTTTATCGAACAAAACAAACATTTATTGTGTAGCTGGGACTCTTGTGACTGCAACCATATGAAGATCTTCAAAGGTAAGTGATTAATTTTATCGCTATTTCTGACTTTTGTAATTCCTTTACTTGGTTGTAAAATGTTTGTATGCTTTTGTAAGCGGGCGCTGTCCTCAGATAATTGCAATGTATGCTTTCGCCGTAAAGCCTTTTTGAAATATGACAAAGCGTCTTTAAGCCGATGTATAACAATTGTATTTTTTCTGAATGATTATTTCATCGGATGTTGTCAAGGTGGGTCGCTAGCGGAACGCCTGCGCCAGAAAGGCCAACAAGTAATCTAACAATTCCACAACTACAACCTTATACACACAAGTGTAAAGGAATTAATAAGAATATGTACGTAAAATATATGGATGAGCAATGGCCGAACAGCATTGGCAAGATGCAGCAGATGGTATAGAGTACAGTATACACATATGAGATGAGTAATGTAGGGTATGTAAAGATGATATAAAGTGGCATTATATAAAGTGGCTAGTGATGCATTTATTACATTCATTCATTTTATTCATTTTATTGATAAAGTGGCTAGAGATGAGTCAGTATGCTGGCAGCAGCCACTCAATGTTGGTGATGGCTGTTTAACAATCTGATGGCCTTGAGAAGCTGTTTTTCAGTCTCTCGGTCCCCGCTTTGATGCACCTGTACTGACCTCGCCTTCATGATAAGCGGGGTGAACAGGCAGTGGCTCGGTTGGTTGTTGTTCTTGATGATCTTTTTGGCCTTCCTGTGACATTGGGTGCTGTAGGTGTCCTGGAGGGCAGGTAGTTTACCCCCGGTGATGCATTGTGCAGACCTCACTACCCTCTGGAGAGCCTTAAGGTTGTGGGCGGAGCAGTTGCCGTACCAGGTGGTGATACTGTAAAAGTTTGTGAGTGTTTCTGGTGACAAGCCAAATTTCTTCAGCCTCCTGAGGTTAAAGAGGCGCTGCTGCGCCTTCTTCACCACGCTGTCTGTATGGGTGGACAATTTGAGTTTGTCCATGATGTGTATGCCGAGGAACTTAAAACTTTCTACCTTCTCCAATACTGTCCCTTCGATGTGGAAAGGGGGCTGCTCCCTCTGCTGTTTCTTTAAGTCCACGAGCATCTCCTTTGTTTTGTTGACATTGAGTGTGAGTTAATTTTCCCGACACCACTCCGAGGGCCCTCACCTCCTCTCTGTAGGCCGTCTCATCGTTGTTGGTAATCAAGCCTACCACTGTAGTGTCGTCTGCAAACTTGATGATGGAGTTGGAGGTGTGCATGGCCACGCAGTCATGGGTGAACAGGGAGTACAGGAGAGGGCTGAGAATGCACCCTTGTGGGGTCCCAGTGTTGAGGATCAGCAGGGTGGAGATGTTGTTTCCTACCCTCACCCCCTGGGGGCGGCCCGTCAGGAAGTCCAGGACCCAGTTGCACAGGGCGGGGTCGAGACCCTGGGTCTCGAGCTTAATGACGATTTGGAGGGTACTATGGTGTTAAATGCTTAGCTGTAGTCGATGAACTGCATTCTTACATAGGTATTCCTCTTGTCCAGATGGGTTAGGGCAGTGAGCGGTGTGATTGCGATTGCGTCGTCTGTGGACCTATTGGGGTAGTAAGCAAATTGGAGTGGGTCTAGCGTGTCAGGTAGGGTGGAGGTGATATGGTCCTTGACTAGTCTCTTAAAGCACTTCATGATGACGGAAGTGAGTGCTACGGGGCAATAGTCATTTAACTCAGTTACCTTAGCTTTCTTGGGAACAGGAAAGCTTTTTTTAAATCAAAATGCATTATTTTGGGCAGAAATACCTTCTGGATCATGTTAACTTTCATGTGCCTTAATAACAAACTTGTATGCCATCTGTAAATACAAATAAAATTGTTAAAGTACGAGCCTAGTTGGTTTAGTTACAGAAAAAGCAAGGAACCTTCCCTTTAGTCATGAATGGCTGAGATAATGAAGGCGCTGGAAATAACGAGCGAACCACATGGACTCGGAGGTGTTCGCGGTGGCACTTAAGGGAAGGGGTTATACTTCTTTGTCTTCCACCACACTGCATCCATGTCCTGCAGCCACTGGACATGGCATACTTTGGCCTTTTAAAGGCTGAGTTCTCCAAGGTAGCTGGAGCCCTCAGCCATTTTGTCCACTCCTACATGGTAAGCAAACTACCCGTATAAGCGCTGCAAGGACATGCACTACAGTGGGTATAGAAAGTCACCACCCCCTTTCAAAATGTTCACATTTTGCTGCTTTACAGCCTGGAATGAAAACCCATCAAATTGGACTTTGTCCAGCTTTATTTATACATAGTAACCCAAAATATCCACACACTTTCTAGTGGGCTTAAATTGAAGACATGGCAAAAAAGTGGCAATAACATCCGCTATTATTCTCAGCAATTTTTCATCTAAGTTGTTAGATACCGCTGGCTTGTGATTGTTGATAGAGAACAATATTTTTTTCACCTCTTCCACACTCACGGAATTCAACATTTGGCAATATCAGTAGGTTTTGTAATGAATTCAATGATTCAATGAATGATGGGGCTGAGTTGACATTTTTCTGGAAAAATTTCATTTAAGGTCCTCCAAGCATTTTACTAACATTCCTTGTCATTTATCTTTGCTTTATAGTGTAGTTTCTTCTTCTTTTTATTCAGTTTAGTCACATGATTTCTCAATTTGCAGTACGTTTGCAGCCAGACTTATTACCATTGCTTTTCCTCATCCCCATAAACATTAATATTTTTCAATACCTCATCAATCCACGGGGATTTCACAGTTTTTACAGCCATTTTCTTAACCTCACATCTATAACGGTCACCCCAGCGTCAGTTTTTTATGCATTTTTTTAAGGCACGCTGTCTGCTTTTATTTATAGGCTGTTTTTAACTTGTCTATTTCAAATGATTTTCTAACAAGTTTTATTTTCTAAGAACAGTTTGAATTGAGGTGTGTTCTGCCTCATTAATTCACACAAAAGTAAGCCATTTGACTTTTAATTGCTTTTAATTTGACTTTTAAAGTAATTGCTGCAGATGTGCTCAATAGTGCTTGGTCAGTTAGGATCAACACTTTATTTTCAGAATGTGAAATGTCAGAATAATAGTGTAGAGAATGATTTCAGATTTTATTTCTTTCACATTCCCAGTAAGTCATAAGTTTACATACACTCAATTAGTATTTGGTAGCATTGCCTTTAAATTGTTTAACTTGGGTCAAATGTTTCGGGTCGCCTTCCACAAGCTTCCCACAATAAATTGGGTGAATTTTGGCCCATTCCTCCTGACAGAGCTGGTGTTGTTATGCAGGTGAATGAGGACCCAAAAGCGACTTGGCGAAAACAGAGTCTTTAATCCAGTAAAGTAAAATACAATCAAAAAACACAATTTCCACTCGTAATGACGAGAACAGACTGGAGACTCGATCTTGAACTGCAGGTTGCCTCGGGAAGGCACTTGAACCTAGCAGACTCGGACACCTGCTCACCACGCAGCATCTGAGGGAAACACGACACGACAGGGCGATACACAAACACAGCACGGTGAACAATAGACAAGGATCCGACAGGACAGGAACGGAAAACAAGGGAAGAAATAGGGACTCTAATCAGGGGAAAAGATAAGGAACAGGTGTGGGAAGACTAAATGATTGATTAGGGGAATAGGAACAGCTGGGAACAGGAACGGAGCGATAGAGAGAAGAGAGAGAGGGAGGAAGAGAGAAAGAGGGGAACGAACCTAAAAAGACCAGCAGGGGGAAAACGAACTGAGGGAAAAGCAAAATGACAAGACAAAATAAGACAAAACATGACAGTACCCCCCCACTCACCGAGCGCCTCCTGGCGCTCTCGAGGAGGAACACTGGCGGCAACGGAGGAAATCATAGATCAAACGGTCCAGCACGTCCCGAGAAAGAACCCAACTCCTCTCCTCAGGACCGTAACGAAAAACGATAAAAAGGGAAACTAGGGTACTACTCTAAAAAAAAAAAATGAGACACGGGTAGAGAACTGAAAGCTTTAGAGCAAACAGGACCAAACAGGCCAGGAGAGTAACAACTAGGGACAGACTAAGACACAGCAAGGGCAGGAACAAGAACAGGAGAGATGCGATGGCAGGGAACAGACTGAGACCCAGCAAGACCAGGAGCAGAAGCAGAAAAAAAATTACCAGACTTCTTCTGCGCGCAGTCTGAACACGCAGCCACGAAACGGCGCGTGTCACGCTCCTGAGTAGGCCACCAAAACCGCTGGCGAATAGAAGCAAGCGTACCCCGAACGCCGGGATGGCCAGCTAACTTGGCAGAGTGAGCCCACTGAAGAACAGCCAGACGAGTAGAAACAGGAACGAAAAGAAGGTTACTAGGACAAGCGCGCGGCGATGCAGTGTGCGTGAGTGCTTGCTTAACCTGTCTCTCAATACCCCAGACAGTCAACCCGACAACACGCCCAACAGGAAGGATCCCCTCGGGATCGGTAGAAGCCACAGAAGAACTAAAGAGACGGGATAAAGCATGAGGCTTGGTGTTCTTAGTACCCGGGCAATAAGAAATAACGAACTCGAAACGAGCGAAAAACAACGCCCAACGAGCATGACGCGCATTCAGTCGTTTGGCATAACGGATGTACTCAAGGTTCTCTTGGTCAGTCCAAACGACAAAAGGAACGGTCGCCCCCTCCAACCACTGTCGCCATTTGCCTAGGGCTAAACGGATGGCGAGCAGTTCGCGGTTAGCCACATCATAGTTACGTTCCGACGGTGACAGGCGATGAGAAAAATACGCACAAGGGTGGACCCCATCGTCAGTATCGGAGCGCTGGGACAGAATGGCTCCCACGCCCACCCCCGACGCGTCAACCTCAACAATAAACTGTTTAGTGACGTCAGGTGCAACAAGGATAGGAGCGGATGCAAAACGCTTCTTAAAGAGATCAGAACAACAATCATACGACCGGTGAGGAGGAAGGGAGTTGGTTCTGGACCGACTGAAGACCGTGCGCAGACCATGATACTCCTCCGGCACTCCTGTCAAATCACCAGGTTCCTCCTGAGAAAAGGGGACAGAACAAACAGGAGAAATAGCAGACATTAAACACTTCACATGACAAGAAACGTTCCAGGAAAGGATAGAATTACTAGACCAATCAAAAGAAGGATTATGACACACTAGCCAGGGATGACCCAAAACAACAGGTGTAAAAGGTGAACAAAAAATCAAAAAAGAAATGGTCTCACTATGGTTACCAGATACAGTGAGGGTTAAAGGTAGTGTTTCATATAATATACTGGGGAGAGGACTACCATCCAAGGCAAACATGACCGTGGGCTCCCTAACTGTCTGAGAGGAATGTCATGTTCCCGAGCCCAGGCTTCGTCCATAAAACAGCCCTCCGCCCCAGAGTCTATTAATGCACTGCAGGAAGCTGCCGATCCGGTCCAGCGTAGATGGACCGGTAAAGTAGTACAGGTACTTGACGGAGAGGACCGTCTAGTAGCGCTTATCAGTCGCCCTCCGCTTACTGATGAGCTCTGGCCTTTAACTGGACATGAAATGACAAAATGACCAGCGGAACCGCAATAGAGACAGAGGCGGTTGGTGATTCTCCGTTCCCTCTCCTTAGTCGAAATGCGAATACCCCCCAGCTGCATGGGCTCAACACCAGAGTCAGTGGGGAAAGATGGTAGTGTCGGAGAGAGGGGAGACACAGTTAATGCGAGCTCTCTTCTATGAGCTCGGTGACGAAGATCTACCCGTCGTTCAATGCGAATAGCGAGTTCAATCAAAGAATCCACGCTGGATGGAACCTCCCGAGAGAGAATCTCATCCTTAACCTTAGCGTGGAGTCCCTCCAGAAAACGAGCGAGCAACGCCTGCTCGTTCCAGTTACTGGAGGCAGCAAGAGTGCGAAACTCTATAGAGTAATCCGTTATGGATCGATTACCTTGACATAGGGAAGACAGGGACCAGGAAGCTTCTTTCCCAAAAACTGAACGATCAAAAACTCTTATCATCTCCTCTTTAAAGTTCAGATAATTGTTAGTACACTCAGCGCTTGCCTCCCAGATAGCTGTGCCCCACTGCCGAGCCCGACCAGTAAGGAGTGATATGACGTAGGCAATCCGAGCTCTCTCTCTTGAGTATGTGTTGGGTTGGAGAGAGAAAACTATATCACACTGGGTGAGAAAGGAGCGGCACTCAGTGGGCTGCCCAGAATAACATGGTGGGTTATTAACCCTAGGTTCCGGAGGCTCGGAAGACCCGGAAGTAGCTGGTGGCACGAGACGAAGACTCTGATACTGTCCTGAGAGGTCGGAGACCTGAGCGGCCAGGGTCTCAACGGCATGTCGAGCAGCAGACAATTCCTGCTCGTGTCTGCCGAGCATCGCTCCCTGGAACTCGAGAGTAGAGTAGAGAGAATCCATAGTCGCTGGGTCCATTCTTGGTCGGATCCTTCTGTTATGCAGGTGAATGAGGACCCAAAAGCGACTTGGCGAAAACAGAGTCTTTAATCCAGTAAAGTAAAATACAATCAAAAAACACAATTTCCACTCGTAATGACGAGAACAGACTGGAGACTCGATCTTGAACTGCAGGTTGCCTCGGGAAGGCACTTGAACCTAGCAGACTCAGACACCTGCTCACCACGCAGCATCTGAGGGAAACACGACACGACAGGGCGATACACAAACACAGCACGGTGAACAATAGACAAGGATCCGACAGGACAGGAACGGAAAACAAGGGAAGAAATAGGGACTCTAATCAGGGGAAAAGATAAGGAACAGGTGTGGGAAGACTAAATGATTGATTAGGGGAATAGGAACAGCTGGGAGCAGGAACGGAGCGATAGAGAGAAGAGAGAGAGGGAGGAAGAGAGAAAGAGGGGAACGAACCTAAAAAGACCAGCAGGGGGAAAACGAACTGAGGGAAAAGCAAAATGACAAGACAAAATAAGACAAAACATGACAGGTGTAACGGAGCCAGGTTTGTAGGCCTCCTTGCCCTCCTTACACCAGCTCTGAATTTTACAAACACTTCAAACTCAGTATGTGTCATGATGTTTTGATAAGCGTGCAATTCTCTCTCGGACAAGGTGGGGTTTATCAATATATTCACCTCAATTTACTTTAAAAAATGTGAAATGCTAATTAGGAACAGAGAAGCCCTCAGCAAGACTACTAATTTCCTGCAGGAAGCTTCTGCCTTTCATCTCTAACTGACAAAGCTACCGTTCACCAGCGTGATTAAAGACCTTTGCCCAATCCATGATGAATCCATGTGCTGTATTGAGATTAATTAAATTGTGTTGGAACTTCTTCCATCCCCTTTCTGTCTTAGCTAGCCACTGACTACACTTTAGCTAGTCAGTTAGCAGAGCAGTAGTTCAATTTGATTTTTTTCTTATCACTTAAGCTTAGATAATTGTTTGTGCAGTATGTCTACTTTGATATCTATTTCAGACTTTATGGCATTTTTCAAGGATGAGCATTAAAAGGGGACAAGTCTGGCCATGTGGAGAAGTGCAGCTATAGTGCGGGGAAATTCACCGGTTTGGCCAAGGCCAGCATGAGGTTTAAAGTTTGTCCTGTGTCGGTGAGTATAGCTATTAAGTTAAGTTTGAGCATCTTAGCAATACAATGGGATCTATACTGCTGTCAACATTCTACAGGGAAAGGGCCACTTAATCAATTATATAATCATGAACTAGATTACCCCAGATACCAGACTTGATATTAATAATATGAGTAATAACTCAGTTCTAGAATGTTGTCATTGATGAGAATAAATCTAAAAAATCTATTAACATTCAGAATGGACTTTGTAATAGACATCCTGTCTCTAATGTAGTTTCATGAAACAAACCTTCAAAGACACAGTCTTGATTTATAGGATCCTTCCCACTATATTATTGATATGTCAGGTGATAAAATCCCAAGTTATCAATTAAAAGTGTATGGAAAAACGCAGCCTCCAAAGCAAATGGAGACATTTGCCATAACTGCAGGAAAAGAGAAATGGAGTGTCTTGCCCTTTTCATTATGGAGTTTGGTGCCATCTGTAGTTTATAGACTGTGTTGCCGCTTTAATTACGGTTTGTTTTGATGTATGTTAGCTGTCAAGTCAAGTTGTGCAAGAGTGAAATAATAAAGCATAATAAAATGTATAGAAATCAAACAGTAAATGTTATTTAATGTGCCGGATAAATAACAAATGAGATGGTCTAGAAAGTCTTTATGAAATGTGCAGTATGTTGTGAATATTTGATATCATATCAGTGCTGTGACTTGAAGCCTGACAAGCGCTTCCTCTCACGAAAGAGTTCAAATCAATGTGCCAACCACAAGCAGTTGGCACTTGTTTTAGCAGTCTGATCAATTTCTCCCACTACTTCTCAACCTAGTTTCAAAAGAAAACAGAGGCAGGCCTGCCAGTGTATATAGAACTTGGAGCTTTGATCTTGATTGCTTCCTTTTTATATTTGAAACTCCTCCCTTAATCATATGATGCTGCTCTCTTTGGGGATGTGGGGTGCAAAATGAAAATATCTAAACGTTTTGAGGAGGTTTTTGCCAATAATGAGACTTGCAGGTTAGCATTTTTAGTCATGAATCTTGTTCTGAAAGCAGCTCACAATGTTAAATCTCTATAAAAATGTAAGACCTTACTTTATGGATAGAATAGAATAAACCCTTTAAATAGAATACATTAAAAATAAAATAGCTTTTTTTCAGAGAAAGAACTTCAGAAAGTATTCATACCCCTTGACTTATTCCACATTTTTTGTTGTGTTACAGCCTGAATTCAAAATTGATTCAACAAAAAAATGTTTTTTAACCCATCTACACACAATACCCCATAATGGCAAAGTGAATACATGTTTTTGGAATTATTTGCAAATGTATTGAAAATTAAATATAGAAATACCTCGTTTACATAAGTATTCACACCCCTGAGTCAAAAACATGTTAGAATCACCTTTTGAGAGCAATTACAGTTGTAAATGCCTCTAAAAGCTTTGCACAACTAAATTGTACAATATTTGCACATTATTCTTTAATAAATAATTCAAACTCTGTCAAGTAGTTGATCATTGCTAGACAGCCATTTTCAAGTCTTGTCATAGGTTTTCAAGCCGGTTTAAGTCAAAACTGTGACTACAGTAGGCCACACAGGAACATTTAATGTCGTCTTGGCAAGCAACTCCAGTGCCGATAACAAGCATAACCATAACATAATGCAGCCACAACCATGCTTGAAAATATGAAGAGTGATACTCAGTGATGTTGGATTTGCCACAAATGTAACGCTTTGTATTCAGGACATAAAGTTAAGTTATTTGCCACATTATTTTGCAGTTTTACTTTAGTGACTTATTGCAAACAGGATGCATGTTTTGGAATATTTTAATTGTGTACATGCTTCCTTCTTTTCAATCATTTAGGTTAGTATTTGTCACGTTCTGACCTTAGTTCTTTTGTTATGTCTTTGTTTTAGTATGGTCAGGGCGTGAGTTGGGTGGGTTGTCTATGTTCCTTTTTTCTATGTTGTGTTTTGTGTTTGGCCTGGTATGGTATGGTTCTCAATCAGAGGCAGGTGTCGTTAGTTGTTTCTGATTGAGAATCATACTTAGGTAGCCTTTCCCACCTGTGTAGGGGGTGATTGTTTCCTGTTTTGTTGTTTGTGTCACCATTCAGGACTGTTTCGCTGCGTATTGGTCCCATCCTTGCTACTCCTCCTCAGACGAAGAGGAGGAAAGCCGTTACAGTATTGTGGATTAACTACAATGTTGTTGCTCCATCCTCTCCTATCACAGCTATTGAAATCTTTAAAAACTTCTTAGGGATCAAATCCCTTTAGCAGGATTGATTTATTAAACTTTCATGAAATCACACATGCAATACACCAAATTAAAGCTACATTTGTTGTTAATCCAGCCAACGTGTCAGATTTCAAAAAGGCTTTGCGGCGAAAGCAAACCAAGCTATTAGCTGAGGACAGCACCCCATCAAACAAAGACAGATAATCATAATTCAACCAACCAGGCGCGACACGAAACTCAGAAATAAAGATATAATTCATGCCTTACCTTTGACGAGCTTCTTCTGGTGGCACTCCAATATATCCCATAAACATCACAAATGGTCCTTTTGTTCAATTAATTAAATTAATTTCATCCAGAAAAACACCGGTTCCAACTCACGCAAAATTACTTCAAAATATCTCATAAATTACCTTTAATCTTTGTCCAAACATTTCAAACAACTTTCCTAATACAACTTTAGGGATTTAACGTAAATAATCCATACAATTTAAGACGGGATAAACTGTGTTCAATACCGGAGGAAAACAAAGTGGAGCGAGCTTTTCAGGTCACGCGCCTCTAACAAACAGTACATTTCACTCGACCCTCGTTCTGGACAGCCCTACTTCTTCATTTCTCAAAGGAAAAACATCAACCAATTTCTAAAGACTGTTGACATCTAGTGGAAGCGATTCTAGATTCCCATTGAAAGCTCATTGAAAAGAGAGTGACCTCAAAAAAAAAATCCTGGGTGTTTTGTCCTCGGGGTTTCGCCTGCCAAATAAGTTATGTTATACTCACAGACATCATTCAAATAGCTTTAGAAACTCCAAATCTACTGGGCACGCTTTTCATCCGGACGTAAAAATACCGCCCCCTAGCCTTCCCTAGCCTTGACTGATTTAAAGTCACCGGGCTCCCAAGTGGCGCTGCGGTCTAAGGCACTGCATCTCAGTGCTACAGTGCCTTGCGAAAGTATTCGGCCCCCTTGAACTTTGCGACCTTTTGCCACATTTCAGGCTTCAAACATAAAAATATAAAAATGTATTTTTTTGTGAAGAATCAACAACAAGTGGGACACAATCATGAAGTGGAACGACATTTATTGTGTTCCTTGTTCTTCATGATGCTCTCTGCGCTTTTAACGGACCTCTGAGACTATCACAGTGCAGGTGCATTTATACGGAGACTTGATTACATACAGGTGGATTGTATTTATCATCATTAGTCATTTAGGTCAACATTGGATCATTCAGAGATCCTCACTGAACTTCTGGAGAGAGTTTGCTGCACTGAAAGTAAAGGGGCTGAATAATTTTGCACGCCCAATTTTTCAGTTTTTGATATGTTAAAAAAGTTTGAAATATCCAATAAATGTCGTTCCACTTCATGATTGTGTACCACTTGTTGTTGATTCTTCACAAAAAAATACAGTTTTATATATTTATGTTTGAAGCATGAAATGTGGCAAAAGGTCGCAAAGTTCAAGGGGGCCGAATACTTTCGCAAGGCACTGTAAGTATTCAGACCCTTTTCTTTTTTCTTATTTTTGAATTTTAGCCCATCTTCGTGGTATCCAATTGTTTAGTAGCTACTATCTTGTCTCATCGCTACAACTCTTGTACGGGCTCGGGAGAGACGAAGGTTGAAAGTCATGCGTCCTATGATACACAACCCAACCAAGCCGCACTGCTTCTTAACACAGCGCGCATCCAACCCAGAAGCCAGCCGCACCAATGTGTCGGAGGAAACACTGTGCACCTGGCAACCTCTGTTAGTGCGCACTGTGCCCGGCCTTCCACAGGAGTCGCTGGTGCGTGATGAGATAAGGATATCCCTACCGGCCAACCCTTCCCTAACCCGGATGACGCTAGGCCAATTGTGCGTCGCCCCACCGACCTCCCGGTCGCGGCCGGTTACAACAGAGCCTGGGCGCAAACCCAGAGTCTCTGGTGGCACAGCTGGCGCTGCAGTACAGAGCCCTTAACCACTGCGCCACCCGGGAGGCCCCATCAGACCCTTTTCTATGAGACTCGAAATGAAGCTCAGGTGCATCCTGCTTCCATAGATGTTTCTACAACTTGATTGGTGTCCTCCTGTGGTACATTCAATTGATTGGACATGATTTGGAAAGGCACAAAACTGTCTATTAAAAATGTCTGCAGCATTGAAGGTCCCGAAGAACACAGTGCTCCCCATCATTCTTAAATGGAAGAAGTTTGGAACCACCAAAACTATTCCTAGAGCTGGCCGCCCAGCCAAACTGAGCAATCGGGGGAGAAGTTCCTTGGTCAGGGAGGTGACCAAAACCCGATGGTCACTCTGACAGAGCTTTAAAGTTCCTCTCTAGAGATGGGAGAACATTCCAGAAGGACAACCATCTCTGCAGCACTCCACCAATCAGACCTTTATGGTAGAGAGGCCAGACAGAAGCCACTCCTCTGTAAAAAGCACACGACATCCCTCTTGGAGTTTGCCTAAAGGCAACTAAAGACTTTCTGGTCTGATGAAACCAAGATTGAACTCTTTGGCCTGAATGACAAGCGTCACGTCTGGATGAGACCTGGCACCATCCCTACGGTGAAGCATGGTGGTGGCAGCATCATGCTGTGGGGATGTTTTTCAGCGGTTGGGAGACTTAGTCAGGATCGAGGGAAAGGTGAACGGAGCAAAGTACAGAGAGAGCCTTGATGAAAACCTGCTCAACAGCGCTCAGGATCTCAGACTGGGTTGAAGATTCACCTACCAACAGGACAACAACCCTAAGCACACAGCCAAGACAACGCAGGAGTGGCTTAGGGACAAGTCTCTGAATGTCCTTCAGTGGCCCAGCCAGAGCCCGGACTTGAACCCGATCAAACATCTCTGGAGAGACCTGAAGAAAGATGTGTAGTGACACTTCCCATCCAACCTGACAGAGCTTGAGAGTATCTGCAGAGAAGAATGGGAGAAACTCCCCAAATACAGGTATGCCACGCTTGTAGTGTCATACAGAAGAAGGCGTGAGGCTGTAATCACTGCCAAAGGTGCTTTAACAAAGTTCTGTGTAAAGAGTCTGAATACTTACATTAATGCAATATTTCAATTTTAAAATGTTAATAAATTAGCAACAAACAAAAAAAGACCTGTTTTTGCTTTTGTCATTATGGGGTATTGTGTGTAGATTGGTAAGGGGGGAAAAAATATTTAATCAATTTTAGAATAAGGTTGTAACGTAACAATATGTGGAAAAAGTCAAGGGGTCTGAATACTTTCCGAATGCACTGTATACACACAAAAATATAAACGCAACATGTAAAAATATAAAGAATGTATTGATCCTTGAGAGCAGCGGGGTCCCACATTGGCGGTTTGGTGTTGGATAAGTTCTAATCATCACAGTAGGAAAAACATCCTCTATGCACTTCCTGATGAACCCAGTCACCGAGTCAGTGTATATGACGATACTATTCTCAGAGGCGACCTGGAACATTTCACAGTCCGCATGATCAAAACAATTTTGAAGCATAGATTTAGATTGGTCAGACGAATGTTGAACAGTCCTTAACATGGGTACTTCCTGCTTAAGTTTCTGCCTGTAGGTGGGGAAGAGTGGAATGGAGGCATGATTTGATTTACCGAAAGAAGGGTGGGGGAGGGTTTTGTAGCCGTCCCGGATGGGAGAGTAGCAATGATCCAGAGTGTTTGTTGCGTGTGTAGCACTGGAGTGTAGCACAGGAGATTATATAATTTCGGTAGTGATTTCCTCACATTTTTCCCCCCTTTTATTAATATCTTCATGGAATTGATTGGTCGGACAACATTTACATGTATATATTATTCACATAATCTTCTCTCGGATCAACTCTTTAGTGATTTGGATGGGAGGCCCCCAAATAGTAAACTCTCCTTCCAGACTCACATTAAGCATCTCCAATCCAAAATTAAATCTAGAATCGGCTTCCTATTTCCCAACAAAGCATCCTTATGCCAAACATACCCTTGTAAAACTGACTATCCTACCGATCCTTGAAATCGGCGATGTCATCTACAAATTAGCCTCCAACACTCTACTCAGACTGCATCCAATTTTCTATCACAGTGCCATCCGTTTTGTATATACTACCCACCACTGCGACCTGTATGCTCTCGTTGGCTGGCCCTCGCTTCATATTCGTTGCCAAACCCACTGGGTTCCTGTTCCCAAGAAAGCTAAGGTAACTGAGCTAAACGACTACCGCCCCGTAGCACTCACTTCCGTCATCATGAAGTGCTTTGAGAGACTAGTCAAGGACCATATCACCTCCACCCTACCTGACACCCTAGACCCACTCCAATTTGCTTACCGCCCAAATAGGTCCACAGACGATGCAATCTCAACCAAACTGCACACTGCCCTAACCCACCTAGACAAGAGGAATACCTATGTGAGAATGCTGTTCATCGACTACAGCTCGGCATTCAACACCATAGTACCCTCCAAGCTCGTCATCAAGCTCGAGACCCTGGGTCTCGACCCCGCCCTGTGCAACTGGGTACTGGACTTCCTGACGGGCCGCCCCCAGGTGGTGAGGGTAGGCAACAACATCTCCTCCCGCTGATCCTCAACACGGGGGCCCCACAAGGGTGCGTTCTGAGCCCTCTCCTGTACTCCCTGTTCACCCACGACTGCGTGGCCACGCACACCTCCAACTCAATCATCAAGTTTGCGGACGACACAACAGTGGTAGGCTTGATTACCAACAACGACGAGACGGCCTACAGGGAGGAGGTGAGGGCCCTCGGAGTGTGGTGTCAGGAAAATAACCTCACACTCAACGTCAACAAAACTAAGGAGATGATTGTGGACTTCAGGAAACAGCAGAGGGAACACCCCCCTATCCACATCGATGGAACAGTAGTGGAGAGGGTAGCTAGTTTTAAGTTCCTCGGCATGCACATCACAGACAAACTGAATTGGTCCACTCACACTGACAGCGTCGTGAAGAAGGCGCAGCAGCGCCTATTCAACCTCAGGAGGCTGAAGAAATTTGGCTTGTCACCAAAAGCACTCACAAACTTCTACAGATGCACAATCGCGAGCATCCTGGCGGGCTGTATCACCGCCTGGTACGGCAACTGCTCCGCCCTCAACCGTAAGGCTCTCCAGAGGGTAGTGAGGACTGCACAACGCATCACCGGGGGCAAACTACCTGCCCTCCAGGACACCTACACCACCCGTTGTTACAGGAAGGCCATAAAGATCATCAAGGACATCAACCACCCGAACCACTGCCTGTTCACCCCGCTATCATCCAGAAGGCGAGGTCAGTACAGGTGCATCAAAGCTGGGACCGAGAGACTGAAAAACAGCTTCTATCTCAAGGCCATCAGACTGTTAAACAGCCACCACTAACATTGAGTGGCTGCTGCCAACACACTGTCATTGACACTGACCCAACTCCAGCCATTTTAATAATGGGAATTGATGGGAAATGATGTAAATATATCACTAGCCACTTTAAACAATGCTACCTTATATAATGTTACTTACCCTACATTATTCATCTCATATGCATATGTATATACTGTACTCTACATCATCGACTGCATCCTTATGTAACACATGTATCACTAGCCACTTTAACTATGCCACTTTGTTTACTTTGTCTACACACTCATCTCATATGTATATACTGTACTCGATACCATCTACTGTATGCTGCTCTGTACCATCACTCATTCATATATCCTTATGTACATGTTCCTTATCCCCTTACACTGTGTATAAGACAGTAGTTTTGGAATTGTTAGTTAGATTACTTGTTGGTTATCACTGCATTGTCGGAACTAGAAGCACAAGCATTTCGCTACACTCGCATTAACATCTGCTAACCATGTGTATGTGACAAATAAATTTGATTTGGCTCCAGGTCATCTAGAAGTCTTTGCTAGGTAAAGCCCCGCCTTATCTCAGCTCACTGGTCACCATAGCAGCACAAACCCGTAGCATGCGCTTTGGCCGCCTTTCCTTCCAGTTCTCTGCTGCCAATGACTGGAACGAATTGCAAAAATCACTGAAGCTAGAGACTCATATCTCTCTCACTAACTTTAAGCATCAGTTGTCCGATCATTGCACCTGTACATAGCCCATCCAACTATCTCATCCCTATATTGTTTTTTTGCTCCTTTGCATCCCAGTATCTCTACTTGCACATTCATCTTCTGCACATCTATCAAATCAAATTGTATTTGTCACAGCAGATGTTAATGCGAGTGTAGCGAAATGCTTGTATCACTCCCGTGTTAATTGCTAAATTGTAATTACTTCGCCACCACGGCCTATTTATTGCCTTACCTCACTAATCTTACCTTATTTGCAAACACTGTATATAGATTTTTTTCAATTGTGTTATTGACTGTACGTTTGTTTATTCCATGTGTAGCTCTGTGTTGTTGTTTGTGTCACACTGCTTTGCTTTATCTTGGCCAGGTCGCAGTTGTAAATGAGAACTTGTTCTCAACTGGCCTACCTGGTTAAATAAAAAAAAGTTAAACCAATAAAATGTAAATAATATACAATCACTTGAACTCTGAGGTACGAGTTTCCGACATGATGTAAACTAGTTATCACAGCCACAAAGTCAAAATTGGCTATCGAAAAATGAATGACAACAACGTGCTTTTGGGTTTTTAATTTAAAAGTTAGGCATACGGTTAGCAGTGTAGGTTAAGGTTCGTGTTAGGTTTAAAATCATATTTTAGAAGGGAGATTGTAGAAATGGGCGGGGTTTATGACTTTGTGTTCGTGGTAAGTGACGATCAGGCACAAGTCTGATACAAAGTGTTTTTTCTCAGTTGCCTCTTAGCTACCTTAATCGTTACGAAACTTTATATCAAGTATGCCACACGTAGCAAATAAGACACATTTTTTTTATTGCAAAATTTGACACTACTATTGACCTCCAAACAAAAACTACTCGCTTGGTGAGCCAAAAAAACTAACGATTTTGGGCCCAGTTATCCCTCTTGTGTAGGCCGTCATTGTAAATAAGAAGTTGTTCTTAACTGACTTGCCTAGTCAAACAAAGGTTAAAAAAACATGTTTTGCTTCGCCTTCTTCTCTGCAGTAACTATGGTGACCACTTACGTCATTCTATGGTGAGTCCCGTAGTCTTTATGACGTTAACGACCCTGTACAACGCTCTGAAAACCCCGGAGTGCTGTTACCATAGATACTGGCGGGGGAGGGTGGGGTTTAGAGGAAGCGGAAGTGGAAGTGTCAGCGCAGGCGGAAGTGGTACTGCCCTGAATATCCCGAGCAGCGAACCGAGGACAGCTTGATACTCCCATCGTTCAGAGAAAAAAAGCAAGATTCAAAATACAGTCTAAATGTGAGTTTACTTGCATAAAGTCGATTCTAGTATTATTTCATGGGTAAGGTAGAGCATTTTGGCACCATAATGACCCAACAATGGCTCAAATCGCTATCTATGGCGGAAGGTGCCTATTGTGGTTTGGGGCTGGGTACAATGACTTAGGCCGAGACGTGTGATTGAATGGCGAACTAGAGCTCACAAACTAGCCAGGATTTAGATTATTGTAAGCCAATAGGGGAGATCTGCCATGGAATATATGAATCAAAAATAGGTCCATAATGAAATGTGTATAGAGACTGAAAAACACATTTTGCCAGGCTAACGTTCCCATCCTGGTCGTCGTGAAATCAAGATATCTTACCAGCGCTAGCAAGCTAATGCTAACTTGACGCTATATCCAGCAAATTTTACAAGTGACTGGACTGCAATACACAGTCCTTTGCGATTCGTGAACAATAACATAAAACTGGTGCTTATAACGAATTAAAATGACATTTAGTAAATCCAACTCATTGGTAGCATTCAATTACGCTAGCTAACGTTACTTGGTTTGCTAACGGTATCACTCCATCTTAAAATTCCGCAAGGGAATGCGACAGAGGGCGTAGCTAGCCAACTACCAACATCTTCAATGGACAGGAATATAGCACGCTAGCTAGCGCCTTAGCAATGAGGTTGCCTACGGATCTTATAGGGCAATGCTGCAGTATTTCCGCAATGGACGTTCCATTGCTAAATCCGTGATTAAAGAATAGCAGGTTGTCATGTTATCGGTTTTATAGCGATAATAACTAATACAGTGGCAATTAAGACGTTTGGCCTTGGTATTTTAGGATACCATACTGTCATAGTATTCCAGGCATTGTAAATAAACTTAACGCAGGTGACAAAATTGACTTAGCGGCCATAATAAGCGTGTAGTTAACATGGCCATAATAATACATTGGTTAAACAATAATTCCTATTAATTATATGGGTAAAACAATATAGCTAAGATTAGAGGTCGACCGGTCATGATTTTTCAACGCAGATACCGATACCAATTATTGGAGGACCAAAAAAAGCTAGTGCCGATTAATCGGACGATTTATTTATTTATTTGTAATAATGACAATTACAACAATACTGAATGAACACTTATTTTAACATAATTTAATACATCAATAAAATCAATTTAGCCTCTAATAAATAATGAAACATGTTCAATTTGGTTTAAATAATGCAAAAACAAAATGTTGGAGAGGAACGTAAAAGTGCAATATGTGCCATGTAAGAAAGCTAACGTTTAAGTTCCTTGCTCAGAACATGAGAACATATGAAAGCTGGTGGTTCCTTATAACATGAGTCTTCAATATTCCCATTTAAGAAGTTTTAGGTTGTAGTTATTATAGGAATTATAGGACTATTTCTCTCTATACCGTTTGTATTTCATTCATCATTGACTATTGGATGTTTTTATAGGCACTTTAGTATTGCCAGTGTAACAGTATAGCTTCCGCCCCTCTCCTCGCCCCTACCTGGGCTCGAACCAGGTACACAACGACAACAGCCACCCTCGAAGCAGCGTTACTCATGCAGAGCAAGGGGAATAACTACTCCAAGTCTCAGAGTGAGTGACGTTTGAAACATTATTAGCGCGCACCCCGCTAACTAGCTAGCCATTTCACATCGGTTACACCTGCTGAATCTCGGGTGTTGATAGGCTTGAAGTCATAAACAGTGCAATGCTTGAAGCACAGCAAAGGGCTGCTGGCAAAATGCACTGAAGTGCTGTTTGAATGAATGCTTACGAGCCTGCTGCTGCCTACCACCTCTCAGTCTCAGACATTCAGTATTTTATCTAACGGGTGGCATCCATAAGTCTAAATATTCCTGTTACATTGCACAACCTTCAATGTTATGTCATAATTACGTTAAATTCTGGCAAATTAGGTGGCCCAAACTGTTGCATATACGCTGACTCTGCGTGCAATGAACGCAAGAGAAGTGACACAATTTCACTTGGTTAATATTGTCTGCTAACCTGGATTTCTTTTAGCTAAATATGCAGGTTTAAAAATATATATACTTCTGTGTATTGATTTTAAGAACGGCATTGATGTTTATGGTTAGGTACACATTGGAGCAACGATATGCACCGCATCGATTATGTGCAACGCAGGACACGCTAGATAACTACACATGGTTGATGATATTACTAGTTTAACTAGTGATTATGATTGATTGTTTTTAATAAGATCAGTTTAATGCTAGCTAGCAACATACCTTGGCTTCTACTGCATTTGCGTAACAGGCAGGCTCCTCGTGGAGTGCAATGTAATCAGGTGGTTAGAGCGTTGGACTAGTTAACTGTAAAGTTGCAAGATTGAATCCCCCGAGCTGACAATGAAAAAATCTGTCGTTCTGCCCCTGAATGAGACAGTTAACCCACTGTTCCTTGGCCGTCATTGAAAATAAGAATGTGTTCTTAACTGACTTGCCTAGTTAAATAAAGGTGAACCAAAAAATAACGGCAAAATCGGTGTCCAAAAACACCGATTTCCAATTGTTATGAAAATTTGAAGTCGGTCGACCTCTAGCTAAGATCCCCTGCGGCGTTGTCACTGAGTACTGGGACCATTTCATGTTATTTTCTATTGGTGTCTAGGGCATTAGAAACATTCCTTGCTCTAGGTGTAAGCTGTGTTTCACCTCAAATTTAAATGAAGTGATAAGGTTAATTTCCTATAATGGTTATTTGTTACAGGGTTTCCCAAATTCCTCCTTGTAGGTTTTTGTTCTAGCACTACACCGCTGATTCAAATAATCAAAGTTTAATGATGAGTTGATTATTTTAATCAGTTGTGTAGTGCTGGGGCAAAAACCTGCATGTGCACACAGGGACTGAGTTTGGAAAACCCTTGTTTTAAAGATGGTCTTCAGATTATGGCCTAAAACTGCCTAGATCCCCAATGGGACTTGATCGACAGTTGAAAGAGTTTAGCATCTGCAAGATACATTTACGATTTCGTCAGCCTTTTTCACAAACACACTGCTAGGGCCTAATAATGTCTTAGCATATGAGGCTGCATGGATGTGTATACTTGCCTACAACGTTTTTATAATAATAATCCAGCCGTCCTTGTCACGTGTAAATGGCAGGGCATAACATTTACATTTTGGTACACCAGCGACTGTGACAGGTAGATTTTTAAAAATCTACCAGCCTCTCAGATTTTTTTACTGGCCAACATGTTTTTTCACACAAATTTCACCAAGAAAACACAAACGAACGGATGAGCATGCTTTGTAAGAAGCAATGTGGGTTATTGTTTTTGACTTTGTGCAATTAATTTACCAGCTATGAAACACAACGGCAGAAATACTTTGAAAACAGCTACTGCAGATAAGTGTGATCATACTTGACTATTTCTATTCACAAATGCGAGGTAAATACTCGCACTGTGGAGCCCTGACCACCCGCCAACGTGGCTGGTGAAATAGACATTTAACCCGCCAACGCCAAAGTCTACCCACGTTTGGCAGGTAACGGGGGTGTTTATTTTAGGCCCTGATAAATTGGCTGGTCAGGCTAGGTTCACCGAGTGTCCAGTAGAGGGCGCAGCTACTCCAAGAATTCACTGAGGTGAAACCTGGCTTAAAAACGAATGAAGCCGATGTAGTAAAAGACACAATCTGATCATGCTTTCCTGCAACACAAGCTGTTAACTGACTGGCCTTAGCCTATAGCCTAACAATAGAGCTCTCTTCATTGTCACGGATGTGTTTTTAGCTTGGCTAGCGTATCGTATCCAAAAATGGTGTTGATATAGCCTAGCCTACTATAGGTTGAACATTGCACGCATTCACACCATATGGTGTCCTCCTTGCTATAACCTATTGCATATGGAACTTTAGTGTAGCCTAAACTTAAAGTATTTATTAGGCCTACACTAATTGTGGTTGTATTGTGAATTGAAGAGCAGGCAACACTTAGTAAATTAATAATATGATAGGAGCATCTTGGAGTCACTCAGACCGAAACACAGGCTATATGATAGGCGTAGTACGGAAATGTTCATCACTACAATGAGTATACCAGAAATTACGTAGATGTGTACACTTAATTATACAAGGTTTTATATGCATTTCGAATTCTCTACTTCGTCACATTTGCACTATTTCACTCGAGGACCAGCAGTGGAGGCTTTCCTCCTTTAAAATAATCTTATATTTGACAACACACGATGTCTCAATACAAAGTTATATAATGTGTTATATAATGTGCCTTTTTTTGTGAAAGTACATGGATGTGTGTTAAATGGATGAGCAAAAACATGTAATTTGGTCATGTATACTCCCGGTCAAAAGTTTTAGAACACCTACTCATTCAAGGGTTTTTCTTATATTTGTACTATTTTCTACATTGTAGAATAATAGTGAAAACATCAGAACTATGAAATAACACATTGAATCATGAGATTCTTCAAATAACCACCCTTTGCCTTGACAGCTTTGCACACTCTTGGCATTCTCTCAACCAGATTCACCTGGAATACTTTTCCAACTGTCAAGGAGGAGTTCCCACACATGCTGAGCACTTGTTGGCTGCTTTTCCTTCAGTCTGCAGTCATGCTCATCCCAAACAATGGTTTGAGAATGCCAAGTGTGCAAGCTGGTCAAGGCAAAGAGTGGCTACTTTGAAGAATCTCATATAAAATATATGAATACACTTTTTTGGGGGTTACTACATGATTCCATATGTTATTTAATCGTTTTGATGTCTACCCTATTATTCTACAGTGTAGAAAATAGTAAAAAATTAAGAGTAGGTGTTCTAAAATATTTTAGACCATAGGTAACAAATTAAACCAAGTATTAGAATTGTTTAACAATCTGCCTCTGGTGGCCTAATGGAACAAATGCAATTGGATGGTGGCTCTACTGTTTAAGGTCTCTGATTGGTTGTTATTTTGTTACCGGATATAAATATCTGCTCAGCTGGTTAATTTGGCCAGGTTCGCCTATGAGAAAAGCTAGCAGCTAGCCATTTTAGACCAATGGTTTAAACAAAGTTCACAAGTATGGCTCCTAAGGAAATAACTTTGGGAGTAACTCCTGAGTGGTATCTGAAAGGTTTTTTATGTTGACATATAATGTTCTGTATCTGTTTTATTTTTATTGAATAATCAGTAATTAGGCCAAATATTAGTACATACTCTGTTAAGGGAGAGCCTCATGTCTGATATATAGACAACCCGATAGCATGTCCAGAGAGTTGTTCCGGGGTTGATGTCAATTTCATTTAAATTCAATCGGGAAGTAAACTGAAATTAAAAAGCATTGAAAGGCAAGTTTACTCAAGTTTATTTCATTGTCAATTGACCGACTTGACGATGACCCCAGCATTTTCTAAATTTTCAATGCTTGCTTGCTTGATTCTCAATGTTGCTTGCTTGTGACTATGACCACAACTCTGTGCCCTTTCGCAGCCTCGACATGGACAAGAACGACCTGGTACAGAAGGCTAAGCTGGCCGAGCAGGCCGAGCGCTATGACGACATGGCGGCGGCCATGAAGGCGGTGACGGAGCAGGGCGGCGAGCTCTCCAACGAGGAGCGCAACCTGCTGTCGGTGGCCTACAAGAACGTGGTGGGGGCGCGCCGCTCCTCCTGGCGCGTCATCTCCAGCATCGAGCAGAAGACCGAGGGCAACGAGAAGAAGCAGCAAATGGCACGCGAGTACCGCGAGAAGATTGAGGCCGAGCTGCAGGACATCTGCAAGGACGTGCTGGTGAGAGAGCGCGGCCGCTTGCTACTCCATATGGGACCCCCTTGCTCTTAAATGAAGGGTCCCGTGATGTTATGGGTGTAACACTGGGGCTTTATTTCAATTAATTTATAGTCCGGTTCATTTAGAGTTCAGGCAATTTGGGAATGCCCTATACTCAACAGGCATTTTTCATTAGGAATTCTGATTGTGAGCTGGAATGGATTTGACGCCAAAGACAGGTTACAAAGCATAATATATTTTGGGTTAATCTTTTGTTTGGTCCTGTGTGTTGAAAGGGCGGACTTGAGTTAACTGACACCCAACCAACCCCTCTTTTTTTCTGTTTTAGGCACTCCTCGACAATTACCTCATCGCCAATGCGACTCAGGCAGAAAGCAAGGTGTTCTACCTTAAAATGAAAGGGGACTACTACAGATATCTGTCTGAGGTGGCATCTGGAGAATCAAAGAAGAGTAAGTTGATCATCTCTGTTCATTGGGGAAGCTTCTGAGTCACCCATATTTGTTAATCAGCTACTTTTCTTCAACCTCTGATTTTCATGGAAATAAGCAAAACCTCCAATTTGATGTCCTCATAGTACATTTATTTCTTTTATTTAACCTTTATTCAACTCGGCAAGTCAGTTGAGAACAAATTCTTATTTGCAATTACGGTGGGTGTCCCTTGTTCAGGGACAGAACGACAGATTTTTACCTTGTCAGCTCGGGGATTCGATCTAGCAACCTAGAAGATCTAGACTATGTTTAATCAGTATCCATTATACAGGAGATGGGCTGTGAAATGAAACATGAATTCACTTCAACAAAAGCATGATTCTGTTAATTAATTAGACCTCTTCTCCCTCTGTCACAGCCACAGTAGAGAACTCCCAGCAGGCCTACCAGGAGGCCTTTGACATCAGCAAGAAGGACATGCAGCCGACACACCCCATCAGGCTGGGGCTCGCTCTCAACTTCTCTGTCTTCTACTATGAGATCCTCAACTCCCCCGAGCAGGCCTGCAGTTTGGCGAAGGCGGTGGGGCACCGCTATACACTGTCTCTCTCACACAAACACACGTTCCTCCATCACACAGCAGCGCCTGTGTGATCAGCATGAGTCTGGCCTAACCGAATCAATACAGAGCACAACCACGCCCCTCCTGCTCAGCTACACTATAGATACAAAAGTATGTGGACACCCCTTCAAATGAGTGGATTCCGCTATTTCATCCACACCAGTTGCTGACAGATGTATAAAATTGAGCATACAGCCATGCAATCCCCATAGACAAACATTGGCAGTAGAATGGCCTTACTGGAGAGCTTAGTATCTTTCAACGTGGCACTGTCATAGGATGCAACCTTTCCAACAAGTCAGTTTGTCAAATTTCTGCCCTTCTAGAGCTTCCCCGGTCAACTGCAAGTGCTGTTATTGTGAAGTGGAAACTTCTAGGAGCAACAGTGGCTCAGCCGCAAAGTGGTAGGACAAAGAAGCACACAGAATGGGACCGCTGAAGCGCGTAGAGGGTAAAAAATTGTCTGTCCTCGGTTGCAACACTCACTACTGAGTTCCAAACGGACAAACCTGGCTTTGGCGGATGCCAAGAAAACGCTACCTGCCCAAATGAATAGTACCAACTGTGAAGTTTGGTGGAGGTGGAATAATGGTCTGGGGTTGTTTTTCATGGTTTGGGCTAAGCCCCTTAGTTCCAGTGAAGGAAAATCTTAATGCTACAGCATACACTGACATTCTAGACGTTTCTGTGCTTCCAATGTTGTGGCAACAGTTTGGGGAAGGCCCTTTCCTTGTTTCAGCATGACAATGCCCCCGTGAACAAATCGAGGTCCATACAGAAATGGTTTGTCGAGATCTGTGTTGAACAACTTGACTGGCCTGCACAGAGCCCTGACCTCAACCTCACCGAACACCTTGAGCCCGGCCTAATTGCCCGACCTCACTAATGCTCAGCGATGTTCCAACATCTAGTGGAAAGCCTTCCTAGAAGAGTGGAGGCTGTTTTAGCAGCGTGGGGGGGCGCAACTCCATATTAATGAAATGAGATGTTCGATGACCAGGTATCCACATACTTTTGGTCATGTAGTGTACGTGACAGAAACCTGCTCTTTAACACCGGTGCTCGTGCTTTTGGAATTTGCCAGATATTGAATCAAAAATAGACTTTAATGGATGGTGCTTTGTCATCTGGTATGCCAAGATTTGTTAGTTGGTAAGCCCTTTTTTAGGGGTACTACATTTAAAATATGTTTGAGGCATTGTAGGTTTTTGTATTCTGGGTCTTTCAGAACACATTTTTTACGCCCTTCCATACGCCTGTTTACCCTCTAGGCTTTCGACGAAGCAATCGCAGAGCTTGACACCTTGAACGAGGACTCTTACAAAGACAGCACCCTGATCATGCAGCTACTAAGGGACAACCTCACTGTAAGTGCTTACTGCCAATACATGCCTTGTCGATGTAATGCCATTCAAATGCGTAATAGTTTTGGAACTGAAAACTCGAGTGTCTGAATCCAATGAACTCAATGGTTGGATTTGTTTTTCTCTCCCTCTGCAGCTGTGGACATCAGAAAACCAGGGTGATGAGGGGGATGCCGGCGAGGGGGAGAACTAAAGGCGTTGCACATCACTGTTAATCCACCCACACCCTTCTCTCTTCTCTTACACATATACAGCCCGTACATTCCCGCTCCATCCAGCCTCTTCCTTTCTGTATGACGAGCAGCATGAATTGTACCTGACCTACCAGTTGTGCCCTTTCTCCGATATGCTCCAAGGCAACAGGGTAACACTCAGTTGTTAACAAGCCGAGTCTTGTTTTGTGAGGAGAGAGAAATTATAAAATTGCCCAGTTGAGTGGCATGGCCATTCTCTCCTCCACCTCCCTTCCTTTTGATTCCCTCCAAACATTTAAAAAAATATGTTCTTTCACCTAGCAAGTTTATGCATTTATAGTATCCATTTTTTTGCTTTCCTAGTGTACTTGCGATTTGCTGGTTTGACTCAGAAAATGTATTAAACTGTCGGTTTTATTTTCAACAAACACTGTGATGCTTAGTTATTCTCCGCATAATCATATTCTGGACAATAAAATTCAGGACTGTATGGTTTGAGTAGCAGTGCAATTCTGCTGTGACCTCATACAGAATGGTATAACGGGCTCTATTATGACACTGACTAACATGCGTATTGCTGTGTATTGTTTGTTTATTTTGCATATGGAATTAAAATGAATAAAAGGGACCCTACTGTAGGTTTTGCCATTCCACATCTGTCCAGTTATAAACAAGAAAAAATATAACATTCCATCAGAACCTAACATTAAGACAATATACCTTTCTTGAACAAACCTGGACCATTCTCCTGAACAGCTGTCATCAAGGTGCTGTTTGAAATCAGTACAATGATCCTGGTTTGTTCTTAAATGTTACTTTTTGCTTTGTGTAATAATGACTCACTCTTTGGCTCAACTGTAAATTGTAAACGTTTGCGGTAAATATAAATCTGTCTTAAATGTAAATGTTAACCTGCTTGCAAAGAAACACCTTAAAGCCGTTTGCGTTGAACTTTGACGTCTTGGTTATTCGAGCCTATCTTGATAGCCTTATGCTGACAGTACAAAACTGACCAGTTTCCTTCATGAAATGATATCTAAGCGAATGTATGCTTTTGCCCACGACGAGTGTGTAAGCAAGTCCCCTAATGTAAGTTGTGTAAGGAGGTTGTCTATCATAGTCAGAGATGGCATTGATGCTTTTGTTTTGTGTATCTCCAGAGGAGACCATATTATAGTGGAATGCGGTCAGTGGACGGGTTAGATTCTGGAGTAGTGCAAGGACCCTTAAGAGGTAGCTGAATTCACTCAGTGTCACAATACCTTGTCATCACCATAACATTCACTTAGGTGTCGAATTGATCTGTCTCAGTCGGTCTTGCTGAAGACCATGTTTCATGCACTGAAGAAAAATCTCCCCTTTTAGCTGAGCAAATGGCAGTTATTCTACGCTTGATATATATAAAAAAGAAATGCAGTAGTGAATGTGGAACCGAGCCTGTCTGTATATCTGGTATCTCCAATTGCTTTATTTTTACTGACCGGTATTCTGCCTAAAGTTTGCTTCTGTGACGGTTTTATTGCTTAGTGCGCACGTGGTTGTGACATTTTAGACTAGCATTAAAAAAAATACAAACAAACAAAAAAAACTGGTTATTGACGTAAAACAACATTTGTGTATGTCTTTTAAAACAATTCTAGTTTCACCTTACATGTTATCAGGAAATGTAAAAGACAATTTAAAGTGAAATAAAAGTTTTATCAGTTCCAAATGTTCCTGTTTTGTTTTTATACCCACTGGTTTGTGTCTCTGACGGAGTTGCTGCCTAAAACACCAGTTGAAAACCCTCATTTAATGACGAATTAAAATGTTATTTAATGTCCAATTAAAACATTGGCTACTTATTTGACAGAAATTGCATTCCACCTCAGAAGGCCTAATCTTTTCCTCAGGCGTCCTGTTTTTATTTGTTCCTGTCTACTAAGGGCTCTTGAATATTTTAAACTAAGTAGTTTGGGTCTTGGATGCTGATTGGGTGAAAGCTGTGGCATATCAGACCGTATACCACTGGTATGACAAAACATTTATTTTTACTTCTCTAAATAGGTTGGTAACCAGTTTATAATCGCAATAAGGCACCTCGGGTTTGTGGTATATGGGCGAAATACCACGGTCACACCTCCTCGGGCATTATTGCTTAAATATACTATTACACACAACATAAAAATTGAAATGAAGCATCAGGGCATTACACTATATATACAAAAGTATTTGAACACCCCTTGAAATGAGTGGATTCGGCTATCTTAGCCACACCCTTTGAAGTTTGGGGAAGGCCCTTTCCTGTATCAGCATGACAATGCCCCCTTGCACAAAAGGAGGTCCATACAGAAATGGTTTGTCGAGATCGGTGTGGAAGAACTTGACTGGCCCGCACAGAGCCCTGACCTCAACCGCATCGAACACCTTTGGGATGAATTGGAGCACTGACTTCGAGCCAGGCTTAATCGCTCAACATCAGTGCTCGACCTCACTAATGCTCTTGTGGCTGAATGGAAGCAAGTCCCAGCAGCAATGTTCCAACGTCTAGTAGAAAGTCTTCCCAGAAGAGTGGAGGCTGTTATAGCAGCAAATGGGGGACCACCTCCATATTAATGCCCATGATTTTGGAATGAGATGTTCGACGAGCAGAAGTCCACATACTTTTGGTCATACATTGTATATCCTCAAGTGCACCCATTGGCCACAATGAAGATACATGGTGCAACAAAATAACGATTTCCCTTAACAAAAGGTTTGCCAAATATCCAAGTTGATTGAATAGCCTCAGGAAATGCCTCCCAGTTCTGAAAATAGGAGGATGGGCTTCCCATTGAGATATTGACCACACTTAAATGCACACCAATATCCTGTTATTACTTGGGATAATCAAGTATTATCTTTTTGAGTTGATATAAACATCATATCCGTTTACAATAACCCGGATAAGATGCCTGGAATATGCTGATTTTAGACTGGATACTGTGGCATGTCTTATACTGTTTACTGTTATTTTTCGCTGTGTGCGCAGGCTCAGCTTTGCATATTATAAGTGTTGTGTGATGTTTTCATCTGATGGTCAAACATATCACTTCAAAAAGTAGGCTACCTGCACCATAATAATTTGCTTTGCGAATACTCCGTACTGGACCATATAGCCTACTGGCTTAGGCTACTTTCACCCCTAATTTAGCAATAATTATAATATCCAACATTTGGTAGGCCATATTATAATTTTCCATTTCTGCTTATGGGGAACACTATGGCTCCTAATTCATATATCTAGGAAGGTTTGAAAAACAGCTGGTGCTGAATTCAGACCTTAATGCTTTCCCCTCCAATATTCTCTTAATTCTGAGATATTTGGATGACATTTTCGTGATATATACAGTGACCCAGGAAGAACTTTTGGAATTCCATGCTTATCTAAAGTCTATGAATGAACACCTTAATTTCACCATTAACTATGACCTACCACAAATCCGTTTTCTCTCTACAGATCTCTATAGGTAACCTACAAACAGGAATACCCTCCTAAGAGGTGACAGCTTTCGTCCACATCCACCTATTAAAAGTCTCCCTATAAGTCAATTCAGTCGCATCAGAAGAATACGCAGCTCTGATGCTTCTTATCAGAAACAGACCACAGACCTCACACAACGGTTTAAGGAAAGGGGGTACAAAGACAATTGGGTAAAACATGCAAATGGTCGTTGTGAAGGACTAACAGTTGGAAAGCCTTCAACAAAAAGTTAAAGGAAAAGCAGAACATGTCCCATCATGCTTCACCCAATACTCACCATTGGGGAAGCCATTTGAGGACATTATCAGGAAGCACTGGTACATTATTGATACTGACCCACAATTGAAACCCATTTTTAAATATCACCCACATATGGTATTTAAAAGACCCCCAACTGTGAGAGGCATTGTGGTTAAATCTGATTAGCCACCAGAGAAAAGGGAAACTGTCTTGGACAAGGTTCTAGAGGGTAATTACAAATGTGTCTCAATGCAGCTTCACGTACAAATGCAACTCATTTATCCACCCCCACACAGGACAAAGATCAAAGGCCATGTCCACCAATGTTATTTACATGTTGAAATGTCCTTATGGTCTGTCTTACATAGGGAATACCCATAGAAGCCTCAAGACACGGATCAGTGAGCACCGCAGCAATATACGGACAGGTTGAGACAAAAAATCTGGTTGCTGTTCATTTTGTACAAGATGAACATCATGTTAGTTATCTGAGATACATTGGAATTGAAATGGTCAAGATGTCACACAGGGGAGGGGACATTGAGAGGAAACTTCTTCAAAGGGAATCTGAGGAAGTTTGACATTAAACCGTTTTTATAAAATGTCCAAATTGTGTTGTTTTTTTATTCAAATACTTGCTCATTTGGATGCCTGTGTTGCTGTTGAACACTTTCTGGGAGTGGGAATGCCATTTCCACTTCTACCAGCTCATGTTAATTGCCTAAGGTGATGTTCCTCTTCCCAGACATTGCTGAACTTACAATGCCTGGATAGGTATTTTACGCTTTGCGTCATGTGTAAGAACAGCCCTTAGCCGTGGTATATTGGCCATATACCACACCCATCGTGCCTTATTGCTTAAATATACTGAGATGACATTGCTGAAACATAAAAATATTGATAATCCAAAAATACATTTACCAAAAAATATGCTCAAGCCTCCCAGGTGGCGCAGTGGTTAAGGGCGCTGTATTGCAGCGCCAGCTGTGCCACCAGAGACTCTGGGTTTGCGCCCAGGCTCTGTCGTAACCGGCCACGACTGGGAGGTCCGTGGGGCGACGCACAATTGGCCTAGCGTCGTCCGGGTTAGAGAGGATTTGGCCGGTAGGGATATCCTTGTCTCATCGCACACCAGCGACTCCTGTGGCGGGCCGGGCGCATGTGTGCGCTAACCAAGGTTGCACGGTGAAAAGGTGCACGGTGTTTAGTCCGACACATTGGTGCGGCTGGCTTCTGGGTTGGATGCATGCTGTGTTAAGAAGCAGTGCGGCTTGGTTGGGTTGTGTATCGGAGGACGCATGACTTTCAACATCCGTCTCTCCCGAACCGGTACGGGAGTTGTAGCAATGAGACAAGGTAGTAGCTACTAAAAACAATTGGATACCACGAAAAAGGGGTAAAATTCACAACAACAAAAATATTTTAAAAATATGCTCAAACATCCTGTAATTGAAGCAAAAACTAGACAATGAAAAACAACTGGTTTCAAAACTGGTATCATCTAATTCAGTCTTTATCAGGGAGGATGAGTGTCTCTGATTTGTCCCCCATTTGTTTCCCAAATCGAAATCTGCCATATAACTACATCTAAAGATTATGCATTACTGATAGAATTGTCAACATGTCAGGTGATAGAGATTGTAATATGTTTCAATATGCTCATAAATGCAACTATACTGAAACCCAAATTGGTCTACACGGACATGTTCTGGCCTGGTTTAGGTCTTATCTGTCGGAAAGATATCAGTTTGTCTCTGTGAATGGTTTGTCCTCTGACAAATCAACTGTACATTTCGGTGTTCCTCAAGGTTCTGTTTTAGGACCACTATTGTTTTCACTATATATTTTACCTCTTGGGGATGTTATTCGAAAACATAATGTAAACTTTCACTGCTATGCGGATGACACACAGCTGTACATTTCAATGAAACATGGTGAAGCACCAAAATTGCCCTCGCTAGAAGCATGTGTTTCAGACATAAGGAAGTGGATGGCTGCAAACTTTCTACTATTAAACTCGGACAAAACAGAGATGCTTGTTCTAGGTCCCAAGAAACAAAGAGATCTTCTGTTGAATCTGACAATTAATCTTAATGGTTGTACAGTCGTCTCAAATAAAACTGTGAAGGACCTCGGCGTTACTCTGGACCCTGATCTCTCTTTTGAAGAACATATCAAGACCATTTCGAGGACAGCTTTTTTCCATCTACGTAACATTGCAAAAATCAGAAACTTTCTGTCCAAAAATGATGCAAAAAAATTAATCCATGCTTTTGTCACTTCTAGGTTAGACTACTGCAATGCTCTATTTTCCGGCTACCCGGATAAAGCACTAAATAAACTTCAGTTAGTGCTAAATACGGCTGCTAGAATCCTGACTAGAACCAAAAAATTTGATCATATTACTCCAGTGCTAGCCTCTCTACACTGGCTTCCTGTCAAAGCAAGGGCTGATTTCAAGGTTTTACTGCTAACCTACAAAGCATTACATGGGCTTGCTCCTACCTACCTCTCTGATTTGGTCCTGCCGTACATACCTATACGTACGCTACGGTCACAAGACGCAGGCCTCCTAATTGTCCCTAGAATTTCTAAGCAAACAGCTGGAGGCAGGGCTTTCTCCTATAGAGCTCCATTTTTATGGAACGGTCTGCCTACCCATGTCAGAGACGCAAACTCGGTCTCAACCTTTAAGTCTTTACTGAAGACTCATCTCTTCAGTGGGTCATATGATTGAGTGTAGTCTGGCCCAGGAGTGGGAAGGTGAACGGAAAGGCTCTGGAGCAACGAACCGCCCTTGCTGTCTCTGCCTGGCCGGTTCCCCTTTTTCCACTGGGATTCTCTGCCTCTAACCCTGTTACGGGGCTGAGTCACTGGCTTGCTGGGGCTCTCTCGTGCCGTCCCTGGGGGGGGTGCGTCACCTGGGTGGGTTGATTCACTGTTGTGGTCGGCCTGTCTGGGTTCCCCCCCACCCCTTGGGTTGTACCGTGTCGGAGATCTTTGTGGGCTATACTCGGCCTTGTCTCAGGATGGTAAGTTGGTGGTTGAAGATTTCCCTCTAGTGGTGTGGGGGCTGTGCTTTGGCAAAGTGGGTGGGGTTATATCCTTCCTGTTTGGCCCTGTCCGGGGGTGTCCTCGGATGGGGCCACAGTGTCTCCTGACCCCTCCTGTCTCAGCCTCCAGTATTTATGCTGCAGTAGTTTATGTGTCGGGGGGCTGGGGTCAGTTTGTTTATCTGGAGTACTTCTCCTGTCCTATTCGGTGTCCTGTGTAAATCTAAGTGTGCGTTCTCTAATTCTCTCCTTCTCTCTTTCTTTCTCTCTCTCGGAGGACCTGAGCCCTAGAACCATGCCCCAGGACTACCTGACATGATGACTCCTTGCTGTCCCCAGTCCACCTGGCCATGCTGCTGCTCCAGTTTCAACTGGCCTGGGCCCTAGGACCATGTCCCAGGACTACCTGACATGAGGACTCCTTGCTGTCCCCAGTCCACCTGGCCATGCTCCTGCTCCAGTTTCAACTGTTCTGCCTTACTATTATTCAACCATGCTGGTCATTTATGAACATTTGAACATCTTGGCCACGTTCTGTTATAATCTCCACCTGGCACAGCCAGAAGAGGACTGGCCACCCCACATATGCTCTCTCTAATTCTCTCTTTCTTTCTCTCTCTCGGAGGACCTGAGCCCTAGGACCGTGCCCCAGGACTACCTGACATGATGGCTCCTTGCTGTCCCCAGTCCATCTGACTGTGCTGCTGCTCCAGTTTCAACTGTTCTGCCTTATTATTATTTGACCATGCTGGTCATTTATGAACATTTGAACATCTTGGTCATGTTCTGTTATAATCTCTACCCGGCACAGCCAGAAGAGGACTGGCCACCCCACATAGCCCGGTTCCTCTCTAGGTTTCTTCCTAGGTTTTGGCCTTTCTAGGGAGTTTTTCCTAGCCACCGTGCTTTTACACCTGCATTGTTTGCTGTTTGGGGTTTTAGGCTGGGTTTCTGTACAGCACTTTGAGATATCAGCTGATGTACGAAGGGCTATATAAATCAATTTGATTTGATTTTGATTTGAAATGAAATATCCCAGAAATGTTACATATGCACGAAAAGCAAATTTCTCTCAAATTTTGCGCACAAATTTGTTACATCCCTGTTAGTGAGCATTTCTCCTTTGTCAAGATAATCCATCCACCTGACAGGTGTGGCATATCAAGAAGCTGATTAAACAGTATCATTACACAGGTGTACCTTGTGCTGGGGACAATAAAAAGCCACTAAAATGTGCAGTTTTGTCACACAACACAATACCACAGGTGTTTCAAGTTTTGAGGCAGTGTGCAATTGGCATTCTGACTGCAGGAATGTCCACTACAGCTGTTGCAAGATCATTTAATGTGAATTTCTCTACCATAAGCTGCCTCCAACTTCAATTTTGAGAATTTGGCAGTATGTCCAACCGGCCTCACAAATCAAATCAAATGTATTTATAAAGCCCTTCTTACATCAGCTGATAGCAGCACTGAATACCCGAATAGCAGCACTGTAGAAACTATTACACTCAACGGAACGACTTGATTAGTGTAGTGTCAACAACGCAGCCACTGCCAGCTAGCCTACTTCAGCAGTACTGTATCATTTTAATCATTTTAGTCAATAAGATTCTTGCTACGTAAGCTTAACTTTCTGAACATTCGAGACGTGTAGTCCACTTGTCATTCCAATCTCCTTGCATTAGTGTAGCCTCTTCTGTAGCCTGTCAACTATGTGTCTGTCTATCCCTGTTCTCTCCTCTCTGCACAGACCATACAAAAGCTCCACACCGCGTGGCCGCTGCCACCCTAATCTGGTGGTCCCAGCGCGCACGACCCACGTGGAGTTCCAGGTCTCCGGTAGCCTCTGGAACTGCCGGTCTGCAGCCAACAAGGCAGAGTTCATCTCAGCCTATGCCTCCCTCCAGTCCCTCGACTTCTTGGCACTGACAGAAACATGGATCACCACAGATAACACTGCTACTCCTACTGCTCTCTCTTCGTCCGCCCACGTGTTCTCGCACACCCCGAGAGCTTCTGGTCAGCGGGGTGGTGGCATCGGGATCCTCATCTCTCCCAAGTGGTCATTCTCTCTTTCTCCCCTTACCCATCTGTCTATCGCCTCCTTTGAATTTCATGCTGTCACAGTTACCAGCCCTTTCAAGCTTAACATCCTTATCATTTATCGCCCTCCAGGTCCCCTCGGAGAGTTCATCAATGAGCTTGATGCCTTGATAAGCTCCTTTCCTGAGGACGGCTCACCTCTCACAGTTCTGGGCGACTTTAACCTCCCCACGTCTACCTTTGACTCATTCCTCTCTGCCTCCTTCTTTCCACTCCTCTCCTCTTTTGACCTCACCCTCTCACCTTCCCCCGCTACTCACAAGGCAGGCAATACGCTCGACCTCATCCTTACTAGATGCTGTTCTTCCACTAACCTCATTGCAACTCCCCTCCAAGTCTCCGACCACTACCTTGTATCCTTTTCCCTCTCGCTCTCATCCAACACTTCCCACACTGCCCCTACTCGGATGGTATCGCGCCGTCCCAACCTTCGCTCTCTCTCCCCCGCTACTCTCTCCTCTTCCATCCTATCATCTCTTCCCTCTGCTCAAACCTTCTCCAACCTATCTCCTGATTCTGCCTCCTCAACCCTCCTCTCCTCCCTTTCTGCATCCTTTGACTCTCTATGTCCCCTATCTTCCAGGCCGGCTCGGTCCTCCCCTCCCGCTCCGTGGCTTGACGACTCATTGCGAGCTCACAGAACAGGGCTCCGGGCAGCCGAGCGGAAATGGAGGAAAACTCGCCTCCCTGCGGACCTGGCATCCTTTCACTCCCTCCTCTCTACATTTTCCTCCTCTGTCTCTGCTGCTAAAGCCACTTTCTACCACTCTAAATTCCAAGCATCTGCCTCTAACCCTAGGAAGCTCATTGCCACCTTCTCCTCCCTCCTGAATCCTCCTCCCCCTCCCCCTCCTCCCTCTCTGCAGATGACTTCGTCAACCATTTTGAAAAGAAGGTCGACGACATCCGATCCTCGTTTGCTAAGTCAAACGACACCGCTGGTTCTGCTCACACTGCCCTACCCTGTGCTCTGACCTCTTTCTCCCCTCTCTCTCCAGATGAAATCTCGCGTCTTGTGACGGCCGGCCGCCCAACATCCTGCCCGCTCGACCCTATCCCCTCCTCTCTTCTCCAGACCATTTCCGGAGACCTTCTCCCTTACCTCACCTCGCTCATCAACTTATCCCTGACCGCTGGCTACGTCCCTTCCGTCTTCAAGAGAGCGAGAGTTGCACCCCTTCTGAAAAAACCTACACTCGATCCCTCCGATGTCAACAACTACAGACCAGTATCCCTTCTTTCTTTTCTCTCCAAAACTCTTGAACGTGCCGTCCTTGGTCAGCTCTCCCGCTATCTCTCTCAGAATGACCTTCTTGATCCAAATCAGTCAGGTTTCAAGACTAGTCATTCAACTGAGACAGCTCTTCTCTGTATCACGGAGGCGCTCCGCACCGCTAAAGCTAACTCTCTCTCCTCTGCTCTCATCCTTCTAGACCTATCGGCTGCCTTCGATACTGTGAACCATCAGATCCTCCTCTCCACCCTCTCCGAGTTGGGCATCTCCGGCGCGGCCCACGCTTGGATTGCGTCCTACCTGACAGGTCTCTCCTACCAGGTGGCGTGGCGAGAATCTGTCTCCTCACCACGCGCTCTCACCACTGGTGTCCCCCAGGGCTCTGTTCTAGGCCCTCTCCTATTCTCGCTATACACCAAGTCACTTGGCTCTGTCATAACCTCACATGGTCTCTCCTATCATTGCTATGCAGACGACACACAATTAATCTTCTCCTTTCCCCCTTCTGATGACCGTTCCAGACATATCAGTGTGGGTGACGGATCACCACCTCAAGCTGAACTTCGGCAAGACGGAGCTGCTCTTCCTCCCGGGGAAGGACTGCCCGTTCCATGATCTCGCCATCACGGTTGACAACTCCATTGTGTCCTCCTCCCAGAGCGCTAAGAACCTTGGCGTGATCCTGGACAACACCCTGTCTTTCTCAACTAACATCAAGGCGGTGGCCCGTTCCTGTAGGTTCATGCTTTACAACATCCGCAGAGTACGACCCTGCCTCACACAGGAAGCGGCGCAGGTCCTAATCCAGGCACTTGTTATCTCCCGTCTGGATTACTGCAACTCGCTGTTGGCTGGGCTCCCTGCCTGTGCCATTAAACCCCTACAACTCATCCAGAACGCCGCAGCCCGTCTAGTGTTCAACCTTCCCAAGTTCTCTCACGTCACCCCGCTCCTCCGCTCTCTCCACTGGCTTCCAGTTGAAGCTCGCATCCGCTACAAGACCATGGTGCTTGCCTACGGAGCTGTGAGGGGAACGGCACCTCAGTACCTCCAGGCTCTGATCAGGCCCTACACCCAAATAAGGGCACTGCGTTCATCCACCTCTGGCCTGCTCGCCTCCCTACCACTGAGGAAGTACAGTTCCTGCTCAGCCCAGTCAAAACTGTTCGCTGCTCTGGCTCCCCAATGGTGGAACAAACTCCCTCACGACGCCAGGACAGCGGAGTCAATCACCACCTTCCGGAGACACCTGAAACCCCACCTCTTTAAGGAATATCTAAGATAGGATAAAGTAATCCTTCTCACCCCCCTTAAAATATTTAGATGCACTATTGTAAAGTGGCTGTTCCACTGGATGTCATAAGGTGAATGCACCAATTTGTAAGTCGCTCTGGATAAGAGCGTCTGCTAAATGACTTAAATGTAAATGTAAATGTCTGATATCTCAAAGTGCTGTACAGAAACCCAGCCTAAAACCCCAAACAGCAAGCAATGCAGGTGTAGAAGCACGGTGGCCAGAACCTAGGAAGAAACCTAGAGAAGCAGGCTTATGAGGGGTGGCCAGTCCTCTTCTGGCTGTGCGGGGTGGAAATTATAACAGAATATGGCCAAGATGTTCAAATGTTCATAATCACAGTGGTTGTCATGGGTGCAACAGGTCAGCACCTCAGGAGTAAATATCAGTTGGCTTTTCATAGCCGATGATTCAGAGTATCTCTACCGCTCCTGCTGTCTCTAGAGAGTTGAAGACAGCAGGTCTGGGACAGGTGGCACGTCCGGTGAACAGGTCAGGGTTCCATAGCCGCAGGCAAATCAGTTGAAACTGGAGCAGCAGCACGGCCAGGTGGACTGGGGACAGTAGTAAGAAGTCATCAGGCCAGGTAGTCCTGAGGCATGGTCCTAGGGCTCAGGTCCTCAGAGAGAAAGAAAGAATGAATTAGAGAGAGCAATCTTAAATTCACACAGGACACCGGATAAGACAGGAGATATAACAGACTGACCATTGCCCCCTCACACATAAACTACTGCAGCATAAATACTGGAGGCTGAGACAGGAGGGGTCGGGAGACAAACAGGCAGGATATAACCCCAAACAGGGAGGATATAACCCCACCCACTTTGCCAAAGCACAGCCCCCACACCACTAGAGGGACATCTTCAACCACCAACTTATCTTCCTGAGACAAGGCCGAGTATAGCCCACAAAGATCTCCAACACGGCACAACCCAAGGGGGGGCGCCAACCCAGACAGGAAGATCACGTCAGTGACTCAACCCACTCAAGTGACGCACCCCTCCTAGGGACGGCATGGAAGAGCACCAGTAAGCCAGTGACACAGCCCCTGTAATAGGGTTAGAGGCAGAGAATCCCAGTGGAAAGAGGGGAACCGGCCAGGCAGAGACAGCAAGGGCGGTTCTTTGCTCCAGTGCCTTTCCGTTCACCTTCACACTCCTTGGCCAGACTACACTCAATCATAGGACCCACTGAAGAGATGAGTCTTCAATAAAGATTTAAAAGTTGAGCCCGAGTCTGCGTCTCTCACATGGGTAGGCAGACCATTCCATAAAAATTGAGTTCTATAAGAGAAAGCCCTGCCTCCAGCTGTTTGCTTAGAAATTCTAGGGACAATTAGGAGGCCTGCGTCTTGTGACCGTAGCGTACGTGTAGGTATGTACGGCAGGAACAAATCAGGAAAGATAGGTAGAAGCAAGCCCATGTAATGCTTTGTAAAGGTTAGCAGTAAAACCTTGAAATCAGCCCTTGCCTTAACAAGAAGCCAGTGTAGAGAGGCTAGCACTGGAGTAATATGATCAAATTTTGGATTCTAGTTAAGATTCTAGCAGCCGTGTTTAGCACTAACTGAAGTTTATTTAGTGCTTTATCCAGGTAGCCAGAAAGTAGAGCATTGCAGTAGTCTAACCTAGAAGTGACAAAATAATTAATACATTTTTCTGCATCATTTTTGAACAGAAAGTTTCAGATTTTTGCAATGTTACGTAGATGGAAAAAAGCTGTCCTTGAAACAGTCTTGATATGTTCGTCAAAAGATAAATCAGGGTCCCGGGTAATGCTGAGGTCCTTCACAGTTTTATTTGAGACGACTGTACAACCATCAAGATTAATTGTCAAATTCAACAGAAGATCTCTTTGTTTCTTGGGACCTAGAACAAGTATCTCTGTTTTGTCCGAGTTTAAAAGTAGAACATTTGCAGCCATCCACATCCTTATGTCTGAAACACAGGCTTCCAACGAGGGCAATTTTGGGGCTTCACCATGTTTAATCGAAATGTACAAATGTGTGTCATCTGCATAGCAGTGAAAGTTAACATTATGTTTCCGAATGACATCACCAAGAGGTAAAATATATAGTGAAAACAATAGTGGTCCTAAAACGGAACCTTGAGGAATACCGAGATTTACAGTTGATTTGTCAGAGGACAAACCATCCACAGACACAAACTGATATCTTTCCGACAGATAAGATCTTAACCAGGCCATAACTTGTCCGTGTAGACCAACTTGGGTTTCCAACCTTTCCAAAAGAATGTGGTGATCGATGGTATCATAGGCAGCACTAAGGTCTAGGAGCACGAGGACAGATGCAAAACCTCGGTCTGATGCCATTAAAAGGTCATTTACCACCTTCACAAGTGCAGTCTCAGTGCTATGATGGGGTCTAAAACCAGACTGGAGCGTTTTGTATACATTGTTTGTCTTCAGGAAGGCAGCGAGTTGCTGTGCAACACCTTTTTCATTTTTTTTTTTGAGGAATGGGAGATTCGATATAGGCCGATAGTTTTTTATATTTTCTGGGTCAAGGTTTTTTCAAGAGAGGCTCCATTTATTATGTGCAACATAGGAGGGCCAAGCACAGGAAGCAGCTCTTTCAATAGTTTAGTTGGAATAGGGTCCAGTATGGAGCTTGAAGGTTTAGAGGCCATGATTATTTTCATCATTGTGTCAAGATATATAGTACTAAAACACTTGAGTGTCTCCCTTGATCCTAGGTCCTGGCAGAGTTGTGCAGACTCAGGACAACTGAGCTTCGGAGGAATACGCAGATTTAAAGAGGAGTCCGTAATTTGCTTTCTAATGATCATGATCTTTTCCTCAAAAATGTACATGAATTTATCCCTGTTAAATTGGAAAAATAGGATGATCGAGAAGTAGTGAGGGCTCTTTGATACTGCACGGTACTGTCTTTCCAAGCTCGTCGGAAGACTTCCAGTTTGGTGTGACGTCATATCCGTTCCAATTTTTTGGAAGCTTGCATCAGAGCTCGGGTATTTTCTGTATACCAGGGAGCTAGTTTCTTATGACAAATGTTTTTGGTTTTTAGGGGTGCGACTGCATCTAGGGTATTGCGCAAGGTTAAATTTAGTTCCTCAGTTAGGTGGTTAACTGATTTTTGTACTCTGATGTCCTTGTGTAGGCGGAGGGAGTCTGGAAGGGCATCAAGGAATTTTTGGGTTGTCCGAGAATTTATTGCACGACTTTTGATGATCCTTGGTTGGGGTCTGAGCAGATTATTTGTTGCAATTGCAAATGTAATAAAATGGTAGTCCGATAGTCCAGGATTATGACAACATTTATTCCATGGAACAAAACTGGGTCAAGAGTATGACTGTGGCAGTGAGTAGGTCCCGAGAGATGTTGGACAAAACCCACTGAGTCAATAATGGCTCCGAAAGCCTTTTGGAGTGGGTCGGTGGACTTTTCCATGTGAATATTAAAGTCACCATAAATGTGAATATTATCTACAATGACTACAAGATCCGATAGGAATTCAGGGAACTCAGTGAGGAACGCTGTATATGGCCCAGGAGGCCTGTAAACAGTAGCTATAAAAAGTGATTGAGTACACTGCATACAGTATTTTTATTCAGTATAATTCGGTAACCATCTGCCTCTGGTCTAGCCTTCCTTTCCAAGACTCAATGAAAAGGACATAGTCTGTTGTAGATATCCATGCAATTTTAAGATAACTATGACCTTAAAAGGATAGTTTACTTATATAGGTACTATAGATAACATAATAGAAATAGGTGCCTATATTAGCATATTCACGCTTCACATACAAATCATCCCAAAATATGAAAACATTTACTGTGTAACTCAATGAACATACTTAAAGATGATTTGGCAAAAATGCTAATTTACAGTGCATGGAGAAGTAAGTCAAGATCCCTTGACTTTTTCTTACGTTACAGCCTTATTCTAAAAATGGAAAAATTAATTAAATAACTAACAATTCACAATCTACAAACAATAACCCATAAGGACAAAGCAAAAAAGGGGTTTTAGCATTTTTTTTCAAATAAAAAACATACCTTATTTACATAAGTATTCAGACCCTTTGAATATCCTTGACATGTTTCTACAACTTGATCGGGGTCCACCTGTGGTATATTCAATTGATTGGACATGATTTGGAAAGGCACACACCTGTCTATATAAGGTCCTACAGTTGGCAGTGCATGTCCGAGCAAAAACCAAGCAATGAGGTCAAAGGAATTGTCCACCAAGACTCTTCCTGGAGCTGGCCACCCGGCCAAACTGAGCAATCGGGGGAGAAGGACCTTGGTCAGAGAGATGACCAAGAACCCGATGGTCACTCTGACAGAGCTCCTCTGTGGAGATGGGAGAACCTTTCAGAAGGACAACGATCTATGCTGTACTACACCAATCAGACGGAAGCTACTCAGTAAAAGGCACATGACAGCCCACTTGGAGTTTGCCAAAAGGCAACTAACTAAAGACTCTCAGACTATGAGAAACACGATTCTCTGGTCTGATGAAACCAATATTGAACTCTTTGGCCTCAATGCCAAGCGTAACGCCTGGAGGAAACCTGGCACCACCCCTATGGTGAAGCCAGGTTAGTGGCATCATCGTGCTATGGGGATGTTTTTCAGCAGCAGGCACTGGGAGGATCGAGGGAAAGATAAACAGACCTAAGCACAGAGAGATCCTTGATGAAAACCTGCTCCAGAGCTCTCAGGACCTCAGGCTGGTGCAAAGGTTCACCTTCCAACAGGACAACGACCCTAAGCACACAGCCAAGACAACGCAGGAATGGCTTCGGGACAATTCTCAATGTCCTTGAGTGGCCTAGCCAGAGCCCGCACATGAACCTGATCGAACATCTCTGGAGAGACCTGAAAATAGTTGTGCAGTGATGCTCCCCATTCAACCTGACAACAGTTTGAGAGGATCTGCAGAGAAGAATGGAAGAAACTCCCCAAATACAGGTGTGCCAAGCTTGTACTGTCATACCCAAGAAGACTCTAGGCTGTAATTGCTGCCAAAGGTACTTCAACTAAGTTCTGAATAAAGGGTCTGAATACCTATGTAAATGTGATCATTCTGTAAATGTTTTATTGTGGGGTATTGTGTGTAGATTGAGGAAAAGAAACAATAGGTTGTAATGTAACAAAATGTGGAAAAAGTCAAAGGGTCTGAATACTTTCCGAATGCACAGTAGGTACCATTGACTTGCAGTGGATTTGTGCCACAAATGCTAAAAAGTTAGCATTAGAAACAGTGGCCAGGTAAAAGCAACACATGGATTGTTATCATATCTTGTCCATAGACTGGTATGATAAGTACTGTAGAACTTGGTTCTAAAGCTGTATCTGTACCCATTGGATGCAGTGATCCACAATATAGTGCCTATATCCAGGAAAGCCAAAGTTCCAACAGCTGGGCCTAAAATAGTGTATAAAGATCATACAAAAGATTTTGCTGTGACTCTTATGTGGATGACTTTAAAAATATTTGTTGGTCTGATTAATGAGCATCCAGACGCCGCACTTGATGAATTTATGAAATTGCTTCTTTGAATTATTTATAAACATGCACGTGTTACGAAACTGACCATTAGAACGGTTCATTAAGGATTGATAAGGAATTGAAAAACCGTATGGTTGAAAGAGACGGGGCAAAAGGTGTGGCTAATATGTCTGGCTGCACATCTGACTGGCTGACTTAGTGCAAATTGAGAAATTATGTGACTAAACTCAACAAATAGAAGAAGAAGCTGTATTAGGAAGCCACGGTCAATGATATAAAGAGTATTTTAAATGAAGTTATGGGCAGAAAGAGCGAGGATGGTAGTTGACTCTATAGCCACTCCTATCTCATATGTTTAATCTGAGCCTAGAGGAAAGTGTCTGTCCTCAGGCCTGGAGGGAAGCTAAAGTAATTCTGCTACCCAAGAGTGGTAAAGTGGCCTTAATTGGCTCGAACAGCAGACCTATAAGCTTGCTGCTAGCTCTCAGCAAACTGTTGGGGGAAAAAATTGTCTGACCAAATACAAGGATATTTCTCTGTAAACAAATTAACAGACTTTCAGCATGCTTATAGAGAAGGGCACTCAACATGTACTGCACTGACACAAATGACTGATGATTGGTTGAAAGACATTGATGATAATTAGATTGTTGGAGCGCTACTGTTAGATTTTACTCTTTTCTAATTTTTACCAATGGCCTGCAACTGGCATTAAACAAAGCATGTGTCCCCATGTATGCTAATTTTTCAACCATATATACATCAGCAACCACAGCTAATGAAGTCACTGAAACCCTTAAGAGTTGCAGTCTGTTTTGGAAGGGGTTGCAAGTAATAAACTGGTCCTGTACATCTCTACAACTAAAATCATTGTATTTGGTACAAATCATTCAAGTTCTAGACCTCAGCTGAATCTGGTAATGAATGGTGTGGCTGTTGAACAAGTTGAGGAGACTAAATTACTTGGCGTTACTTTGATTGTAAACTGTCATGGTCAAAACATATAGATTCAATGGTTGTAAAGATGGGGAGAGGTCTGTCCGTGATAAAGAGATGCTCTGCTTTTTTGACACCACACTCCAAAAACCAAGATCTGCAGGCTCTAGTTTTGTCTAATCTTGGTTGTTGTCCAGTCGTGTGGTCCAGTGCTGCAAGGAAAGACCTAGTTCAGCTGCAGCTGGCCTAGAACAGAGCGGCACGTTTTGCTCATTGTAAATCAGAGGGCATATATAAATACTATGCATGCCAGTCGCTCTTTTATTTATATCAGCCCTCTGATTTACAATGAAGAGCAAAATGTGCAGCTTGAGACTGACTGCATCACTTCTTTTTATATTAAACATGTGTTGGAAATCCCAAATTGTCAATTTACACAGCTCTGACACACTTACCACACCAGACATGCCACCAGGGGCCTTTTCAGTCCAAATCCAGAATAAATTCAAGAAAGCATACAATATTATATAGAGCCCTTATTGCATGAAACTTCCTTCCATCTCATGTGCACAAAAACAGCAAAACTGGTTTAAAAACCAAAACAAATAAAGCAACACCTCACCCCTACTTGACCTAGATAGTGTGTATTCATTGATATGTAGGCTATGTGTGCCTTTTTTCATGTAGAGTTCTGTCCTTGTCTATTTTGCACTTTCATGTTGTGTGGACTCCAGGAAGAGTAGCTGCTGCTTTTGCAACAGTTAATGGGGATCCTAATAAAATACCAAACCAATATGTAATTTTGTTATTTGGGTGAATTATCCCTTTAATTACAACAGTCATTTTATTGATCACGACATAGCATAAATGAAACATGTTTATCGAACAATCGGTTATTATACTAGTGGAAATACAGTACAGATGCATAGTCCTTGTTATTCAACAATTGTTGAATGCTATATTTCCAGTTTCATGCAGTGATTGCATGATGTACATGAAGGCTAAATATGCAATGCATTCACTGTGCTTCCTCTTTAGTAGTCACAGCAATACTCCAACTTGAGTGGGTTTAAACAATTTTTTACAACCAAATCTTTAAAAAATGGTCATGTAAATTTCATGTTACAGAAGGGTCCGATTTCACTTCTTTTAGAGAAACACTTTCCCCAAAGAGCAAATCAATTCCACTTCAAAAATAGAGATTTGGTTGTAAAAAAAAAACTTAGACTAAGTTAGAGGCCAGGAAATAGATAGGAAAAACTGTTTCTGTGAGTGAACACAGGCACTTCAGGCATGTACACCAGGTCAGCATAGGGTCCTTCACATCCACAGGCATCCGAATCACAAGCTCACTTTTTATTTTGCACTTTCAGCAGTAAATTCTGTGCGGCTGTGTTCTTTGGCTCAACCTTCAGCAAGCTGTTTAGATCTTCCACGCAAGCTTTGTAGTCCTGAAGGGCAAAATTAACACAAATCAAACAAAATGCTAAAACAGGTACATACAATATATATACACTGCATTTCTTGTTCATCGGAAAGTCTCACTTTCAGCTCCTTGTGTGCTTGAGCTTGTCTGTACAGCGCCTTGATATTGGCGGGGTCGAGCTGCAGGGCCTCTCCACAATCTCGCACTGCCTCCTTGTACATCTTTACAGAGAGGTAGCAGAGTGCCCTATTCAGTACAAAGGTACAAATTAGTCCCAACATAGGAATTATGCACATTCCAAGTCTGACAGGAGCTGGGCAATTTCACAGAATTATGACAATGCAGAGATGGGAATACAACTCCCATACAAGGTTTCTATGGCAATGTGTCTACACACCAGACAGACATAAGCCTCACCTATTTGTGTAGGTTGTGATTTCTGAGGGATTGTGTTTGAGGCTCTGAGTGTATTTCTCTATGGCTTTCTTGTACTCTGCTTTTTTCACCAATGCATTGCCTTCCTCTTTCAGGTATAGGGCTTTTTTAATGACATCCTCTCCTGGGACTGGGGGAAAAAAAATGATTTTTTATTTCTGGGACTACTATTTCTGTACACTTGTGTATACATCTGTTACAGGTTGTGCAAAGAAGATTATTAACAGTTTTCTGTTTCTATTCATATTTGGACAGCAAAACCAGACAAACCAGATGTATATTTTTCTCTGGTGCCATTGTGTTGTGTCGTTTGGCATGTTGTCTGAGAAAAGTTCTCCTTGACGGCCATCGGAACAATGGGAATGGGTGGGAGCTTCTCTCGCCAGGAGTGTCCATCCACCTCTGTCAGACACTTTGTCATTCTGGAAGGAAAAGGGGTTATCCAGTTGTTCACAATTCCACCATCTTGATTATGCCCCCTATGCATGACATTGAGAAGTTTTCAGAAGTTAAAGGACTTCAAGGCTTTTAGTGAACAAAAATAAGTTCAAATGGATATGTGCAACATGTTATACCTGTTGGTACCATCTTGGGCTGCAGGTATGTGACAGTCTATCTGTAAGGCCGTCTTGTAGTCTACGTAGGCTAATCTGTATCTCTCAAGGGCTTCATACGCTGCACCCCGGCGAAGGAGAGGCTTGATGCCAAATGGAACCAAGTCAAGAGAGCTAGAATATAAAAAGTTTTAGGTACGAGTGTTGCTGCAGTAGTAAGTACAAAAAAATACAGAACCTATTCAACAGCAAACAAAGTAATGAGCTACTAAAGTATTGGGAAAATATGATGTTGATATGTTTTAGTTAAGAGTGTTACTTCAGCAGTATGAACCACCTGAAGCCCTTGATCATGACTCAATTCCATTACATTACACATAAAAATCATTGGACGAAGGAGTCTTCTGTAGGGGGGAGTTTAGTTAAGAGCCACGACGCTCGGTCTTAACATTAACACTCATTGCTTGCAGTACGGTTCGTTTAAGTACCTCATCTTTCATATTGGCGAGAAATCATTTTCAAAAAACAAAAGGTTAAATTGATACACTTTTATAGGGTTAGGCTTCCCACAGCCATGTTTCCATGTCACAGCTCGTTTAAAGAAAACAGATGGAAAACAGAGTGGACTACCTGTGATAATTAGCCATCTGTCTCTGAACACCTGTGTGTAAACGGAAGACTGACACCACAAACGTGTTGTCACTGAAAAATACTGTCAGCTGCAACTGTTAAAACCAGTTAAAAAGTGTACTGTATTTTGCATTTCTTAAATTATTTTGAGTTGAGGGATTTACATTTCTAGAACCATAGAGAATCGATTCACGTTTTGATGGAGTATTTGGCTGTTTAGGCTTCCAGGAGCCAATTCACCCTTTAAACAAAACATGTAAGGTCCTTGGACTAAGGACTATAACATCATGCACCTTTAGTCCAATATTGGGCTAGAACTACCTATAGAGCAGAAGATCTAGGTCTGCGTGGCCTACCACAAAACATATCTACAATGTAGGCTACTTACACTGTGCAGTCCTTCACACACTCCGCACAATTTCCATCCTTCAGATAACTGGCTGCACGGTTAGAATACAGGATACTAAGATCCTCTGAATTCTTTCCTGTAAATTAATTTACAGTGGTAACAATCTATCAGAACATGGAAAGCTTGTGCTGGTTTCAGAAAACGTGTCTTAATTTATGCACAATATATATATTTTTTAAACACGTAGCTAGATCAGAGAAAACACTAGATTCTAATCTAGAACATTGAGCCGATTATTCTGACTGGTTAGCTGACTAGTTAGCTGCCTACCTGACTTCTCCACATCTTTTATCGCCTGGCTGTAAAGACAGGCAGCCTCTCCATATTGTCCAGTTTTAAAGCATTCGTTGCCTGCTTTTTTCAACTCTGTCCAAGACTGGGAACGACGCTTATGTGGCATATTTGATTTGCTGTAACAAGACAGACACAAGAAAGGTTAGCTATCTAACGTTAGCTTGCTAGCGAGCCAACTTTTACAAACCAAAACAACTTATTATACATTTTAGACTGAGCCAGCCGGCTAGTTAGCTACATACTTACCATGAATATAATTGTATAAATATATATGTCTGGCTAGCTAGGTAATTCCTTAGAAGTGGTTAGCCAGCAGCTAGCCTGTGTCGACTTACCAATTAGTCAATGTAATATTGATAGCTACGCTATCTTTACTCTCCTGTACTCGTCCGCAAATCGTCTAACTAACAAATAACGTAGGACGTAAAACCAAGATCTTAAACAATCTCGTTAGATGCGTAAAATTAGTCTTCCTTACACGCTAACCAACATCGGTGTGTCTTCAGCAACAAGTACTTCCGGTTCACATCATTTTGAAACATCCGAAATAAAAGCCCTCCACTTAATAGTAGGAACTTGTCAATTACCTGTATTATTCATGATCTATGAAAAATAATTGTCTAAACATTAACAATGATTCATATTTGTTTCTATTTAAGTGACATTTGCATAAAATGTGGGTTTTAATACATGTTCCAAGGTCAAATAAATGGCCACAGTGCAAATAACTGTATATGGAATACATATTGGCTTATAGAGCAAAAACTATTATGGGTGCCACGTAAAAGTATTGTAGGGAATACTCAGTGCGGTCTGTAGAATGTATACATGGTGTCTCTTCATGGAGTTTTGAATAATACAGAGTGCACCTATAATGGAATGGCGCTGTAGGGGCTGGCTGCCGTTTTACATGCTCCTAACCAACTGTGTTACTTTGTTCATTTTTTCTCGTTTGTTACTTATTTTTTAAACTTATTTTGTAAATAATGTCTTATGACCGAAAATCTATTCTGGACACTGCGATTACTCACCTCGAACTAGACAAAGATTTTTCCTTTAATGAATCTGACGCAAAGGGTATACTGTTTTCTCAGGTATGAGACCAAATCCCCGTCATTTGTGTGAAAAGATGTAGAAAAGGTAGGTCTGCCTTCTGAGAATTTGTAGACGAGTGAGTAAACCCTCTCTACCATCAGTCCTATTAGCCAACGTGCAATCATTGGATAACAAAATGCATGAGCTCCAATCAAGGACATCCTACCAACGGTACATTAATATCCTATGTCTCACAGAGTCGTGGCTGAATGACGACATGGATAACAGAGCTGGCGGGGTTTTCGGGTCAATCGGCAAGATAGAACAGCTGCATCCGGTAAGGGGTGGTGATCTGTGTATTTGTAAACCACAGCTGGTGCACAAAATCATATATTAAGGAAGTCTCAAGATTTTGCTCGCATCTCATGATAAGCTGTTTCACCACACTATTTACCAAAAGAGTTTCTATATTTTTTGTGGCTGTCTATTTCCCACCACAACCCGATACTGGCACTAAGACAAGCTGTATAGGGCCATAAGCAAACAGGAAAATGTTCATCCAGAGGCGACACTCCTAGTGGCTGGGGACTTTGATGCAGGGAAACTTAAATCAGTTTTACCTCATTTCTACCAGCATGTTACATTTTTAACTGTTAACAATACTCTTTCTAGCAAGCAATCTGGCTTCAGACCTAAACACAGTACCATTATGGCCACTGTACATGTTGTAAATGATATCACGAATGCCCTAGATAATAGAAAGTACTGTGACGCCTTGTAGATTTGTCTAAAGCTTTTGACACTGTAGACCAGGGGTGTCAAAGTCAAATGGACGGAGGGCCAAATAAAAAATTTAGCTACAAGCCGAGGGCCGGACTGTTCGAATGTTCATTGAAATTTTTTAAATGACGCATATAGTCTAGTGAACCTAATTGAACCTACTGAAAACCTAACAAATATATTCCAATATGATCAGATAAATAAAGCAATATTTTCTTATGGCTCTGTCAGTAATCTTTAATTTTCAACAGACACAAAAGACAAATTTCCTTTATATAAAAATCCCCATAACATGAACATTAAATGAAAGAAACCGGTATTCAAGGCACCATCAGTAGCCTATATTTTCTATTTTAGCAAAAGTGGGCTAAATTTACTTCAAAGAAAAAAACAATAATAGCAATTTTCTATCATCCACTCAACTGAAATATTTTTTAAATATAATTGGATTGAAATACAATAAAATAAAGTGCAAAAATCTATTAATCAAAAACAACACTTTGTTTAAGGAGAAGTAACATGCAGTGAAAACAAATATTAAACTTTAACTTTTAAACTTGAACTGAGTAAAAACTCTAAATATGTGATTGCACAGTAATGTTCACTTGTTTGAGGTTGAGGGTGATACTTGGTGGTGTCCCATCTTTTCCACAAGTTCATCAATGTTCGGGGTAAGGCTCTGAGCTGAGGAAATCCTCAGAATTGAGTGGAGGTGTTCAGCAGTAAGTCGACTTCTGTGTGATGTTTTGTTCAAGTTCATCAAAGAAAACAGTTGTTCACACAGGTATGTGCTGCCAAACATAGACAACGTTTGAGCAGCCTGGATGCGCAGCTGGGGCATTGTGTCGGGGAGGAAACGGGCGAACTCCGCAGCACCCACTGCCGCATATTTTGCCCTCAGTGCATCATTGCATTGGAGGTCAATCAACTCCATTTGGAGGTTTGGTGGTGAGCTTTCCACGTCAACAGCAAATGGGTTACCGAGCAGTTCCAACCTGCTTTTTTGTGCTTCAAAGTCAGCAAATCGGCGTCGAAAGTCAGCGGCAAGCATACCTATTTTATCAGCCAACTGTGCGCTCGGGAACGCACTGGTAGAGAGCTTCTCTTTCATGGTCTGGCAGCTGGGAAAGTGGCTCAAATTTTCTTTCCGCATCTGCGTCTCCCACAGAGTCAGTTTGGTTTTAAATGCCTTCACTGTACTGTACATATCAGAGATGACACGATCCCGACCCTGCAGCTGCAAGTTCATTGCATTCAGATGACTCGTAATGTCACACAGAAAAGCCATTTCACACAGAAACATTTCGTCTCGGAGTTGTGTTGTGCCTTTCCCTTTGCTGTCCAAGAACAGACAAATCTCCTCACGAAGCTCGAAACATCTTTGAAGCACCTTTCCCTGGCTTAGCCATCGCACCTCTGTGTGATAAGGCAAATCACCATGCTCCGTTTCTAACTCCGTCAGAAATGCCTTGAACTGGCGGTGATTCAAACCTTTGGCTCTGATAAAGTTAACTGTGCGCGTGATGATGCTCATTACATGCTCCATTTTCAAGGCTTTACCGCACAACGCTTCCTGGTGTATGATACAATGATAAGCTGTCAGCTCACCTGTCGCGTTTTCCTCTTGCATCTTTTCCCGTATCTTCGCCAGCAGTCCGCTCCTGTGTCCACACATCGCAGGTGCTCCGTCGGTTGTCAAACCCACGAGTTTTTCCCAAGGCAGCTCCATCTCATTTACACATCTTGACACCTCTTCATACAAATCATGCCCCGTAGTTGTGCCATGCATAGGACGTAAAGCCAAAAACTCCTCTGTCACGCTTAGGCTGGAGTCCACTCCGCGGATGAAAATTGACAACTGGGCAATGTCAGAAATGTTGGTGCTCTCATCCACAGCCAAGGAATATGCAATGAAATCTTTTCCCTTTTTCACAAGCTGCTCTTTTAGATTGATGGACAACTGGTCTACTCTCTCGGCAATGGTGTTTCTGCTCAGACTCACATTTAAAAAGAGTTCCCTTTTTTCTGGGCAAACTTCGTCACAAACTTTAATCATGCAGTTTTTGATGAAATCCCCCTCCGTAAATGGCCGGGCTGATTTAGCGATCTCTTCTGCCAAAATAAAACTGGCCTTGACAGCAGCCTGGCCTTGTGATTTGGCTTTTTTGAACAGAGCCTGTCGAGATTTGAGGCCTCGTTTTAATTCCTCTGCCTTTTGTAGCCTTTGTTCCATGTCCATATTCTTGTTGTTGTCCGCGTGTTTCGTTTCATAATGTCGTCTCAGATTATACTCTTTCAGTACCGCCACACTTTCTCCACACAGAAGACACACAGGTTTTCCAGCTACCTCCGTGAACAAATACTCCGACTCCCACCTTGTTTGAAACCCCGGTTCTCAGTGTCCACCTTCCGTTTTGCCATTTTTGATGGGTATCTGAAAGTTAATTTTACTGTGATGCTGACAACTGCTGTGCCAATAAATATTGAAATGAAGCAGCCTACTGCTCGGTGCGTCACCGTTGCATTGTGGGAAATGTAGTATTGGTGCGTGTAAAAGATCTGCGGGCTGCCGGCTTGCTGCGGTCTGCGGGCCGGTTCTAATAATAAATCAAGATCATCCCAGGGGCCGTAAAAAACCTTCTCGCGGGCCGGATGTGGCCCGCGGGCCTTGACTCTGACATATGTGCTGTAGACCATGCGATACTTTTGCGTAAGCTGTCGTTAATAGGACTGGGATCGGGTGCCTGTCGTTGGTTTCATGTCTATGTCTATCGCCTCCTTTGAATTCCATGCTGTCACAGTTACCAGCCCTTTCAAGCTTAACATCCTTCTCATTTATCGCCCTCCAGGTTCCCTCGGAGAGTTCATCAATGAGCTTGATGCCTTGATAAGCTCCTTTCCTGAGGACGGCTCACCTCTCACAGTTCTGGGCGACTTTAACCTCCCCACGTCTACCTTTGACTCATTCCTCTCTGCCTCCTTTCCACTCCTCTCCTCTTTTGACCTCACCCTCTCACCTTCCCCCCTACTCACAAGGCAGGCAATACGCTCGACCTCATCTTTACTAGATGCTGTTCTTCCACTAACCTCATTGCAACTCCCCTCCAAGTCTCCGACCACTACCTTGTATCCTTTTCCCTCTCGCTCTCATCCAACACCTCCCACACTGCCCCTACTCTGATGGTATCGCGCCGTCCCAACCTTCGCTCTCTCTCCCCCGCTACTCTCTCCTCTTCCATCCTATCATCTCTTCCCTCCACTCAAACCTTCTCCAACCCATCTCCTGATTCTGCCTCAACCCTCCTCTCCTCTCCTCCCTCTCTGCATCCTTTGACTCTCTATGTCCCCTATCCTCCAGGCCGGCTCGGTCCTCCCCTCCCGCTCCGTGGCTCGATGACTCATTGCGAGCTCACAGAACAGACCAAAGCAGCCGAGCGGAAATGGAGGAAAACTCGCCTCCCTGCGGACCTGGCATCCTTTCACTCCCTCCTCTCTACATTTTCCTCCTCTGTCTCTGCTGCTAAAGCCACTTTCTACCACGCTAAATTCCAAGCATCTGCCTCTAACCCTAGGAAGCTCTTTGCCACCTTCTCCTCCCTCCTGAATCCTCCTCCCCCTCCTCCCTCTCTGCAGACGACTTCGTCAACCATTTTGAAAAGAAGGTTGACGACATCCGATCCTCGTTTGCTAAGTCAAACGACACCGCTGGTTCTGCTCACACTGCCCTACCCTGTGCTCTGACCTCTTTCTCCCCTCTCTCTCCAGATGAAATCTCGCGTCTTGTGACGGCCGGCCGCCCAACAACCTGCCCGCTTGACCCTATCCCCTCCCCTCTTCTCCAGACCATTTCCGGAGACCTTCTCCCTTACCTCACCTCGCTCATCAACTCATCACTGACCGCTGGCTACGTCCCTTCCGTCTTCAAGAGAGCGAGAGTTGCACCCCTTCTGAAAACCTACACTCGATCCCTCCGATGTCAATTACAGACCAGTATCCCTTCTTTTCTCTCCAAAACTCTTGAACGTGCCATCCTTGGCCAGCTCTCCCGCTATCTCTCTCTGAATAACCTTCTTGATCCAAATCAGTCAGGTTTCAAGACTAGTCATTCAACTGAGACTGCTCTCCTCTGTATCACGGAGGCGCTCCGCACTGCTAAAGCTAACTCTCTCCTCTGCTCTCATCCTTCTAGATCTATCGGCTGCCTTCAATACTGTGAACCATCAGATCCTCCTCTCCACCCTCTCCGAGTTGGGCATCTCCGGCGCAGCCCACGCTTGGATTGCGACCAACCTGACAGGTCGCTCCTACCAGGTGGCGTGGCGAGAATCTGTCTCCTCACCACGCGCTCTCACCACTGGTGTCCCCCAGGGCTCTGTTCTAGGCCCTCTCCTATTCTCGCTATACACCAAGTCACTTGGCTCTGTCATAACCTCACATGGTCTCTCCTATCATTGCTATGCAGACGACACACAACTAATCTTCTCCTTTCCCCCTTCTGATGACCAGGTGGCGAATCGCATCTCTGCATGTCTGGCAGACATATCAGTGTGGATGACGGATCACCACCTCAAGCTGAACCTCGGCAAGACGGAGCTGCTCTTCCTCCCGGGGAAGGACTGCCCATGCCATGATCTCGCCATCACGGTTGACAACTCCATTGTGTCCTCCTCCCAGAGTGCTAAGAACCTTGGCGTGATCCTGGACAACACCCTGTCGTTCTCAACCAACATCAAGGCGGTGGCCCGTTCCTGTAGGTTCATGCTCTACAACATCCGCAGAGTACGACCCTGCCTCACACAGGAAGCGGCGCAGGCACTTGTCATCTCCCGTCTGGATTACTGCAACTCGCTGTTGGCTGGGCTCCCTGCCTGTGCCATTAAACCCCTTCAACTCATCCAGAACGCCGCAGCCCGTCTGGTGTTCAACCTTCCCAAGTTCTCTCACGTCACCCCGCTCCTCCGCTCTCTCCACTGGCTTCCAGTTGAAGCTCGCATCCGCTACAAGACCATGGTGCTTGCCTACGGAGCTGTGAGGGGAACGGCACCTCAGTACCTCCAGGCTCTGATCAGGCCCTACACCCAAACAAGGGCACTGCGTTCATCCACCTCTGGCCTGCTCGCCTCCCTACCACTGAGGAAGTACAGCTCCCGCTCAGCCCAGTCAAAACTGTTCGCTGCTCTGGCCCCCCAATGGTGGAACAAACTCCCTCACGACGCCAGGACAGCGGAGTCAATCACCACCTTCCGGAGACACCTGAAACCCCACCTCTTTAAGGAATACCTAGGATAGGATAAGTATTCCCCCCCCCTTTAAGATTAGATGCACTATTGTAAAGTGACTGTTCCACTGGATGTCATAAGGTGAATGCACCAATTGTAAGTCGCTCTGGATAAGAGCGTCTGCTAAATGACTTAAATGTAAATGTAAATGAAAGAAGTCAGGCTGTTGGAGTCAACGGCATCCAGTCAGAGCCATTGGAGTTGGTTAAAGGGGTTCCACAAGGTTCTATACTTGGTCCATTACTGTTCACTCTACATAAACAATATTGGTGATGAGATAAGTGTAAAATTGACGTATATGCTGATAACACTATCATGTACTCTATCGCTTCAATGGCTGACCAAGCATTATCACAATTGGAGACAGATGTTAAGATTTTACAAGGGTCTTTTATACAGCTGAAACTTAAATAGGCTACTAGGCTACCCTGGGGCGGCAGGGTAGCCTAGTGGTTAGAGCGTTGGACTAGTAACCGGAAGGTTGCAAGTTCAAACCCCCGAGCTGACAAGGTACAGAATCTGTCATTCTGCCCATGAACAGGCAGTTAACCCACTGTTCCTAGGCAGTCATTGAAAATAAGAATGTTCTTAACTGACTTACCTAGTTAAATAAAAGGTTAAAAATAAAATGCAAAGAAACACATTTTATGATTTTTAATAGGTTCAAAAAGTTGTTTGAAAATACACTTGTGCAGAGATGGCTCTCGAATTAAAATAATGTCTCTGCATATAAATACGGTTGGATGATAAACTGTCTTAAAATGCATATTGACGAACTTTAAACAGCTAAAAATCAAGCTCGGCTTCCTCTATAGAAACAGGACATGTTTGTCCTCTACAAATAGAATACAAATTGTGCAAGCTACTTTTATGTCTGTTATAGATTATGGGGATATTATCTACATGCATGCTACGGCATCCACACTTAAAAAAATAAAATAAAAATCGCTGGATTCTACTCATCATTGTGCATTTAGGTTTATTACCGGTGCTAGCTACAGAACTCACCACTGTGTTTTATATCAAAATGTGGTTGATCGTCGCTGTCCATGAGACGAGAACATATAAAGCACTTCTGAATAAACTACCTTCTTATTTATCACTCATCAACATTATAATTATAATTCCTAAAACTAGGTCTGAAGCATGGATTACACTTGAGGCCCATGCGATTTCCACAGACTTGGGTATGGCTGCCTTTTCCTGTTACACTCCTTGCAAGTTCAAACCCCCTGAGACTCTTGTCCCCTTGCCCATTTATTGGAGGATTTTCTCTTCTTCTATTGCTTGCTTCGGGTAATGCAAGTTCTTGTGTTGTTAGGGGAATAACCTGTGGGTAAATGTAACAATCTGCTGCTGAATTTTTTTTGTGTCATCTGTGATCTTTTTGTTTGTCTTGTGTAGTTTCTTAAATCATTGTATGTGTATACATGCATACCAGGGCCCAGCTGTAAAAATAGACCTTGGTCTCAGTCTGTGTTCCTTGTTGAAATAAAGGTATAATAATAATCAAATGTGCAACCAGAGGGAAAAAAAAGCTCTAGCCCACCTTTACTCCACACACAAAGCTCTCCCTCGCCCTCCATTTGGCAAATCTGACCATAACTCTATCCTCCTTATTCCTGCTTACAAGCAAAAACTAAAGCAGGAAGTACCAGTGACTCATTCAAGGTCAGAGGGTGCAGATCAAAGGACGCAGATGCTAAGCTACAGGACTGTTTTGCTATCACAGACTGGAATATGTTCCGGGATTCTTCCCATGGCTTTATCACGAAGTGCATCGATGACATCGTCCCCACAGTGACCATACGTACATACCCCAACCAGAAGCGATGGATTACAGGCAACATCCGCACTGAGCTAAAGAGTAGAGCTGCCGCTTTCAAGGAGCGGGACTTTAACCAGGATGCTTATAAGAAATCCCGCTATGCCCTCCTGACGAACCAACAAACAAGCAAAGTGTTAACTTCTTGGTGACAGGGGGGGCAGTAATGAGTAGCTTGGATGAATAAGGTGCCCAGAGTAAACTGCCTTCTACTCTGTCCCAGATGCTAATATATGCATATTATTAGTAGTATTGGATAGAACACTGAAGTTTAAGACTGTTTGAATGATGTCTGTGAGTATAACAGAGCTCATATGGTAGGTGAAAACCTAAGAAAAATCCAACCAGGAAGTGGGAAATCTGAGGTTTGTAGTTTTTCAACTCTGCCATTCCAATAGTGTAAATGGAGTCACATTGCACTTCCTAAGGCTTCCACTAGATGTCAACAGTCTTTAGAACTTTGTTTGAGGCTTCTACTGTAAAGGGGGAGAGAATGAGAAGGGATTGAGCCAGGTGTCTGGCAGAGTGCCACAGGCTCGCGACGCGCGGTCACGAGAGAGTTAGCTCTCGTGCCATTGCTTTTCTACAGACATAGGAATTCTACGGTTGGAACATTATTGAAGATTTATGATAAAAACATCCTAAAGATTAATTCTATACTTAGTTTGACATGTTTCTACGACCAGTAATATAACTTTTAACTTTTTGTCCGACTGGAACTGCACGCGCGTTTGGATTTGTTTACCAAACGCCCTAACAAAAGAAGCTATTTGTACATAAACTGAACTTTATCGAACAAATCAAACATTTGTGGAACTGGAATTCCTGGGAGTGCATTCTGATGAAGATCAAAGGGAAGTGAATATTTATCATGTTATTTCTGACTAAATGTTGATTACACAATATGGCAGATATCTTTTTGCCTGCTTGGTTGTCTGAACGCTGTACTCAGATAATTGCATGGTTTGCTTTTTCCGTAAAGTTTAAAAATCTGACAAGGCGGTTGCATTAAGGAGAAGTATATCTCTAATTCCATGTATAACACTTGCATTTTCAACAACATTTATGATGAGTATTTCGTTAAATTGATATGGCTCTCTGCAAAAATCACCAGATATTTTAGAACTACTGAACATAACGCGCCAATGTAAAATGTGATTTTTGCACTTTATCAAACAAAACATACATGTATTGTGTAACATGAAGTCCTATGAGTGTCATCTGATGAAGATCATCAAAGGTTAGTAATTCATTTTATCTCCATTTGTGCTTTGTGACTCCTCTTTGGCTGGAAAAATGGCTGTGGTTTTCTGTGACTTGCTGGTGACCTAACATAATAGTTTGTGGTGCTTTCACTGTAAAGCCTTGTACACACAGCTTGCGCTGACCAACTGGCAAGTGTCTTCACTGATATTTTCAACCTGTCCCTGACCGAGTCTAATACCAACATGTTTCAAGCAGATCACCATAGTCCCTGTGCCCAAGAACACAAAGGTAACCTGCCTAAATGAAGACCGACCCGTACCACACATGTCTGTAGTCATGAAGTACTTTGAAAGACTGATTATGGCTCACATCAACACAATTATCCCAGAAACCCTAGAACCACTCCAATTTGTATACTCTATTGCAGTCCACACTACCATTTCCCACATGGACAAAAGGAATACCTACCTGAGAATACTATTCATTGACTATTCATTGACTACAGCTTCAACACCATAGTGCCCTCAAAGCTTATCACTAAGGACCCTGGACCTCCTACTTCTGCAACTGTATCCTGGACTTCCTGACGGGCCGCCCCCAGGTGATAAGGGTAGGTAACAACACATCTACTACATTGATCCTCAACACAGGGGCCCCTCCGGAGTGCGTCCCTTTCCTGTACTCCCTGTTCACCCATGACTGCATGGCCAAGCACGACTCCATCAACATCAAGTTTGCCGATGACACAACAGTGATTGTGTCATCGGCAAATCACTGTGATCACTAACAACGATGAGAGAGCCTATAGGGAGGAGGTCAGAGACGTGATGAAGACAAAGGAGATGATTGTGGACTACAGAAAAACAAGCACCGAGCACAACCCCATTCTCATCGACGGGGCTGTAGTGGAGCAGGTTGAGATCGTCAAGTTCCTTGGTGTCCACATCAACAACAAACTATCATGGTCCAAACACATCAAGACAGTCGTGAAGAGGGCATGACAATGCGTATTTCCCCCTCGGGAGACTGAAAAGATTTGGCATGGCACCTGTATATCAAAAATGTTCCACCACCAAAGGACATCCAGCCCACTTGGCACAATTGTGGGAAGCATTGGCATCAACATGGACCAGCATCCCTGTGGAACACTTTCAACACCTCATTCCCCCTCAGGAGACTGAAAATATTTGGCATTGGTCCTCAGATCCTCTACAGCTGCACCATTGAAAGCATCCTGACTGGTTGCATCACCGCCTGGTATGGCAACTGCACGGCCTTCCGACCGCAAGGCACTACAGAGGGGAGTGCATACGGCCCAGAACATCACTTGGGCCAAGCTTTCTGCTATCCAGAACCTCAATACCAGGCGGTGTCAGAGGAAGGCCCAAAGAATTGCCAAATACCCCAGCCACCCCAGTCAGACTGTTCTCTCTGCTAATGCACAGCAAGTGGTACTGGAGTGCTAAGTGTAGGTCAAAATGGGTTCTAACCAGCTTCTAACCCCAAGCCATAAGACTCTTGAACAGTTAATCAAATGGCTACCCGGACTATTTGTTTAGTCCCCATCCCATATTTTTATACTGCTACTCCTCTCTGTTTATTATCTATGCATAGTCACTTTACCACTACCTACATGTACATATTACCTCAATTACCTCGACTAACCCGTGCCCCCCGCACATTGACTCTGTACCGGAACCCCCTGTATATAGACTCGCTATTGTTAGTTTATTGTTGCTCCTTAATTATTTGTTATATATTTCTATTAAAAAATAAAACTGCATTATTGGTTAAGGATTTGTAAGTAAGCATTTCACCTGTTGTATTCGGTGCATTTGACAAATAAAATGTTTTTTTGATTACATTGGCCACAATGTGAATCACTGTATATGGAACACATGAATTAAAATTAGATTTGTTTGTCACTGGCCGACACACAATACCCCATAATGTCAAGGTGGAATAATATTTTACAATTTTTTTACTAATTCTTTAAAAATTAAAAGCTGAAATGTCTTGAGTCAACAAGTATTCAACCCCTTTGTTATGGCAAGCATAAATAAGTTCAGGAGTAACAAAATGTGCTTAACAAGTCATACAAGTCGCATGGAATCACTGTGTGCAATAATGGTGTTTAACATGATGTTTGAAAGACTACCTCATCTCTGTACCCCACACATACAGATAATTGTAAGGTCCCTCATTCGAGCAGTGAGATTCAACCACAAAGACCAGGGAGGTTTTCCAATGTCTCACAAAGGACCTACTAAACATTGAATATCCCTTTGAGCATAGCTTGGTGGAGTTCTTAATTACACTTTGGATGGTGTATCAATACACCCAGTCACTTCAACTATGCAGGCGTCCTTCCTAACTCAGTTGCTGGAGAGGAAGGAAACCGCTCAGGGATTTCACCATGAGGCCAATGGTGACTTAAAACAGTTACAGAATTGAATGGCTGTGATTGTTGTTCATCCATCCTCTGGAGAAAACTTTGTAGTTACTCCACAATTCTAATCTAAATGTCAGTGAAAAGAAGGAAGCCTGTACAGGATGAAAATATTCTAAAACATGCATCCTGTTTGCAAGAAAGTACTAAAGTAATACTGTAAAAAATGTGGCAAAGCAATTAACTTTTTGTCCTAAATACAAAGTGTTATGTTTGGGGCAAATCCAATGCAACACATTACTGAGTATCACTCTCCATATTTCAAGCTATGTGGTGGCTGCATCATATTATGGGTATGCTTGTAATCGTTAAGGACTGGGTAGTTTTTCCAGATAAAATAAACAGAATGGAGTTAAGCACAGGGAAAATCTTAGTGGAATACCTGGTTTATTCTGCTTTCCACCAGACATTGGGAGATGAATTCACCTTTCAGCAGGACTATAAACTAAAACACAAGGCCAAATCTACATTGCTACATCTACTTGCTTACCAAAAATACAGTGAATTATTCTGAGTCTCCGAGTTACAATTTTGACTTAAATCTACAGCCACACACTATTGTTCAGCATACAGTATTATTCAGAGCCCCATGAACTAACACCATATATAGATTCTACAGATCTTATTGAGTATTACCGAACCCCACTTTTACATTGGCACATAGAATAGCATATTCCTCTCTCTGTAAGCCAATATGTAATTTATAGACCCACAGTGTATTGCATTGGGACCAATAGAATGGGTGGAGTAGAAAGTCCTGCTGGGTATTTAGACTCCTGTCATCCAAGATATAACACCCTATATAGATCAATTGGGTCTGTAGAATATTATGTTCTTTACATTCATTTACTTAAGCTCCAACAATTTCTCAGTGTGCTCCACCTTATATTATGTATCTTATATAAAGTAGTCATTTGCTTTAGTTTAGAAAGTGTTTTTAAAAACATTCTTTTCACATTATGCGTTATGTAAAGTTGCAAAAATGATTGATTTCGTACTGTATCATAGAAAGAGTGTTTTACTGCAGACTTTTATTTTGAAGGCAAAATCGAAAGACCGGAAGTGATAGTGTTGCTGCTGGGACACTAATGTTGCATTCATGAGGCTAATCTAACCTACCACCAGCCTCTTTTCAGAAGCAAGTTCACTTCTGTTCTGGGAAAGGAGGCGCAGGCTATCACAAGAACATATACTTGCTCAAGTCGGCTCTTGTATGGTGTTAGATTTCCTTTCCGGTTCTTCCTTTCATTGGACAAGGGCTTGCCTCGTTTCTATTTGAAGATCAGGCTGGATGACCAGTAACCCATCCAGTGTTACTCTCACCAGCAGCCATGTAGCTAAAATCCTAAACAGAAAATCACAGAACAGTTTGTCCTTGAAATTAAACAGTTAAAACGAGAGTTTCTACTGGAGAAATTCTAGGTAGGTCCCTCCCCATTCCGTTCGCTTCTGCGTTTTGCAACAGAATGCGTAATGAATACCACCCAGCTGTCATACTTTATCTCAAATACTTTCTCCACTGCTCATGAGGCCACTCAGGGATCTGGTGCCAATCAATTGAACGCTGCTGTTAGTAGGCCTATCAGTCAAGGAAATGTATGCAAGTCCTTTTTGACATTGGTTGAAGTACTTTACACCATGACAATAACCCAGGGTTATGTCTAGAAATGATACAGCGTTTGTAAAATTGATTTCAAAAGTTTTTATTTTAGCTAACACTTTTCCTAACCTGAAATCAATTATCCTAACTTGCTGTGTAAGTTCTCCTAAACCTGCTACCAAAAGTCCAATTTGACAGCTGTACCCTAGACAAAACCATAACCCAGCCCAGTGCCATAAAACCATCCTAAAGAGCAAGCAGAAGCAGGTGGCAAGCAAACACTACATGGAAGGAATATATGGGTTGTTCCACAAATTGAGTGCCTTTTGGGACCCTTTGATATTTTAAGTAGAACTTGTGCACAAGTATTACATTTCTTATTTGTGTCCTTTAGTAGTGGTTTCTTTGCAGTAATTCGACCATGAAGGCCTGATTCACGCAGTCTCCTCTGAACAGTTGATGTTGAGATGTGTCTGTTACTTGAACTCTGTGAAGCATGTATTTGGGCTGCAATCTGAGGTGCAGTTAACTCTAATGAACTTATCCTCTGTAGCAGAGGTGACTCTGGGTCTTCCTGTGGTGGTCCTCATGACAGTTTCATCATAGCGCTTGATGGATTTTGCAACTTCAAAGTTCTTGAAATTTTCTGGATTGATTGACCTTCATGCCTTAAAGTAATGATGGACTGTCGTTTCTCTTTGCTTATTTGATCTGTTCTTGTCATAATAAGGACTTGGTATTTTACCGAATAGGGCTATCTTCTGTGTACCACACATACCTTGTCACAACACAACTGATTGGCTCAAACGCATTAAGAAAATAAATTCCACAAATTAACAAGGCACACCTGTTAATTGAAATGCATTTCACACCTGCTCCTGTGCATCCACTATTTGGATCCTTAGATTAATCTTTGAAAATCTCTAAAAATATATAAACTTTATCGATGCAATTATCAACCAATTTCCCTCTATCACTGACTTCTGACCAATCTTTCCTTTTCTCTACCAAGGTTCGATCAACAAGCTATGAGAGGGTGGGAGAGTTGAAATATGCCTTGCATGGCTACACAAGTATATTGCTAGCTGAAGTATCTGCCTTCTTAACAACACTATCAACAAGCTATGATAGGGTGGGGGAGTTGAAATATGCCTTGCATGGCTACACAAGTATATTGCTAGCTGAAGTATCTGCCTTCTTAACAACACTATCAACAAGCTATGAGAGGGTGGGGGAGTTGAAATATGCCTTGCATGGCTACACAAGTATATTGCTAGCTGAAGTATCTGAAGTATCTGCCTTCTTAACAACACTATCAACAAGGCAGGTCTTCCAGGCCCTAGTTTTCTTGCACCTAGACTACTGTTCAGTCGTGTGGTCAGGTGGCACAAAGAGGGACTTGGGAAAATTGCAGTTTGCTCAGAACAGGGCAGCACGGCTGGTCCTTAAAAGTACACGGAGATAACAGTAATGACATGCATGTCAATCTCGCATGGCTCAAAGTGGGAGAGATTGACTTCATCATTACTTGTTTTTGTAAGAGGTGTTGACGAGCTGAATGTATCGAGCTGTCTGATTTAAATACTAGTCGGGCACCCATGCATACCCAACAAGACATGTCACCACAGGTCTCTTCACAGTCCCCAGAACAGACTGTGGGATGCACACAGTACTACATAGAGCCATGACTACATGGAACTCTATTCCACATCAGTTAATTGATGCAAGCAGTATAATGAGATTGAAAAAGCTGGTAAAAATACACCTTATGGAACAACGGGGACTGTGAAGAGACAAAGGTACAAACACATGCATATGCACACATTGTGATATTGTTGTATGGTGGTGGTATTGAACATTTTGTGCTGTGGATATGTAGGGATGTTAAATTATGTACCGTTTTATCTTTAGCTCATTCAGTACAAGCATAGTTCACTTTTATCAGCAGCTAATGGGGATCCCTAATACATACAAATATTAAAAGTAGTTAAACCTATGCCCCGGTTTGTAATTATACAAGGAACAAACATAACATGGTGTCAGACACTATGAAGAGAGAGAAAAAAGAAAGGATTAACTATGCAAATTTCCACGACAGAAATGGAACATTCTGTCACAAGTGAAGTGACGTGAATAGTCGAAGATGCTAGCTAGCAAGAGCGATGCCAACGAGCCGCAAGCAGCGAGAGTGGCAGCAGTGAGAATGGGGCTGCTGCATGAGAATCTGTTGACGAGCAAGTTGATGAGTAACTTACCGAAGTAAGACAAATTGAAACTGTACCTGTTCTCTGAGTGTTTCCTGTCATGGATAGGCTTAGTCCTCCTACTCCTATGCAGTTAACAGGCAATCTAGCTGACAATTGGAAACGTTTAACAGGCAGAAATTCAATATCTACCGGCAGCTAGTTGAGCAGGGGGAGATGACAGCTTCCTTGTGCAAACTAATTGCACACAAACAAAGAACAAGATCCCACACAGAAGGGGGGGGAGCTACCTAAGTATGATTCCCAATCAGAGACAACGATAGACAGCTGTCCCTGATTGAGAACCATACCTGGCCAAAGAAATAAAAAACATAGAAACATGAACATCGAATGCCCACCCAAATCACACCCTGACCAAACCAAAAATAGAGACATAAAAAGCTCTCTGCGGTCAGGGCGTAACATAAAGGAATATTTGTTATTCTGTGTTAATAACATTAAGACTACGTTACCCAGCAAGCTATGTAAGGGTGGGGGAGTTGAAGTAGCCCTGCATGGCTACACAAGTATGTTCCTAGCTGTTTATTAAAAGTAGTTAAACCTATGCCCGGTTTGTCATTATACATGGAACAAACATAACACTATATACTGGATTCTGTCCAGCCTCTGAAGCCTAGTCTTCACCTCTGTTCCATAAACTATACACCCGTAATCAGTTGTCGTCCTAATCAGAGCTCTATAAACATCCCTCAACGAATGTCTGTCGCACCCCATTCATAACCAGAGGCTGAGCGCATACGATTCACCACCTTCTTAGACTTTGTTTCAACATTTATGACATGATCTTTCCATATATATATATATATATATATATATATATCGCTCATTGAACCATAGACCCAAATATTTGTACTTAGAAACCCTCCCCACAGGCTGTTGTCCGTACAGAAACAACTGTATATTATCAGCAACTTTATTCTTCGAGAAGAACATAGCGCAAGACTTCGCCAACTATGGAGTTGACAATGGTATTCCTTAAGGCAGTGCTATCAGTCCTATTTTGTTCAACATTATGATTAATAATGTGGTTCAGATCAAATGGATCCTATTTTAACTCGAAAAGAGTGATTAAATAAGAATGCCAAAATCCAGGTATATAATCTCCCACCAATACCAAGTCTTTCCATCTTAATAAGTAGGCCTTCTCTCCACATAGTGTCACAAGGTTTTCAATGTCAAAAAAGACAGTAGCCATTACTTCTTTCATGACCAGAGTTTTCCAACTTCATTGATCACTGAAGTTGATCTACCTGTACAGAATCCACTTTGACATTAACTCAATAAATCTCTATGGGGCTCCCGAGTGGCGCAGTGGTCTAAGACACTGCATCTCAGTGCAAGAGGTGTCACTGCAGTAACTGATTTGAATCCAGGCTGCATCACATCCGGTCTTGACTGGGAGTCCCATAGGGCGGTGCACAATTGGGCCAGGTTTGGCTGTGGTAGGCCATCATTGTAAATAAGAATTTGTTCTTAACTGACTTGCCTAGTTAAATAAAGGTTAAATTAAAATGTGTTTTTTTTTAGTTCCAGGAAATATGACAATCTTTTCCATCAGTTTAACAACCAGCACATGAAGGGTCTTTACCAGGCTTTACAAAAGGAAATATTACTGCCAGTAGGAGGGCGAATTGTTTTGTCATGAGCATGGCCTTATTTCTATTACAACACGTTGGATGACTGTTATTCATATTCCATTCGCCCAGTTCAATGTAACATTGGTAGGTTTAGGCTACTACATGATACTCTAATTTTCCTTGTACCTGTAGTCTATGAATGAAAGTTTACAATGTAGGTGCACACAGGTCGAGAGACATTTTAAGATGACAGACAGTGACACATTGTAACGCCCGGGGTGTAGTGGAGGAAGAAGTCAGGCGCAGGATGGGGAGAGTTCAGGGTAGCACTACTTATAATACACCACACCGGCGAAACGACGCCAACCCAAACAAACGCCCCAAACAAGGGGAACTTTAAACAGTACAGCAAAATACACACCTTCAGTCGTGTACAACCGTACACTGAAAATAATTCCGCACAACCAGCAGGCGGGCCGGCTGGTAAATAAAGCCCAACCAATTATCCTAACTAAACACAGGTGCAACTAATAAACAGAAAAGGGGGAAAAGGGATCAGTCGCAGCTAGTAGGCCGGTGACGACGAGCGCCACCTGAACAGGAAGGGGAGCCACCTTCGGTAGGAGTCGTGACACACATGGACAGACAGTGACACATTCAATTCCACCTTTCATACTCGTGCCTGCATCTTGCTTATCTAGGGTGTAATCATTAGTCCAACAGTTGCAAACGAGAGTTTATTGGACAAATTCAGGTATTTTTTTCATCCTCGTTTCATTTTCTTCCGTTTAAGAAACGTTTTTCAACAGAATTGGTGGGAATGAATACACCCCTGATCACTCAAACACAGTTTACTTTCATAGCAGCCACGTTGTATTTCTTCTTGCATCTTTGCACTCTCCTCCTCTCACCTTTTCCCTTCGTTTGTGGACTTCAATGAACAACACATCAGCTGTATGTGACCAGGCGAAAAAACCTTTCCAAACCAAGTCATAACCTATACTAGGGACTCTCCTGGAAGAAGCTAGCTAGCTTACAAAGAATAACAACAAAAAATATCTAGTTAACAGAAGAAAGGAAGACAAAATAAGGACAAAAGAAGGACAGAAGAAAAAGGAAAAGAAAGAGGACAACAAAGTGAAACAGTCAGCACTTCTATTGCAACTTCGTATTTCGTCGTCCTAACGTAGTCTACACTGCTATCTGCCCAGCAGCTAGCCAGCTAGCAAACGTCCACCGTCTACCGAATAGCAGCACTGTAGAAACTATTACACTCAACTGAACGACTTGATTAGTGTAGTGTTAGCTAGCTACATAGTTGTCTTTGCTGTCTTCGTATCCAAGATAATTGTGTAGTTTAGAGCGTGTAGTCTTAGAGTGATTATCTTAATTTACCGAGGTTAGCTAGCCAGCTATTTGTCGTCCTTAACGTAGGAGACACTGCTAGCTAGCCAACAGCTAGCCAACGTCTACTGAATAGAACTTCCGCACTCAACAACCCGGTCGCATTCCGCTTCGCTCCACAGGTAGTATCACATTTTTCATTTCATTTCATTACAGCACAACGGTTTGATTTGTTTGATCGTAGCTAGCTACATAGCTAGCTACATAGCCGTCTGTGTATCAAAGATAATTGTGTAGTCTAGAGCGATTTTCTAGGTTAGCTAGCCAGCTATTGTCGTTCTTTTAACGCAACGTAACGTAATCAACACTGCTAGCTAGCCAGCTAGCCCCCGAATAGCAGCACTGTAGAAACTACTACACTCAACGGAACGACTTGATTAGTGTAGTGTCAACAACGCAGCCACTGTCAGCTAGCCTACAAAGTCAACAACGCAGCCACTGCCAGCTAGCCTACTTCAGCAGTACTGTATCATTTTTAATCATTTTAGTCAATAAGATTCTTGCTACGTAAGCTTAACTTTCCGAACATTCGAGACGTGTAGTCCACTTGTCATTCCAATCTCCTTGCATTAGCGTAGCCTCTTCTGTAGCCTGTCAACTATGTGTCTGTCTATCCCTGTTCTCTCCTCTCTGCACAGACCATACAAACGCTCCACACCGCGTGGCCGCTGCCACCCTAATCTGGTGGTCCCAGCGCGCACGACCCACGTGGAGTTCCAGGTCTCCGGTAGCCTCTGGAACTGCCGATCTGCAGCCAACAAGGCAGAGTTCATCTCAGCCTATGCCTCCCTCCAGTCCCTCGACTTCTTGGCACTGACAGAAACATGGATCACCACAGATAACACTGCTACTCCTACTGCTCTCTCTTCGTCCGCCCACGTGTTCTCGCACACCCCGAGATCTTCTGGTCAGCGGGGTGGTGGCATAGGGATCCTTATCTCTCCCATGTGGTCATTCTCTCTTTCTCCCCTTACCCATCTGTCTATCGCCTCCTTTGAATTTCATGCTGTCACAGTTACCAGCCCTTTCAAGCTTAACATCCTTATCATTTATCGCCCTCCAGGTCCCCTCGGAGAGTTCATCAATGAGCTTGATGCCTTGATAAGCTCCTTTCCTGAGGACGGCTCACCTCTCACAGTTCTGGGCGACTTTAACCTCCCCACGTCTACCTTTGACTCATTCCTCTCTGCCTCCTTCTTTCCACTCCTCTCCTCTTTTGACCTCACCCTCTCACCTTCCCCCTACTCACAAGGCAGGCAATACGCTCGACCTCATCTTTACTAGATGCTGTTCTTCCACTAACCTCATTGCAACTCCCCTCCAAGTCTCCGACCACTACCTTGTATCCTTTTCCCTCTCGCTCTCATCCAACACTTCCCACACTGCCCCTACTCGGATGGTATCGCGCCGTCCCAACCTTCGCTCTCTCTCCCCCGCTACTCTCTCCTCTTCCATCCTATCATCTCTTCCCTCTGCTCAAACCTTCTCCAACCTATCTCCTGATTCTGCCTCCTCAACCCTCCTCTCCTCCCTTTCTGCATCCTTTGACTCTCTATGTCCCCTATCTTCCAGGCCGGCTCGGTCCTCCCCTCCCGCTCCGTGGCTTGACGACTCAATGCGAGCTCACAGAACAGGGCTCCGGAAGGCCGAGCGGAAATGGAGGAAAACTCGCCTCCCTGCGGACCTGGCATCCTTTCACTCCCTCCTCTCTACATTTTCCTCCTCTGCGAGTTGCAGTAATCCAGACGGGAGATGACAAGTGCCTGGATTAGGACCTGCGCCGCTTCCTGTGTGAGGCAGGGTCGTACTCTGCGGATGTTGTAGAGCATGAACCTACAGGAACGGGCCACCGCCTTGATGTTGGTTGAGAACGACAGGGTGTTGTCCAGGATCACGCCAAGGTTCTTGCGCTCTGGGAGGAGGACACAATGGAGTTGTCAACCGTGATGGCGAGATCATGGAACGGGCAGTCCTTCCCCGGGAGGAAGAGCAGCTCCGTCTTGCCGAGGTTCAGCTTGAGGTGGTGATCCGTCATCCACACTGATATGTCTGCCAGACATGCAGAGATGCGATTCGCCACCTGGTCATCAGAAGGGGGAAAGGAGAAGATTAATTGTGTGTCGTCTGCATAGCAATGATAAGAGAGACCATGTGAGGTTATGACAGAGCCAAGTGACTTGGTGTATAGCGAGAATAGGAGAGGGCCAAGAACAGAGCCCTGGGGGACACCAGTGGTGAGAGCGCGTGGTGAGGAGACAGATTCTCGCCACGCCACCTGGTAGGAGCGACCTGTCAGGTAGGACGCAATCCAAGCGTGGGCCGCGCCGGAGATGCCCAACTCGGAGAGGGTGGAGAGGAGGATCTGATGGTTCACAGTATCGAAGGCAGCCGATAGATCTAGAAGGATGAGAGCAGAGGAGAGAGAGTTAGCTTTAGCAGTGCGGAGCGCCTCCGTGATACAGAGGAGAGCAGTCTCAGTTGAATGACTAGTCTTGAAACCTGACTGATTTGGATCAAGAAGGTCATTCAGAGAGAGATAGCGGGAGAGCTGGCCAAGGACGGCACGTTCAAGAGTTTTGGAGAGAAAAGAAAGAAGGGATACTGGTCTGTAATTGTTGACATCAGAGGGATCAAGTGTAGGTTTTTTCAGAAGGGGTGCAACTCTCGCTCTCTTGAAGACGGAAGGGACGTAGCCAGCGGTCAGGGATGAGTTGATGAGCGAGGTGAGGTAAGGGAGAAGGTCTCCGGAAATGGTCTGGAGAAGAGAGGAGGGGATAGGGTCAAGCGGGCAGGTTGTTGGGCGGCCGGCCGTCACAAGACGCGAGATTTCATCTGGAGAGAGAGGGGAGAAAGAGGTCAGAGCACAGGGTAGGGCAGTGTGAGCAGAACCAGCGGTGTCGTTTGACTTAGCAAACGAGGATCGGATGTCGTCGACCTTCTTTTCAAAATGGTTGACGAAGTCATCTGCAGAGAGGGAGGAGGGGGGAGGGGGGCGGAGGATTCAGGAGGGAGGAGAAGGTGGCAAAGAGCTTCCTAGGGTTAGAGGCAGATGCTTGGAATTTAGCGTGGTAGAAAGTGGCTTTAGCAGCAGAGACAGAGGAGGAAAATGTAGAGAGGAGGGAGTGAAAGGATGCCAGGTCCGCAGGGAGGCGAGTTTTCCTCCATTTCCGCTCGGCTGCCCGGAGCCCTGTTCTGTGAGCTCGCAATGAGTCATCGAGCCACGGAGCGGGAGGGGAGGACCGAGCCGGCCTGGAGGATAGGGGACATAGAGAGTCAAGGGATGCAGAGAGTCTTCTCCCAGGCACTACACTACCTTGGGGTCGATTGTGTTCTCTGTCTGGATCAGAGACCAAAGCTATGGAGGAGTACATAGAGGAGTCTCTGGCCTCTGGGGCAGTCCGTCCATCTGCATCTCCTGCCGGCACATGGTTTTTCTTCATGGAGAAGAAGGACAAGACCCTGCATCCATGCATTGACTACTGGGGGCTTAATGACATTACTGTCAAGAATCGCTACTCCCTACCGCTCCTCTCCTCAGTGTTTGAACCTCTCCAGAGGCCTACCATATTATCAAAGTTCAGCCTTCGAAATACCTACCACCTGGTTCATACAGCGAGAGGGATGAGTGGAAGACGGTCTTCAACACAGCCAGTGTTGAAGTACCAGGTCATGCCATTTGGACTCACCAACACCCCCGCTGTTTTCCAGGTTTTGGTCAATGATGTGCTCCGGGACATGCTAAACCAGTTTGTGTTCCTGTACCTTGACGACATCCTGTTTTTTTCCTTAACTGCACAAGAACATGTTCTTCATGTCAGACAGGTCCTTCAGCGCCTCCTGGAGAACCAACTGCTCGTGAAAGTTGAGAAGTGTGAGTTCCACCGCTCTCCCATCACCTTTCTGGATATGTCATTGCTGAGGGGAATGTTCAGATAGATCCTGAAAAGGTGAAAGCAGTGGTGGATTGGCCTCAACCAACATCCAGGGTGCAGTTGTAACGGTTACTTGGTTTTGCAAACTTCTACCGCCGTTTCATTTGGGACTACAGCACCCTTGGCGGCCCCCCTCTCGGCACTCACCTCTCCCAAGGTACCATTCAAATGGTTTCCAGCTGTTGACAAAGCCTTTGTGGACCTGAAGCATTGGTTCACAACAGCACCCATCCTCATCCATCCGGTCCCCTCGCGTCAATTTGTGGTGGAAGTGGATGCTTCAGATATTGGATCGGGGGCCATCCTGTCCAAGCAATCTGCCCAGGACCAGAAGCTTCATCCCTGTGCCTTCCTGTCCCATCGTCTCAATCCTGCTGAAAGGAACTACGATGTTGGCAACCGAGAACCCAAGGCGGTGAATATGGCATTAGAAGAGTGGAGGCACTGGCTGCAAGGAGCAGAACAGCCATTCCTGGTCTGGACCAACCAAACCAAAACCTGGCGTATCTCCGTACGGCCAAGCGCCTCAACTCCAGGCAAGCCCGGTGGGCCCTCCTGTTCACCAGATTTAACTTCACCATCTTCTACCGCCCAGCGTCAAAGAATGTAAAGCTTGATGCCCTCTCCCACCTATACAGTTCCTCTGCCACAACCTCAACCTCTGAAACCATTCTCCCTACCTCATGCCTTGCTGCCACTGTGGATTGGGGTATTGAGGACCTGGTCCGTGAGGCACAACACTCCCAGTCTGGACCTGAAGGAGGCCCGGCTAACCGGCTGTTTGTCCCTAATACAGTCTGGTCCCGGTTCCTGGAATGGGCTCATTCCTCCAGGCTGACCTGTCACCCAGGGTCCCGTCGTACACAAGCCTGCCTTCAACAATGTTTCTGGTGACCCACAAGCTCATTCTGGCCTCCTGCAGCCACTACAAGTTCCTCATCGTCCCTGGTCTCATATATCTCTGGACTTTGTCACTGGGCTCCCTCCGTCTGATGGCAACACTGTTATTCTGACGGTAGTCGACCAGTTCTCCAAGGCCGCCCATTTCATCCCTCTCCCCAAACTAGAGACTAGAGACTGCCCAGCTTATGATGCAATATGTCTTCCAGATCCATGGACTCCCGGTAGACATGGTCTCCGATTGGGGCTCCCGTCTCAGTTCTGGAAGGCATTTTGCACCCTTATATATATGGCCAGCCCGTCATCTGGATTCCATCCCCAAACGAAAGGTCAGTCAGAGCAAGCCAACCAAGACCTGGAGACCACCTTAAGGTCCCCGGTCTCAACCTTCAAGTCTTTACTGGTCTCCACTACCTGGAACTGTCAACTGGTCTGGGTGGGGTATGCCCGGAACACTCTTCCCAGTTCTGCCACAGGACTCTCCCCTTTTGAGTGCTCCATGGGGTATCAGCCTCCACTCCTGAACAAGAGCAGGAGGTCAGAGTACAAACATCGACCCAGATGTTTGTCCGCCGCTGTCGACATATCAGAAGATGAGCCAGGGCGGCTATTCTCAAGACCAACTCCAGTGTCCCCTCGTTTCATTGATCCTTATCCCATCTCCAGAGTCCTGAGTTACACTGCTGTCCGTCTTGTATTACCCCGTACCCTCCATATTCACCCTACCTTCCACGTGTCTAAGATTAAGCCTGTCTATCACTGTTCTTTGTCTTCTGTCACCAGGCCCACCCCCCCCTCCTCCTTGCGTCACATTCTTTTGGAGAGATTGGAAACCCAAATTGGTCTACACGGACAAGTTCTGGCCTGGTTTAGATCTTATCTGTCGGAAAGATATCAGTTTGTCTCTGTGAATGGTTTGTCCTCTGACAAATCAACTGTACATTTCGGTGTTCCTCAAGGTTCTGTTTTAGGACTACTATTGTTTTCACTCTATATTTTACCTCTTGGGGGTGTCATTCGAAAACATAATGTTAACTTTCACTGCTATGCGGATGACACACAGCTGTACATTACTCAGACAAAACAGAGATGCTTGTTTTAAGTCCCAAGAAACAAAGAGATATTCTTTTGAATCTGACAATTAATCTTGATGGTTGAACAGTCGTCTCAAATAAAACTATGAAGGACCTCGGCGTTACTCTGGACCCTGATTTATCTTTTGTTGAACATATCAAGACTGTTTCAAGGACAGCTTTTTTCCATCTACGTAACATTGCAAAAATCTGAAACTTTCTGTCCAAAAATGATGCAGAAAAATGTATCCATGCTTTTGTTACTTCTAGGTTAGACTACTGCAATGCTCTACTTTCCGACTACCCGGATAAACACTAAATAAACTTCAATTAGTGATAAATACGGCTGCTAGAATCCTGACAAGAACCAAAAAAATGTATCATATTATTCCAGTGCTAGCCTCCCTACACTGGCTTCCTGTCGAGGCAAGGGCTGATTTCAAGGTTTTACTGCTAACCTACAAAGCATTACATGGGCTTGCTCCTACCTATCTCTCTGATTTGGTCCTGCCGTACAGACCAACACATACGCTTCGGTCACAAGACGCAGGCCTCCTAATTGTCCCTAGAATTTCTAAGCAAACAGCTGGATGCAGGGCTTTCTCCTATAGAGCTATGGAATGGTCTGCCTACCCATGTGAGAGACGCAAACTCGGTCTCAACCTTCAAGTCTTTACTGAAGACTCATCTCTTCAGTGGGTCATATGATTGTGTAGTCTGGCCCAGGAGTGTGAAGGTGAACGGAAAGGCTCTGGAGCAACGAACCGCCCTTGCTGTCTCTGCCTGGCCGGATCCCCTCTTTCCACTGGGATTCTCTGCCTCTAACCCTATTACAGGGGCTGAGTCACTGGCTTACTGGTGCTCTTTCATGCCGTCCCTAGGAGGGGTGCGTCACTTGAGTGGGTTGAGTCACTGATGTGATCTTCCTGTCTGGGTGGCACCCCCCTTGGGTTGTGCCGTGGCGGAGATCTTTGTGGGCAATACTCGGCCTTGTCTCAGGAAGATAAGTTGGTGGTTGAAGATGTCCCTCTAGTGGTGTGGGGGCTGTGCTTTGGCAAAGTGGGTGGGGTTATATCGTTTCTGTTTGGCCCTGTCCGGGGGTATCATCGGATGGGGCTACAGTGTCTCCTGACCCCTCCTGTCTCAGCCTCCAGTATTTATGCTGCAGTAGTTTGTGTCAGGGGGCTAGGGTCAGTTTGTTATATCTGTAGTACTTCTCCTGTCTTATCCGGTGTCCTGTGTGAATTTAAGTGTGCTCTCTCTAATTCTCTCTTTCTCTCTCTCGGAGGACCTGAGCCATCAGCTGATGTACGAAGGGCTATATAAATACATTTGATTTGATTTGATGGCCATCCGTGCCTACACGGTAAAACTTCTCCAGGGTGTTTGACCACGGGGCAGGGGTTTCCAGTACCTGGTTGACTGGGAAGGTTACGGCCTGGAGGAGAGATGCTGGGTTCCCGCTAGAGACATCCTGGATCCAGCCCTCAACACCGACTTCCAGCACCGACACCCCGGTCAACCAGGTATGCGCCCAGGTAGGACGCTAGGTGGTATCCCTAGATGGGGAGGGGGTTACTGTCACACCCTGATCTGTTTCACCTGTCCTCGTTATTGTCTACACCCCTTTCTGGTGTCGCTTGTTTTCCCCAGTGTATTTATCCCTGTGTTTCTCTCTGTGCCAGTTATACTGTATGTTTCCAAGTCAACCAGAGTTTTTCCCGTTCTCCTGCTTTTTGCATTCTCCTTTTTCTAGTCCTCCCGGTTTTGACCCTTGCCTGTTTCTGGACTTTGTACCTGCCTGCCTGACCTTTCTCCCTGCCTTGAGCACGAGTCTGTCTGCCACTCTGTACCTTCTGGACTCTGATCTGGTTTTGACCTTTTTGCCTATTCACGACCATCCTCTTGCCTACCCCTTTGGATTAATAAACATTGTAAGACTCCATCCATCTGCCACCTGTGTCTGCAGAAGAGCAACCAGATATAAACTCATTGTTTTAAACTTGATTTCCAAGGTGTCAGACTCAATCATTCCACTCACCACCCAATTACAACTAACATTTTATGACAAGATAGAACTGCCAAAGGGGGCGGTGTTGCAATCTACTGCAAAGATAGCCTGTAGAGTTCTGTCCTACTATCCAGGTCTGTACCCAAACAATTTGAACTTCTACTTTTAAAAATCCACCTCTCTAAAAACATGTCTCTCACCGTTGTCACCTGCTATAGACCACCCTCTGCCCCCAGCTATGCTCTGGACACCATATGTGAACTGATTTCCCCCCATCTATCTTCAGAGCTCGTGCTACTAGGCGACCTAAACTGGAACATGCTTAACACCCCAGCCATCCTACAATCTAAACTTGATGCCCTCAATCTCACACAAATGATCAATGAACCTACCAGGTACCTCCCCAAAGCCTTAAACACGGGCACCCTCATAGATATCATCCTAACCAACTTGCCCTCTAAATACACCTCTGCTGTCTTCAACCAAGATCTCAGCGATCACTACCTCATTGCCTGCATCCGTAATGGGTCACCGGTCAAACGACCTCCACTCATCACTGTAAAACGCTCCCTGAAACACTTCAGCGAGCAGGCCTTTCTAATCGACCTGGCCGGGGTATCCTGGAAGGATATTGATCTCATCCCGTCAGTAGAGGATGCCTGGATATTTTTTTAAATGCCTTCCCTAACCATCTTAAATAAACATGCCCCATTCAAGAAATTTAGAACCAGGAACAGATATAGCCCTTGGTTCTCCCCAGACCTGACTGCCCTTAACCAATACAAAAACATCCTATGGCGTTCTGCATTAGCATCAAACAGCCCCAGTGATATGCAGCTGTTCAGGGAAGCTAGAAACCATTATACACAGGCAGTTAGAAAAGCCAAGGCTAGCTTTTTCAAGCAGAAATTTGCTTCCTGCAACACAAGTTCTGGGACACTGTAAAGTCCATGGAGAATAAGAACACCTCCTCCCAGCTGCCCACTGCACTGAAGATAGGAAACACTGTCACCACTGATAAATCCACCATAATTGAGAATTTCAATAAGCATTTTTCTACGGCTGGCCATGCTTTCCACCTGGCTACTCCTACCCCGGTCAACAGCACTGCACCCCCCACAGCAACTCGCCCAAGCCTTCCCCATTTCTCCTTCTCCCAAATCCGTTCAGCTGATGTTCTGAAAGAGCTGCAAAATCTGGACCCCTACAAATCAGCCGGGCTAGACAATCTGGACCCTTTCTTCCTAAAATTATCTGCCAAAATTGTTGCCACCCCTATTTACTAGCCTGTTCAACCTCTCTTTCGTGTCATCTGAGATTCCCAAAGATTGGAAAGCAGCTGCGGTCATCCCCCTCTTCAAAGGGGGGGACACTCTTGACCCAAACTGCTACAGACCTATATCTATCCTACCATGCCTTTCTAAGGTCTTCGAAAGCCAAGTCAACAAACAGATTACCGACCATTTCGAATCTCACCATACCTTCTCTGCTATGCAACCTGGTTTCAGAGCTGGTCATGGGTGCACCTCAGCCACGCTCAAGGTCCTAAACGATATCTTAACCGCCATCGATAAGAAACATTACTGTGCAGCCCTATTCATTGATCTGGCCAAGGCATTCGACTCTGTCAATCACCACATCCTCATCGGCAGACTCGACAGCTTTGGTTTCTCAAATGATTGCCTCACCTGGTTCACCAACTACTTCTCTGATAGAGTTCAGTGTGTCAAATCGGAGGGTCTGCTGTCCGGAAATCTGGCTGTCTCTATGGGGGTGCCACAGGGTTCAATTCTTGGACCGACTCTCTTCTCTGTATACATCAATGAGGTCGCTCTTGCTGCTGGTGAGTCTCTGATCCACCTCTACGCAGACGACACCATTCTGTATACTTCTGGCCCTTCTTTGGACACTGTGTTAACAACCCTCCAGGCAAGCTTCAATGCCATACAACTCTCCTTCCGTGGCCTCCAATTGCTCTTAAATACAAGTCAAACTAAATGCATACTCTTCAAACGATCGCTACCTGCACCTACCCGCCTGTCCAACATCACTACTCTGGATGGCTCTGACTTAGAATACGTGGACAACTACAAATACTTAGGTGTCTGGTTAGACTGTAAACTCTCCTTCCAGACCCATATCAAACATCTCCAATCCAAAGTTAAATCTAGAATTGGCTTCCTATTTCGCAACAAAGCATCCTTCACTCATGCTGCCAAATATACCCTTGTAAAACTGACCATCCTACCAATCCTCGACTTTGGCGATGTCATTTACAAAATAGCCTCCAATACCTTACTCAACAAATTGGATGCAGTCTATCACAGTGCAATCCGTTTTGTTACCAAAGCCCCATATACTACCCACCATTGCGACCTGTACGCTCTCGTTGGCTGGCCCTCGCTTCATATTCGTCGCCAAACCCACTGGCTCCATGTCATCTACAAGACCCTGCTAGGTAAAGTCCCCCCTTATCTCAGCTCGCTGGTCACCATAGCATCTCCCAACTGTAGCACACGCTCCAGCAGGTATATCTCTCTAGTCACCCCCAAAACCAATTATTTCTTTGGCCGCCTCTCCTTCCAGTTCTCTGCTGCCAATGACTGGAACGAACTACAAAAATCTCTGAAACTGGAAACACTTATCTCCCTCACTAGATTTAAGCACCAACTGTCAGAGCAGCTCACAGATTACTGCACCTGTACATAGCCCACCTATAATTTAGCCCAAACAACTAACTCTTTCCCTACTGTATTTAATTTTTTTTTTTATTTTGCTCCTTTGCAAATCTACCATTCCAATGTTTTACTTGCTATATTGTATTTACTTTGCCACCATGGCCTTTTTTTGCCTTTACCTCCCTTATCTCACCTCATTTGCTCACATGGTATATAGACTTTTTTATACTGTATTATTGACTGTATGTTTGTTTTACTCCATGTGTGTCGTTGTATGTGTCGAACTGCTTTGCTTTATCTTGGCCAGGTCGCAATTGTAAAGGAGAACTTGTTCTCAACTTGTCTACCTGGTTAAATAAAGGTGAAATAAAAATAAATAAATAAAATTATATGTGGCAACAAGTGCATGACCAAATATTGCATATTTCAAATTGAGTACTTCAAAAACACCAGAAAACACATTGTAGAATGAGTAGATCACTACATCAACGACTTGATATAATCATAACTCAGAACAGTAAATAAAAGGACATTAAATTCATTACCCATTTAACAAACATGTCCCTTTAAAAAAAAACATTACAGGCTCCTGGATCTCCTCTTCAACGAGGTCACCCTTGATCTACGCCGTATTGGGGAAGCTGTGCGAGCTATCAATCCCAACAACACTGTCTGCCCAGCGTGAGAGGCCTGTCAAGGAGGAGGCCATAGCTGGATTTGTCTCCCACTTCAATCTTGGGGGTAACTGAAGCAAAGTGGGTGACTGAAGCCTGCTTGATTGAAGTAGGGGTACATGGGTCTCCCGCTCCCCATCCCCATCAATCTCTGTAGTTGGTTGCATTTCTTAAAGCCTAAGTAATTCACTTTTATGGGATATGATATCACATTTTGCTACTTTGTATAGTTTTATTTTCAAGCATTCGGATGGGAGATGAGTATTACAAATTGTACGAATCAATGGGGTCCTGTACACTACAGGATGGCCGGGGCCCCATATTAGGCTTAAGGCTCTAATCATTTTTTAATGTTAAATTATGTTTCACCATTATTTCTAACCTTTATTTCGCATGAGTGTTCATGTTGATCGATATTTTGGCTATGCTGGCCTATTCTAAATGATCAAATAAATGTTGGATCAAAACATACAATTCTGAACATATGGTCATTTATAATGCTAATGCAGAGGCATCAATAAATTGTCCATACATTTATTGTGGGGGTGGCAGGGTAGCCTAGTGGTTAGAGCGTTGGACTAGTAACCACAAGATTGCAAGTTCAAATCCCAGAGCTGACAAGGTACAAATCTGTTGTTCTGTCTCTGAACAAGCAGTTGACCCTCTGTTCCTAGGCCATCATTGAAAATAAGAATTGTTCTTAACTGACTTGCCTAGTTAAATAAAGGTAAAATAATAATAAATGGAGTGCTGTTTTCATGTACATTCCCTTATTTCTAAGGTGACTCTGGCTTTACTAATTCTTGTGAAGTGTATCAGTGAACTTTATTCTGTAAATAGCTACAAAACAATAGTTATGCACTAATTGTATTTTGTATTACTGCTGTTTGTCTGATATCCAAGAGGCCATGATCAGCTCTGTTGACCATGAGAGCATTTTGGATACTATTTAGGCACAGAATGACGTGGCCCATTGTTTAACTGGTGTTTCAAAGAGCCATCCGTCAAGGCGAGCTGTTCTTTCAGGCTTCCTGGTAGTTAGAGATGAGGAAAAAAGGTCAAATGTCTTAAATTCTGAGCATTAAAATAGTGGAAAAATATTATGGGTGATGTTTTGTTCATTCAAAAGCTATTTTTATTTGGGGAAATAGGAAGAATGCGTGGTACCTTTAAGAAAAAAATCTGTGGGAATTTCAGTACTCCAGCATAACATTTTCTGCAGGATTTCTCATGGTTTATTTAAACATTAAAACTTTCCATAGAAAATACAACACTTCAAATGTTCAAAGAACATCTAAGAACGTTATTTGAAAACCTAAACATTCCGTTCTCAGCGTCAATAAAACTCTCGCTCCTCTAACTTGCTAAGTGTGTTCAGGTGTTGGCTGCGCCCACTAATTGGCCACAACTGATCTTAATTAGTGCTCGTTTTCTTTTGAAATGGGGTCTGTTAGAATAGACTAAAATTAACTGCTTTGTGTGAGTTTAAAAAAACATGGCATGCTAGATCCATCCTGGTGGCGCAGTGGACAACATTTAATGGATAGAGCACAGAAGATCAGGTCGAATCTCACTGATTCTGTGCCACGATAAAAAAAAAAGTGTTTTCCTGATTAATGCCTCAGCGAATGAATTTCCATGTGTCCTATCTGTGCTTCGAGTTTAAAACAGTTAACCCAAACAGTGTTATGTTGTAAACTGTGGGGTGTTGGGTTGAACGTGCACAGATGAACACAGGGAGGTTCTGGTCAGAAAACACAACTTTACTAGGGAACAAAAGAAAGATAACAAAATTGGCTCAGCCCTTCACAGATTCGGCTCTGTGAGCTTCGTTCCCTTCCGTAGGCTCACTCCTTGCCTCTCTCTGGCCTCCTTGTGGGTGCCATGGTGCTCCCTTTATGTGGCATGCACGGCTGGTTGACCCTCTCCCCTCTACTTGGGGCCATCAGCGTCGGGGTGCCCAGCCCGTGTACTCCCAACGTCGCTGCACCTCTATCACCAATCCCCGGGGTAGACCTCCCGGGCGGGATACTATGGAACCCCGTTTGGGGCTTTGCGTGTCAAAAAGATACACGTCAAATAACACAATTTGTCAGGTCAAATAAGCTTATTTACCAATCAGGACCTGAATATGACTCCACGTCACATAATTTAACACGTTAATTCATTGTGTACGTAGTTATTAGACATTGATTACACTCTCACTCGTATTTCATATGTCACAACGATGCAACGATATGTATGCTATGAGTCATAGATTTTGTCACTGTTGACTACATTTGCATAAAAGTTGTTTGGACCCAATTCTCAGGTACTGATGAAAGACGTTCACTCAACTTCTGTTCTTAGCTAGCAATGGCTGCCCAATTTCTAGCATTAGCTAGCAATGGCTGCCCAATTTCTCACAAATTGTAAATCTACCACCTCTGATTGCACCAGATTGCTGCTCACGGACAGAAGAGATGGACTTCAACCACCAATTAGCCAGGTAACGTTAACTTAATGTTAGCTAGCTATCTAACGTAGGTGTTAGATATACAACCAGAGGCTGGAGTGGCTGTGGGGGGACCTCTGGCATGGAGTCTCCAACGGTTACCATGACCTGTTCACCTTCTTGGAGACGGAGCAGATCATCGACATCAACAATGAGGTGCACCTGTGGGCACTGCACTTTGTGTTCCTGCCACAGGTGAACAGAGATCTTGCTGTGTTTGCCAGTCAGTGGAACCACCATGGGCTGAGGACTGAACAACGACAGTCACCTCTACAGTTGTTCGTCTCGGGTTCCCTGGCAATGCAGAGGGCCAATCTGACCACCGTAAGGGATTTGTTCACCCCAAATTCAACCACCATCAGCTCTCAAGCCACCACCTCAGCTCCCCCAACCACCACCTCAGCTCCCCCAACCACCACCTCAGCTCCTCCAACCACCACCTCAGCTCCTCCAACCACCACCTCAGCTCCCCCAACCATTGGCGCCGCAGCTCTTTATTGGTCGGAATGGGGGATTGTGCCACAAATCCAGTTCACCATCAGCAACACACAGATGTAAATGTTGCGGAAAAATCATTCCATTTGAAGGCCCCAGAGGCAGCCTGGGAGTTGACAGTCTACAGAGGGTTATGGCATATCTTCAGCGCCACTCGTTCCTACTCCAACCTGACTTACTACATACACCCCTGATACTCCCCTACTGGGATGAGGTATTGGGCGCTATTTCTTCAGCGCCACTCGTTCCTTTGAATCAGTTCATTTTTATATTATACATTTTATAATACTAACATTCCCCCTCTTTCACACACTGTATGATTTGGTATCTAGAAAGGTAAGATAGACATCTTCAACTCTAAACGGATGGGGACCAGAGTTTAGACACAGGTGGCCTTAACAAAAGTTAAGTACTTCCCCATTCCAGTACGATTCTGTCTGGTCATATTTGGAGAGTCAGGTACTGTTAAGATACACGGCCACTAATATATATATATATATATATATGGTTATTGTATTTTGCTCCATGGCACTTTAGCACAGCTTTCCATCTGCTGACACAATTTGTCTTCCATTCAGTACAATACGACCCTGGAGAGGCTTCTGCAAGCACTGGATTGGAGCCTTCAGAGCGTGCTTGCTGTGGGAAGACAACAGAACATTCTGAATGGATGTTATTAAAACAGAACTTACATTTTTGTATTGCCCAATCGGAATTTTTATAAACTGTTAAAATAAATAATTGTGTGGAGAATGCCCTATGGTTAAAAAAAATAAACTATGAAGATAGTGGTTAGCCCGTGTTACATTTGATATAATTGTGATTAACAGCAACCTATTAGTTAGTAACATAATATTGTTGACACAAGTGCAGGGCTCCTAACCTTGTTCCTGGAGAGCTACTGTCTTGTAGGTTCACTACGACTCTAATCTAGTGCACCTAATTTTAATCATTACCTACTTAATAAATTAGAGGTTACAGGAGGGGACCTCTCCAGGAACAGGGTTGAGGTGAAAACCTACAGGAGGGTAACTCTCCAGGAACAGGGTTGAATTGAAAACCTACAGGAACAGGGTTGGATTGAAAACCTGCAGGTAGCTCTCCTTGGACTAATGGATCTAGTTCTTTAGATCAATGCATTTGAAAGTCGATAAGTCACTACGAAGGTGCAGTTCCCAAAGTGGATGCAGGGGATGGGAAGCCTTATTTCATGTAGTTCTAATTAAATTATAATGGCTGAAGTTAATTTGTTCTTAATGTAGGACATCAAATGATCAGATTTGGATGAGTTGGCTGCAATGTGGCAGCAGAACTTCAGTCAATATCAGCAACGGATATTGGTTATTGTCATGTTCGTCATAATGATTAGACCAAGGTGCAGCATGTGTAGAGTTCCACATGTCTGCTAAATGGCATATATATATATATATTTTAATAAATTGAAACTCACTATACAAAACAACAAAGCACAACCGAAACGTGCCGCTATACAAAATAGTGCTGACAGGCAACTACACATAGTCAAGTTCCCACACCAGAAAGTGGGGGGAAAAAGTTTACCTAAATATGATCCCCAATCAGAGACAACGATAAACAGCTGTCTCTGATTGGGAATCATATCAGGCCAACATAGACATACAAAAAACCCTAGACATACAAAAACCTAGAGAACCCACCCTAGTGTATATAAACAGAGATATCTAAGGCCACAGTTATTAGTGAAGTGTCAGTAAAGTGTTTCTAAAAAAAACAACCTTAACACCAAGACAAGCAATATATATTGTATAATTTAATTTGAATGATCATTAAGTGAACAATAAAAAGCCAATATAGAAATACAGTACATTTGGAAAGTATTCTGACCCCTTAACTTTTTCCACATTTTGTTAGAGCCTTATTCTAAAATGTATTAAATAAATATGTAGCGTCATACCCAAAAAGGCTCTATGGTGTAATCGCTGCCAAAGGTGCTTCAGCAAAGTACTGAGTAAAGGGTCATAAACGTAATATTTCATTTTTCTTTATACATTTGCAAAAATGCCAACCTCTTTTTGCTTTCTCATTATGGGGTATTGTGTGTAGATTGATGAGGGGAAAAAAGTATTGTATCCATTTTTTAATAAGGCTGTAACATAATAAAATGTGGAAAAAGTCAAGGGGACTGAATACGTTCCGAATGCACTGTACAAGCAATACAGATGTAAGTAGATAATTGTTAAATGTTAAAGTGCAGTTACATTTTCAAACACTCAATTGCTACTGTAGTTTAGTGCTACTAGATACAATTATGTATCGTAAAAATGTTTTTATGCAACACCGAAATGTGGGGAATTCACAATACCAGAGTTCATGAATTCCCTAAAGGCATTGTAGGTGCTATGAAGAGGGAGCCTTAGTGTGACAGCACACGTGTTTGCCTCTGGGTACTTTTTCTTCTGCTGCCCAGCGAGACGTCTTAAAGGCCTCTACATTTGGATATATCTGGGGGAATGTTTCCCCCAAAACCTTCAAGAAGCTGCTCTCCTCCTGACCATAGGGCACTTTGATCTCCCTCACAGGATACTCTAAAGATACTGAGATATGGAAAAATGATTTCAATCTTATAAAAAGTATCCTAATATAAAACAGGGAAATAGTCCATAATCTTTAAATCAGTAAAATAACCTAGAACAAGTCTATGTTTAATCACAAGATAAGAGTCACACCTAGCTTACTTACAAAGCAAGCACTGTGCATCGCACTCTGCCTCATGCACTACATGGATATAGGGAAAATGTACCTATCCTGTTCAGCTGCCGGATGGCAGGGTTAGCGATCAGGCAAACCCTCATAGTTATCAACCTGCTTCTCCAGGTTTTCCGCCTTTGGACTCCAGCATTATTCCGTCTCCTGAACGATTGAAATCTGACATGTGCAAATGTTATAAAAATGACAATAATGACACTAAGCATAATCGACACCGTCCATACTCGCACACCCCACGGTAGCTGTTGCAATCATTAGCAAGCTAACGTAATTGTGTTGTGCCGGTTAATGTTGATTTTTGCCAGGTATTACCTAACCTACCAGAATTAATCCTACCTTTGAACCACACGATCCTCCTGGGGTGGTTGTAAAGGTGGTTGCACTTAGCTGGCAAAACTTAAAAAGCAGTCTCTCATGTTTTCAAGTTTCGACATGACTTAGTCGTTTGTTGGTGATGATGAATGAGAAGCTTTTCATATAGTGATTGGCCAACATTTGCATATAGTTTACATATTATTTGACATGTCAAATAGTGTTATTTGACACACAAAGACCCAAACGGCGTTCCATTGGATACCACAGTTATTAAAAGTCTTATTGAAACATTCAATGAAAGTTATGAAAAAACCTCCAAATAACCTTTAAATGTCATTGAAAACACTCATAACATTTGGAGAATGTCCTCTGAACATTATTTAATTACCTTCAAATAACCTATCATTTTAATTCTCAGAACGTGAATAAAACCTGGACAACTTTCAGGGAACCATAGTGAAATGTTATCAGAACCTCCTTGCAATCTAAAAATGTACGTTCCCAGAACAGGCTAAATTTTCATTTCTGTTCTCAGACTATTTTAAAAAAAGTTCAGTTTTACCTGTCAGGAAACATATGGCTTCATTCCCAGAACCAATGGAAACCCAAAAACATCTGTTCCCATAATCTCCAAGGAACCAAATGTGCTAGTTAATTGGCCTACAAATGCATAGGCCTACATCCTATGCATTGTGACAGCACTGTTAAGCCATTGGCACATTGGGATTTTGCGTCCGAGAATTTCGATGGAGCTAATACTTTGTCAATAGAAGTCATCCATGCTGGATGAATGACAACAGATGATGTCCGACAAAAAACTCACAACACTTGAAGATTCTAAAGTCGGATGACTTTGCAGCAGGGTAGCATGCCCAGTAAAGTCAGGACAGGGGTCCAGCTGCAGGCAGAACAGCAGCATGACCAGGTGGACTGGGGACAGGAACAGCCAGGAATTATCAGGCCAGTTCGTTCTCAGGTTGGGTTGATTGAAATGTGGGGTAGAACTCGCACAAAAGCCAGGCCCTATAGAGTACCACAGTATGAGTCTTAATACCAATAAAACCTAGCGATCTAGAAGGGAAATGGTTCCAATCATTTTTCCACCATTCATTTTTCCATAGGGGATTTTAGAAACACTTTTAAAAAAGGGCTGTGTTTCGTGTAGGCTTACCCTGGCATGACCTTTTGATACAAGTCTCTAGGACAAGGTGAGTTTTATCAATATATTTGCCTGTATTTACCCTCCCAAAAAAATGAAATGCTAATTAGCTACTAATGTGGCTATCATAAAGAACTATAAATGTCATAATGATCTAGACAAGACTGACGAATCAAGGCAAAGGTTAGAATCTCTGGATTAACTATGTAATCTTAGCTAAAGGTAGTAATTAATAAATTGGCAACATTTATTTAAATGGACAATTTTGTAAACTGTCCTGTGCAAGTTCTGAATTGACACAATCCCTGTTAACAAAGAGATGATGTGCAGGAGCTTGCAGGGTTTTGTTGTTTTGTTATACTGAAGTACTGAAATTCCCACAAAAGAACATGCTCTGAACAATGAGAACATTACTTTAAATAGAACCATGAGGAAACCTGTAGGAAACTTGATGCTGAAGTAGATATGGTTCTCAGTATGTGCTAGCTGGGTATCCTGCACCATTCCCAGAACATTGTGGGAAGGTTATATGCAAAATAACTATAGGATAACCACGCTCTCACCAAGCTAAGAATGTTATGTGCTAGTTGGGTACCTTCGCTGCCACCAGTGTAGTGTCTGAATTAATCTATGAAATGTAATTTAAGGATGGAACTTCACGTTGAAGATTTACAGTACTTGACTCAGTCTACAAAAATAATCACCACTCATTGTTCAACTAGTCTCCACTATCTATACCATAGGCATCAGTGGAGGCTACTGCGGGGAGGACGGCTCATAATAATTGCTGGAATGGAGTTAATGAAATGGTATCTGACATATCAAACATGTGATTTCCATGTGGTTGACGCCATTCCATTTACTCCATCTCAGCCATAATTATATGCTGTCCTCACCTCAACAGCCTCCTCTAATAGACATTAAAACCAGTAGTTAGTTATAGCGCTGATGGCGCATGATGCCGGAAGTATTTGAATTTGAAACGTGCCATATTGCTGAATGGGGTTGAATGGCACCAAAAACATCGCTAAGGATCATGGTGAAAGTGGCCGTAACTAGCAAAGGATCATGGTCGATGTAGTTATTTTCACCCTGCCTGAGCCACACATGCAAAAAGCGTGCATATGAGGGCGCAAGCCCGTGGTCCTGTGTGACATTTTTTTTTCCCCTGTGTGACTAAATGTAGTAGCCAGAATGGATCACTATTTAAAAAAAATAGCTCTATTTTTAGCGAACCTTTAAACTATTCACTGTGTGGAACGAATTTAATCATATATTTTTTTAATTGCCCAAAATACGTGTAATTTTGGGGGGTTGGCCATTCTGACGATAGTAATTTACATATATTTTCTAGGGCTGAACAGGGCTTTTAGCACCGCTAGCAGCAAGAGCTCATGATTTCACTCTCCAGACCAGACACTGGGGGGCTGGTCTATACCAAGGGGCCAGGTTTCCAGTCTAGAAGCACGGTTTAGACTGCACTTACAGTTTTGCTTCAATTTCCATAAACGGCCACATAGAGAAGTCAAGTTTTAAAATTCCTAATAAGACATCAGCTTTGTGCACAAAACATCCGTTGAAATATTGAAATAATTGTCGCGGAGGCAATGATTTTTTTTTTCATCACTCACACCGACGATATTAAGATCTTATATTCATCCAATATCTGCCATGTTTTTGGATGACGTAATGATTACATAGCTAATCGTGCTGCTCGCTCATGGGATGTGGGACGGTATAAACAGGATGAACCCCGGATTTAGAAGGTTCATAAATCGGCCTATGCAAATGTCAGTAAATTACCTTGAAAACGAGGTCGGATATCTTGGACACAGTCTCCAATTAATATTATACCTCTATGGTCTATACACCTTGAGTCATTGATGCCAGTAAAAAACCGTGTGCAACAGCAATGTCATCATCAGGTATACTGATATATTTCATGTTTTTTTTTAATATTTTATGTTAGTTTATTGTACCATAAAGAATATAAGCAGGAATCATTAGGGCTGCTAACCATATGCCTAACCCTAACCTTTAAATTAAGACCAAAAAGCTCGTTTTTGTTTCCATTAATGTTTCTAGTACAAACCAAGATAATCCCTCTGCAAAACCAATTCCTTCCATCACCCGTCCCTTTTTCCCTTTCCCTTTTGTGCCACAACGTCAAAGATTTTCATAACTAAACCAAGATAGCCTGTCGTTTCCAATGGGAACAGATTAGTCATAGTGGGCAGAACAAGCAAGGAGGTGGGCAGAGCCAAACACGAGTTAGCCTATTGACCCGTTCTAGCATACATCTGCATATGTCTGTTTTGGGAACAGATCAAATGTTTCATCAATGAGAACATTTGCAGAATGTAGGCCAAAATTCATCTTCCGGTTCCATCTTCTCCCACTGCCCGTGGGCTTCCTCTCACTACCATATCTGTGAATATGAATAGGGAAACCGACCGACCTCCAGCACAGTAAGTGGCGGTGTATGCGCCTTTCAGTTGGTTGCGATCCGCCAATACAAATTTAAAGAAGAATAAATATTCCATCCGCATAAATCCGAAAGATCAACGCATCAGAGGTGCACTAACACATTTTGGTGAAGGTCGTGAGTGCTTGTAAGTATTTAGTAAATGTGAAACCAAATGCTTTCTATGAAACATGTACAGACAATATATACTTAGTTGTTTAAATGTTATGATTCTCTCCTTACATGGTCAATTTGTAATTGTCGACATTACCCGTTAGCAACAAACTAAGTTTGCTAAACCTATCTGTTCAATTTTGTGTGTGTAGTAGTTTATCTGTCAGAATACACATGTATATATATCTAGCCAATTGCAGCTAACATTTAGTTAATTATGTTGACTTTCTTTTCTTTACAAATATAAGCGGCCGACAGCGCTCATCTACCCAATGGCCAGGGTAGAAGGACCTACGTTAGCTAGCTAAGATAAGGAGCTTGTTAGCATTACATTTTACATTTGAGTCATGACATTGATAGTTTTAATGGTTTTCTGAAATTGTGACACTAAGGTAGGTAAGTAAGTCAACTATTGACATAACTAGCTGCCAGTAGTTAACGAAGGTAGCACTTGATTCTGTACCAGCACACACATTGGCTAGACTGATATAGCCCATTAGAAAAAGTATGGCTAGCTATTTCTAAATAGAGGCATTTTACATACAATATATATGGATCACATTAGCCAATATCAATAGCATCACCAGCTTCAGATGGAGATATTCAACCATGTTTTTCTGAATTGCCAATCCGATTGGTGTCCTTTCTTTTGAAGGGGAATCTGCTAGCTACCACTTGGGATTGATCCAAATGTGACTTGGATGTTGGTCACGCAGCTAAATGCCTGATTTAATTTTCACCTCACAGCAAAGTCATTACAATCAACTTAAGTGTGACCTTAAGTACAACCAATATATTTCTTGATATAAGGACATTTCTGAAAGCAGCACTTGAACCCAAGTCGATTATGTGCCATTTCTCTTCTGAACTCCAGGAATTCCACAATGTCTCTGGCTAAGCCTGCAATGCGAGGACTCCTTGGGAAGCGTCTGCGGTTCCATTTGCCCATTGCCTTCGCTCTGTCATTGGTGGCTGCAGCAGCTTTCAAGGTCAGCTGACAATCATGTTTTTGTTTAAGGTGGTCCGGGATTTCAGCAAGGTGGCCACCTTAACATTTTCGATGTAGGAAAAGCCCTGGGGAGAGAAGTTTGAAATGAAATGGTTAAAGTCCATCATGGATTTTGTCACATTGAATGGATATAATCAGCAACTGGCATGTTTTTGTATTCATAAGTAAATACTTCCTTCTGATGAGGTAATAATGTCTTTGTCTTCTCAGTATGGTGTAACAGAGCCCAGGAAACGGGCCTATGCCGATTTCTACAAACAATATGACACCACAAAGGAGTTCAACAACATGAGGGACGCTGGTGTTTTTGAAAGTGTCAGGCCAACTGGCGAATAAACCCCTGTGAGTATTTTGCAACCAATGAGGCATCATTTAATCTATCTATTAGGCCAGTGTTCTTCACTCCTTGTCCTGGAGGGCTGCAGTGGGTGCAGGCTTTTGTCCCAGCCAGCCCCACATTGGCACACCTCGGTTGTGTTCTGTAGGCACAAATCAGAACATTTGTCAAAATGTTCAACTTGTCCTGTAAGTGTGCAAATGTTTCTAAAATGTTTCAGAACATTGATGACAATTGAATAAGCCCATGAATTAGATAAACAAGGTCTCAACAATTTTTTTGGCGCTAAACTTAACAAGGAGGATAAAAGAATGCTGCAGTGCTCTTGGACCATGAGTGGATGGTTTTATAATAATGTGTCAATGTTATAGCTGCAATACTGCATTGTGTTATGATCTGTCCCTTTCTCTATTACAGCTGATGTCCCATTGTGCATTCCTGGTCTGATGTTCCAGCTCTGTGATTTACTCATCGAACACTGCGGTTATGTTCTCGTGAATAAATTATTCTCTATTGGTGCCAGTGCCTCATTATGATTCATCTGTGTTATTGTGATAAACTGTTTTGAAACATTTTTGATTAATAAGAATGCAACAATGCTTTCATTCCCAAAGAATACCGGGAGTGTGTTCATTACGTCTTGCAACGGAAACCATTTACGAACCAAACCGAAGCAATCAGAAAGCTTTAGCAAAAAAATGTTTAGCAACAGAATCAGCATTTTAAAAATTACATTTCAGTTGAAGTCATGTGAGTAAAAGTTGTACCATAATAAAACAATCATGACAGCTGTGATGGAAAATAGAACTTTACATTTTTTTAAATGGTAACAGAATTTGATTGTTTGACGTGGTGGGATGTTTTTGTGTTGGGTAAAAACAATTATGTGAGAGATGCTGGTGGAAACGCCTTTATGCACAAACATTGAGAACCATGATATCGAAGTTAAACTTGTAGTCATGCGATAATGTGTGTGGTCCTCACACTAAGACTCAGGGAAACCATGTTTATTATTAGGCTATAGATTAAATATATGAATAACTTCCCAGGGTGGTGAGCCTGATGCCCCTTTCCAATAAATATCGAGGGTCTTATTGTGGAGACATTATCGATGCTTGACTGCAGTTTTCACAAGTACTCTGCTCTTATCTATGATAATCTCATGTACACTAGCCTACCCACAATGTATCTGTAAACTGTTGGCTAGAGCACAAGTGCCAAGATCAGAGTAGGCCTATTTGCTATTTAATGCAACATTTTTTGTGACGACAACTAGAGGTAGAGTTGAAAATGCGATGGGAACACATTGAACTTTTATTTCGTACATGAAAACGTAAGTGAAAGTACATGTGTGCAATTCGTCATCACGCACTGCTTTTTATCCACAAGTCTGTTGGGAAAATGCACATTGTCTTTACATTGGGTTTATAATATTCACATGAAAGTCTGTCGCCAATTGGATGGAAACCAGTTGTGTGATAGGGAATTTCTATAGGTCGTTATCATTAAAATGTCACAAGGTGCTGAGCGTTAGATTTGCCTGGTGTGTGTGAGGGGACACCCAGCTCTATATACAATCATGCCATTTAAAAGGGAAAAAAACGTCCTTTAATTTACAGTGTCAAATAACCCGTGAGAATCTTTTTTTTGTGAACAAATGTTTAATTTTGGCTGTCAGGTTGGTAGCAACATGGAAAATCGTTGTGGAAATCAGTTGCAACTCAAATCGACAATACAAAGCTCCCTCTGTTGCCTGGCTTGCTAGCTAGCAAGCAAGCGTTGCCACACAACACCAAAGACAATATCAGCATGTAACGTAGCTAGTTGGCTCTAAAATAGCTTAAACAAACTGCACTATCAATGTAGGGGTCTACAATCTCACCATGTTCAACCTGCAGATCAATGTCACTCGAGTTGCACTCTTAACATTCACAATTGCAGATATACTTTTGAGATGGGAAACGTTTCCCATTCTACGTTAATGAAACGTGTTCTCCAAGTTCCGAATTGGAGTATTTTGGGCGCTAGATCAAAAAAAAAACATTAGCCCGAATTTCGTCAACAAGAAGTGAAACATTATAAATACTTTACGGGATGTGGGATAATTAACTTGCTATCTGTAGTACTGTATAGCTCTGGAATCGTGACAGCCGCATTCCTATTAACTTCCAGAGTAGTGAGAGCGACTTTATCACGCCGCTGCTTCATACCGCCCGGATGTCTGCCTGCTTGAACGCCAATACTTCAGATATACATGAAAACATGCAATGACCCAGCAATTCGATAGAACATCACTCGGAGATGCACAACAACAGTATTACATTCAAATCGGATGAACCATTCCTTTAAGGGATTGTTAAAGCTGCAATATGTAACCTTTTGGGCAACAACACCATATTCACATATTTATAAATAAGTTATAGTCACTTATTGAAAGCAAGTCTAATGAGAGGTAGTTCTGATCTATATGCGATATTTCTATTCTTTCCGTTGTTAAATTTCGTTTTTGCCTCTTGCTTTCTGTTTTGTACACCAGTTTAAAACAGCTGAAAAAAACTATATTTTTGGTTATGGAAAGTATATTTCACGGGCGTTTAGGTGGTATGATTATCTGCTGATTTGGTCACAAACTGAAATTAGGCGAACTATTAGAATTTTAGCAATCAGGAAATTGAGCGATTTCTACATAGTGCATCTTTAAATAAATGTGAATTATTTGGTTGTAATATCATCACATCTAGAAGAGCATTGTCAGAACTACACATTTCCGATTATTCCATGGAAAACCATAACACACATTTAGCTCAATTAGAGTTATACAGCAAGTAACTGCATGCTTTTCGTGATCAGTAAACATCAATTGATCATGTAATTTCAGATATGTGAGGGTTGCATCACGATATCTCTGTGGTCCTTCTGTAGCTCAGTTGGTAGAGCATGGCGCTTGTAACGCCAGGGTAGTGGGTTCGATTCCCAGGACCACCCATACGTAGAATTTATGCACACATGACTGTAAGTCGCTTTGGATAAAAGCGTCTGCTAAATGGCATATATTATTATTATTATTATTATCTCTCAATATTGGCCACCGTATTTAAAAAATGGACCTCACAATGGGCCCCATTCAACCTGCCATCGATAAAATGAAATTGTGTTTGTTGTCTGTAGCTTATGCCTGCTAATACTATATCCCCACCACCATCATGGGGCACATCAGCAAACTGCTCGTCCACACGACGCCATACATGTGGTTTGTGGTTGTGAGGCTGGTTGAACCTACTAAAAAATTCTCTAAAATGACATTGAAGGTGGCTTATGGTAGAGAAATTAACATTTAATTCTCTGGCAACAGTTCTGGTAGACATTCCTGCAGTCAGCATGCTCCCTCAAAACTTGAGACATCTGTGGCATTGTATTGAGTGACAACTACACATAGAGTGGCCCTTTATTGTCCCCAGCACAAGGTGCACCTGTCTAATTACCATGCTGTTTAGTCAGCTTCTTGATATTCCACACCTGTTAAATGGATGGAATATCTTGGCATAGGAGAAATGCTCACTAATAGGGATGTAAAACAATATGTGCCCAGAATATGAGAGAAATAATGTTTTTGCGTATGGAACATTTCTGGGATCTTTTATTTCAGCTCATGAAAGATGGGACCAACACTTTACATGTTGTGTTTATATTTTTGTTCAGTGTATATGTGCCTGACAGGTTTGAGGGGTTTAGGTTAATTTCCCGTCCTTTGTGGGCTCTGCCTGTCAAGCAGAAGGGCGCATTTGCTGATGTACTGTCAGCTGATGTTAACTTTGCAAGCTACCGGTAGAAACTTTGTACACTTGTCCAAACATAGTGGTAAGAAGACCGAATATTCAACCAACATAAGCCTACCTAGTGACGTTAGCTAACCTTAACCCCTTTTTAACATTGTTTTTAAGATTGTTTAATTACAATGGCTGCTGACAGACATGATAAACTACATTGATTGATGAACCACGTCAAATTAACTAGCTAGCTAGCTAGCTAATAACTAATTTTGTATTTTTGGTATTTTATTAGGATCCCCTGTCATGTTTTGTCTTAGATTGTCTTGTCATTTTGGCTTTTCCCTCTGTTCATTTTCCCCCTGCTGGTCTTTTTAGGTTCGTTCCCCTTTTTCTCTCTCCCTTCCTCTCTCTCTTCTCTCTATCGTTCCGTTCCTGCTCCCAGCTGTTCCTATTCCCCTAATCAATCATTTAGTCTTCCCACACCTGTTCCCTATTCTTTTCCCTGATTAGAGTCCCTATTTCTCTCCTTGTTTTCCGTTCCTGCCCTGTCGGATCCTTGTCTATTGTTCACCGTGCTGTGTCTGTGTATCGCCCTGTCGTGTCGTGTTTCCCTCAGATGCTGCGTGGAGAGCAGGTGTCTGAGTCTGCTAGGTTCAAGTGCCTTCCCGAGGCAACCTGCAGTTCTTGATCGAGTCTCCAGTCTGTTCTCGTCATTACGAGTGGAATTATGTCTTATGTTTGTAGAATTACTTTACTGGATTAAAGACTCTGTTTTCGCCAAGTCGCTTTTGGGTCCTCATTCACCTGCATGACAGAAGGATCCGACCAAGGAATGGACCCAGCGACTACAGACGTTCGTAACACTGCCGTCGAGATCCAAGGAGCCATGCTCGGCAGACACGAGCAGGAATTGTCTGCTGCTCGCCATGCCGTGGAGAACCTGGCCGCTCAGGTTTCCGACCTCTCTGGACAGTTCCAGAGTCTTCGTCTCGTGCCACCTGTTACTTCCTGGCCTGCCGAGCCTCCGGAACCTAGGGTTAATAACCCACCTTGCTACTCCGGGCAGCCCACGGAGTGCCGCTCCTTTCTCACTCAGTGTGATATTGTGTTCTCTCTCCAACCCAACACATACTCTAGCGAGAGAGCTCGGGTTGCTTACGTCATTTCACTCCTTACTGGCCGGGCTCGAGAGTGGGGCACAGCTATCTGGGAGGCAAGGGCTGATTGTTCAAACAATTACCAGAACTTTAAAGAGGAGATGATTCGGGTTTTTGACCGTTCAGTTTTTGGTAGGGAGGCTTCTAGGGCCCTGGCTTCCCTATGCCAAGGTGATCGATCCATAACGGATTACTCTATAGAGTTTCGCACTCTTGCTGCCTCTAGTGACTGGAACGAGCCGGCGCTGCTCGCTCGTTTTCTGGAGGGACTCCACGCAGTGGTCAAAGATGAGATTCTCTCTCGGGAGGTTCCTTCCAGTGTGGACTCTTTGATTGCTCTCGCCATCCGCATAGAACGACGGGTAGATCTTCGTCACCAAGCTCGTGGAAGAGAGCTCGCGTCAACGGTGTTTCCCTGCTCCGCATCGCAACCATCTCCCTCCTCTGGCTCAGAGACTGAGCCCATGCAGCTGGGAGGTATTCACATCTCGACTAAGGAGAGGGAACGGAGGATCACCAACCGCCTGTGCCTCTATTGCGGATTTAATGGACATTTTGTCAATTCATGTCCAGTAAAAGGCCAGAGCTCATCAGTAAGCGGAGGGCTACTGGTGAGCGCTACTACTCAGGTCTCTTCATCTAGATCCTGTACTACTATGTCGGTCCATCTACGCTGGACCGGTTCGGGTGCTACATGCAGTGCCTTGATTGACTCGGGGCTGAGGGTTGTTTCATGGACGAAGCATGGGCTCGGAAACATGACATTCCTTTCAGACAGTTAGACAAGCCTACGCCCATGTTTGCCTTAGATGGTAGTCATCTTCCCAGTATCAGATTTGAGACACTACCTTTAACTCTCACAGTATCTGGTAACCACAGTGAGACTATTTCTTTTTTGATTTTTCGTTCACCTTTTACACCTGTTGTTTTGGGTCATCCCTGGCTAGTATGTCATAATCCTTCTATTAATTGGTCTAGTAATTCTATCCTATCCTGGAACGTTTCTTGTCATGTGAAGTGTTTAATGTCTGCCATCCCTCCCATTTCTTCTGTCCCCACTTCTCAGGAGGAACCTGGCGATTTGACAGGAGTGCCGGA